>NC_137879.1:19614081-19674081 GCF_963924005.1 Protomyctophum bolini | reverse complement strand
CTACATTTGAATTTGAATCCTGAAAAGTAACAGTTTGGACAGAGAGGATGACACAAATGCTGTCCTGGTTTGAATGGGTCAAATGACAGGTCTTCAGTGTGATCAAACACACTGCAGTCCTGCAGGGCCTGTATACCTGTAGATTTGTGTTTGCTGCAATGACATTTGTAAATATACACACATCTGGGACACACATCTCGACATCTGGAACCAAGCAACTGGTAAGCCATGCATTCTGTCTGTCTGTGCCTGGCTAGCTGAGAGGGCAGCTAACATGGAAAGTATTGACATGATCTAAAATGTATTAACCATTGTCAAACTGACCTGTTTTAGGCATATCTTTATCGCATCATCAAAATGTTCATACATTTCCAATGTAAAAATAAATCACAAATAGCAGATCTACAAACGCATTGCAATGCAGCCAGTTGTGTGCTCCATGATTGGCTATTTTCACTCAATATAGTTGAGTGATTTGAAATACACGGCAGACTTTGTAACCATCACCGTCGATTGTTATTTGTAATGTTCTATGGTTCTGAACAAATATGATATTAACTAATGTGCAACCTCTATAGGCAAGTAATTAAGCCAAGTTAAGCCTAAAATAATATATGCTTTCTTTACGTGACTCTCACCAACACAAGGCTCATCTTTAGAATGCGTCTCGTTTGCAAAGAACATTATGATACCTTTTCACTGTAATACACACACAGGCTCCAGCAAAACCTCAGTTCCCAGACGCTGGAGAGGAACCCTCCCAGAAAGGACGTCAAGCCCTTACCCCGGGCCCTATACACCATTATATACAACTCCCTTGTTCCATTTCCTTCTCTCTCTCTCTCTCTCTCTCTCTCTCTCTCTCTCTCTCTCTCTCCTCTTTTCCACACATTTTCCAGTGCAGGAAGGGCCCTATATAAATGTATATAATACATCAGCGCCCGCCGTCATCCATTTCTACTCCTCTGTCTCTCCCCATCCCTCTCTCACTCTACCCTTTCCCCTCCATCTCTCTCCCTATGTGTCTCTGGGGTTCCCAGTGGCTGTCCGGAGCACATGTGCTTTTATTTACCCAGGCCGGTGAAGCTGTATGTGGGTCCACGGGGCGGAGAGTGGAGACTGCGAGGCTTTTGTCTGTGGCAACATTAATCAAGTGTCCTTTAACAAAAACAGAACCCAGATGAGAGACAAAAGGAAGAGACACGGGGGGTGGGCCATCGGGGAAAAAAAGGTAGAGAGAGAAAGAGACAAGGGGAAGAAAGAAGAGGAGAGAGAGAGAGAAAGTTAGAGAGGGGAAGGGGGGTTGGTGTTTGACCCAGATCCAAGGCCCTTCAATAAATCAAACAGCAACAATAACAAGCAAAGTTTTCATGTGGCTCCATTGATTAATCAGGTTTTTCTTTCTCATCAGGAGGGGAGGGGAAGCAATGACGTTTTTTTCTTCTTCTTCTCCATCTTATATTTTTCCATTCTCTCGTCCTGCTTTCTTCTGAGAGTGTGGCTGAGAAGGTTTTTATTTGTATTTTCTTTTATAACCTTGGGGTAAATTGTCGCTTTTTTTTTTGGAGCTGGAGGCCAATCCCTGTTGAGTGTGAGGTCTTAACTCCCATGCTCAAACAGGGTGGAGGTTGGTTGGAGGTGGGAGGGCTGAGTGTGGATGTCAGAGGGTTGGGGTGGAGGATGAGACAGGAGGGTGGAGGGTGCAGTGGGAGGGTGGAGGATGAGACAGGAGGGTGGAGGGGTGCAGTGGGAGGGTGGAGGATGAGACGAGAGGGTGGAGGGGTGCAGTGGGAGGGTGGAGGATGAGACAGGAGGGTGGAGGGGTGCAGTGGGAGGGTGGAGGGGTGCAGTGGGAGGGTGGAGGATTAGACAGGAGGGTGGAGGGGTGCAGTGGGAGGGTGGAGGGGTGCAGTGGGAGGGTGGAGGATTAGACAGGAGGGTTGAGGGGTGCAGTGGGAGGGTGGAGGGGTGCAGTGGGAGGGTGGAGGATTAGACAGGAGGGTGGAGGGGTGCAGTGGGAGGGTGGAGGGGTGCAGTGGGAGGGTGGAGGGTGGAGGGGTGCAGTGGGAGGGAGGGTGGTGGGAAAGTGAAGGGGGAAAGGCATATGAAATGTTTTGATGTGCCGAGACAGTGTCCACAAACGAGCGACGCACACACAAAAATGTTGACACAAATACACATTCAGCCTATAGTGTGTGTGTGTGTGTGTGTGTGTGTGTGTGTGTGTGTGTGTGTGTGTGTGTGTGCGCATAATGTAAATGCAATTTTATATACTGCATATACTATAGTATCTACTATGTTTTACAGGCACAAACCTATGCACACACAACATTGAGGCTAAGCATGCTGACACACACACACACACACACACACACACACACACACACACACACACACACATATCTATACATCATATACTGTATATATACACATGTCTAAAATAAAAATTGACAATGTTTTGCACGCACGCACATACACACACATTATCCATAGGACAAGCCACGGCCACAGGATGTGAAGTAGTCCTCGGAGACTCTTTGCAAGGTGCCGATCAATGGGCATTGAGTGTGGACAAGGAGGCCACGCGATCGATTGGTGGCCATTACAGAAATGTGCCCACTGGGGCCTGAGAGTGGGAGGGTGTGTGTGTGTGTGTGTGTGTGTGTGTGTGTGTGTGTGTGCGTGCGTGTGTGTGTGTGTGCGTGCGTGCGTGCATGCGTGTAGAGGGGGGCTGCATGCTGTCACTTGAGTTCATACATGTGCACATGTACCTTACACATGCATGCACACCACTGAACAACTGGCCACAAACATCCACGCATTCACACACACACACACACACACACACACACACACACATCGAGAATCCGCCATTGTTGTTACTTCCACAAAAGCTCCCGTTACTTCCCGTTTCACTTGATTCAGCCGCTGGTCACGCACTAAAGGTTTATACTTATTATACTGACACACTGTTACACTTTTCTGTGCAAAAGGCAAAGTAACGAGGCATCGACACCTGTAATAAAAGAGACTTAATGAAACTGCTCTAGGCTCTATAGCTTAGTTTACATTAACCAGGCATGTACATGGAGACTATTTGCCTTTCTTCAGATTGCTGTGGAAAACCATATACCCACACACACACACACACACACACACACACACACACACACACACACACACACACACACACACACACACACACACACACACACACACACACACACACACACACACACACACACACACACACACACACACACACACACACACACACACACACACACACACACACACACACACACACACACACACGCACGCACACACACACACACCACGTGGCCCATTTGAAAAGGCCATATAGGCTCTCGCCAGTGGCAGGCGAATAAAAGCAATGAGGCAGATTCAGACCTGGCGCTCAAATCTACCTCGAACTCCAGGAAAAAAATAAATACTGAGAGAACCCGCGACTGCCAGAGATTCACAATATAACACTAGATGAAACCTTCCTCCTCCTCCTCTCTCTGCTCCTCATGCCTTTCTTTCCCCTCCACCCTGTTGTTTCCTCCTCCCCTCCTCCCCCCCTCCCCTCCTCTCTCTCTCTTCTGGTGCCCATCGCAGAGGAGATGGATGAAAATAGTGGCCGCTTGAATGATGTTGTGGAGACGCTGGACTATTAAAAGCCAGTCAAATGCCTTTACCAGCGCTTATGAAATTGCGCCGGGGTGCCAAGTTGGCCCCTGCAAACTGGCGTCCAAGACAACCCCAAGAGCGCGCCGCTTTCCACACACATGCGCGCACACTGTTTCTGGGCTCGGCAGGCATTGCAAGCAATCCCCATTGGCTGGCTGGAAGGCCATAGCGGGCTATAACAACTACAGGCTGGCCAGTGAGCCCTCTGTTTCAGCAATCTGGGTTCTCTCTGCCTTTGGACAGGGACCAGAGCAGACTGCACAATACACCACTGTGTTTGGAGGGAAGAGAGAGAATGAGAGAGAGAGAGACAGACGGACAGACAGAGACAGAGAAGGAATAGAGAGGCTCAGCCCAACGCTTCTCTGTGTATGGGTGTATATCTGCATGTGTGGGGGTGTACGTTTGTTATAGCTGCGTGTGTGTGTGTGTGTGTGTGTGTGTGTGTGTGTGTGTGTGTGTGTGTGTGTGTGTTGGCTCCGAGGTCCTAGGGTTTATGAGCACTGAAGTCCCACGCCCATGCCTTTCCTCCATACTGGATTACAGAGCCCTGGACTCAAACCTTCCCCCAACATTACATTGCCTATTGCCGAGTTCAACATTTCTGCTGCCTCAGCAGAAAAGAAACGGCTATTCCGAGGCCCTCTGGGAGGCAGCTTCGCCTTGGCGGGGCGGCGTTTGAACAGTGTTGTTGGAAACCTCCGAGGAGGGTCCTTATGCGCCCGGCAGGGACACACATCACTGTCACACCGAAACAATGCTGGAGGAATGCACAGGAAGAGAGGAGAGAGAGGAGAGGAGAGAGAGAGAGAGAGAGAGAGAGAGAGAGAGAGAGAGAGAGAGAGAGAGAGAGAGAGAGACAGACAGAGAGAGAGAGAGACAGAGAGAGAGAGAGAGAGAGAGAGCCATAGGCATCCAGAGCCTCCTCATTAAGAGGTAGGCTGGACTGAGAGGCTAGGTCAGCTAGCTCGTGACCCAAAAGAGAAATGTCTCCCCGGGACGGGACCCAAAGTAGTACAAATTGTGACACTTTTTGCTATTTTGGGAATGTTTTTTTAAAGTGTTTTGAAATAGTAATAATTGGCTCTGAGACGGGTGCGTAGGCAGGGCTCAATGTATTTAGAAAAAATGCACTTAAAGTGCACAAAGACCCGCACACCATTTGCACTTTATTTAGGCAACGCTTCGGTCAAAGACCTTCTTCACGCATCATGCCTGAAAAAGGTCTTTGACCGAAAGTGTTCGTATTGCAAGTGCAGCAGACGGTGTGCGGGTCTTTGTGCACTTGTGCATTTTTTCGAAATAGTAATAATTAAAAACAAAATGTTGGAAACAAAAAAAAGGGGAGCCATAAAAATTGGCAGTGTTTGGGAAACAGGCTAGGCTGTGCTGTACATGTACGGTATATACTGTAAAACAGTGTGGGGGTTCATGGGGGAGGGGAGGGGATGAGGGGAAGCCGTGTCGTGCCTGGCCTCGCCTCACCGTGCCGTACGGCACCACCAGCCCGCCCCACCACGGGGAATTTGTTTGTGTTTCTCCGCTGCCAAGTTCCTGTCAGGAGGCGCCCCAAAGAGGAACTGCATGCAGACTGTTCAGCGCTGCTGCGCGCTACGCCCTCCCTCCCTCCCGCCTGGCCCTGGAGTGGTTGTAGTGTAGTGTAGGGCTTTCACCGCGCATGGTATATCGCATCCTGCTTTGTAGTGCTAACGCTCATAGAGTTCACCCTGCTCAGTGCTCATCATAGCTAAGACAAACACACGCTCACACGCACACGCTCACAACTAAAAAAAAACGTCAGCCACGATAAGAGCTTGTTTTGTCACTCCGAACAGTTTAACATTAATTTGCTCAATATACACAACATGGCACAAGTTGCAACACCACATTAAAAGGCCGGCGTAAAGATTAAGCACTGCCACAGAAGAACTACACTAAACCACTTGTAAATACTTGGACATAAAAAGTAAGCGCTTATGGTTAAGACGACAGCCTGCTTAACCGTAACACCAAAGACAAACAAATGCAAATAGGCTCGGCTGTGTGTAACATCTGCATGAATATCCCCAATTATCTAAACACCCACTTAGAGACCACATCAATGCAGGACAACGCTGTGTTATTCCATGCTTCTACGCCACATGAATTCAATGTCTCGGTCTGGGCCATTTTATGAGTCATTCAACACGTGTGTACTATTTGACAGCCTCTCTGTCAAATAAGGCCACACCCTAAAAAGTGAGACTGGGCTGAAGTAATATTTAATTAATAAATATGTATTCATGTTGCTTATAAAAAGGACTGTGTGCCTTTTACAATGAAATTGAGCTGAATTAAACGATATAATGCACTGTATTTTACTCAACTTTCTTTGCATAAAATCAGGTAGGAATCACTGAGTAGAATTTAATTGTATTGTTGAGTCATTGCAATTATGCAGGAATTATGTAAGTTTTATTCATATGGGAGAAGGTGTTTTCATACCAATTTTAGTTATTTATGAATTGCATTTACACAATGTTGTCTGAATAAAATCAGCTCTCCATAACTGACTAGAATTTAATTATATGTGTCACTAAAAACGATAGATGTAGAAAATGAGTAGATTTTACTCATTGGTTGTATGTAGATGTTAATCACTGCCCCAATCAGTTCAACACGGTGCAGGTGTTGGAACTTCTAGCTGCTGGCCTGCTGCTTGTATTTTCTTTCTGTCGTCTGGAACTATATAAACTTGGACCATTTTCCCCAAAGAAAGGTAAGATGTTTATTATAAGTTGCTGTAGCAGCTGAACATTGTTTTGTGTTACTGTCTGCAAGTTTAGTTTAGCCCTGGCTGAAACTGAAACATGTCGTCTGTCACCCGTCTGCTCTGTCATGATTGATGTGACTTCATGTATAACATTTATCCAGTGTGTGCATGTGACTGTGTATCCCTTGGTTTAAAGTTATAAAACCCACCAATAAACCCAAATCCGTCACGAATTTAATATAATCAATCTATGGAGCGCGCATACAGTCTATATGGGAGCTCGCAGCTCACAACTGGATGATGAGGCTCTGTGATGCACGCAGACAGTCACTGTAGTCACAGCCAGATATACAGCACAAATGAGAACATGTGTCCCGACCCAAAAACACTGAGTTAAACTTGTCGTGCTGAAAATGCGAGCTGATCTACAAGCTTACAACCCGTCACGTCCGTGACACGTTGTGAGCTTGTGGATCAGTTATTTTCAGCAAGCAGAAATATGCAGGCTGTGAGTGAGAGCTTTCACAAGTTGGGGGTTCATTTTCCCATATAAAGACTAAATAAATAAAAACTATTACACATTCGGTGGCATTTCACATTGCAAAAGGGTGCAGGAAGGTTGGGCACAGGGCACCTAAACGTTGTAGGCACCTCAGTGTTGGCTATTTTTTCCAAAATGTAAAAATATAACATAAAATTAATAATGATGATGATAATAATAATTAGGAATTAATTTGGATAAGCCCAAAGTGATTTGGGCTTACTTTAAGGTTTGGACTTTATTCTGTGGTTCTGGCTATGGGTTGTGGCAATAATTTTGGTCTACCATTCTGAAATTTAATTTAATATCTGGACAGCTGACAGTAGGCAAAACTGTGACCTGAACTAGTTTATTTGAAAGTGAACTTTCCTAACACTGCATGTAACATTATAGGCTGGCTGATGCCTTTTAATGGGCATATGCTAATCTACTTTCATTTTTGCAGGACTACACCCACCGCTCACATTCTTGTTCTTGGACATGACTCGGGTGAGTAATTATGAATGACATGTGACTGCATTTAATTTCTTCAATTTGTAGACTCAAGTTGCAGCCTACCTATAGCCATAGGTCCATAGACCTATAATGCCGTTTCTGCCATTGCATTAGATTAGAGCTACTGTATGGGGCTTCCGACCTAATGCAGAACAAAAATCACACCTGTGTGAAGTGAGGGGCGCTAATATATTAAAGTCTAACTCATGTTGATTTGGTTTGGTGATGTAAAACAAACGGTGCCAACACAAACATTAAATGCCATTATCAATGAAGAGACATTATGATGTAATGAGTTACATTATGATGTAAATTTTCCCTTCATTGTCAATGGCGTTTGCAAAACAAACATTGAACTAAAGACTAACTAAAGGCTAGCGCCCCTCAAAAATGTAATTCTAATTGAGTGTATAAAGAAACCAAACTGACCCTTACTCGTCCATTTGATCTACAAGGGTCAATTTGGTTGCCAGCTTTCCATCATTTAGCTGGGGACCATCTGGAACCCCCATTATGATTGCATGGTGGCCACATAATAACACACAGGAAACACTGCTATGTTGTACCCTGTTATGTGTATATAATAGTATTGATTACATTAAAAAAGTAAAAAAGATCTAAATATCTCTTCAGATGCAGTTTCCAGGATTCCAGGAGCAGGGTTCCTGGTTAAACTACTGACTGAATCATATCAATAGGTATGTATAATGTACATGCAATTCAGTGGTTCTCAAACCATTCCTGTCAAAGACCCCCACATGAATGTACATTGGGCCGCAGACCCCCATCTAAAATAATGTTAAATTGGCTATTGTTGAAAAAATAATATGTGGTATATGTGGTTTGAACATATACGGTACATCATTATGAGTCCTAGATTTACACTTCAACTTATTGGTTTTGCGCCAGGCTTGACACAGTTCTTGTAGCCATTTGATAAAGGTTAAAGGGGTATTTCACTTTATCTTTTGGTTGTCATTTTATCATCTACTCAGGCTTATGTGACCACACCAGACAGTACGGTCAGATGATTTAGCTATCAGCATGAATGGAGTTCATAAAATGGTATTGTATGTTTAGGTAAGATAGTTCCATTGTTTTGTCTTTCAGATCGTGGATGAGTTCCTGAGGATAACAACGCTGTCCCTTGAATCAACATTCATGTCCAAGCTCGACGAGTACACTCCTAGTCTAATGGACCTCTTCAACACCAAGGGTGGAGCCATGGGGGTGAAGTTACAGGCCATACTACTCACGGTATTGTTCAAATACTCTTTGATTATTATATTTGCTATTTTATTTCAGGCATTTTGTGATCATATTACTATGAGATACGACTGTATGAAGCAGGTTGGATTTAAATAATTAATCTACAACCAGGATCATAGTAGCTTCTCATACAAAGTGGAAACGGGGAAACTAGTCTGGCTAGACATACCATTGGTCCGATATCTCAAACCCTCACCCTCACACCTAAACCTAACCGTAACCCTCTCCCAACCCTTAACGCACCCCTCACCAACCTTAATCTGGTCGTTTTAACGCACCCTGGCCTGTCCCTCACCAACCTTAATCCAGTCGGACCAATGCTATGTCTAACCAAAGTATGCCCCCCCATAACAAAAGCGACTCCAACACACCTCAAGCCAAGTTCAGTCTGGGACTGGTAAGTGTAGAAGAAGGAAGGCACTGGTGCAAACTCTGACAATTAGAGCCTGTTTAACATGATTGGAAATTATGTGACTTTTCAAGGTCAATACTTAGGACCAGTGCCTTCCTTCTTCCTAACAAAAGTTGCCTACCAGTACATATAAAGCTCCCTGCTTAACATATTCACGTTTTGTTTGTAAATCCAGGGGTGCCCTAAAGGTAGATCGGCTGTAAAATATATTATTGAAGGGCGCTATATGCAGGTTTAATGTTTGTCTTTCATAAAAATGCCATTGCCAATGAACAGAGTTTAATGTTTGTTTTGTCTGTCACTGAGCAAATCGGCATATGATGTTATGTTATGATATTGATATATGATATCAGAGATGCCCCCACCCTTCAAACCTTCAAATCCACCCTCAAAACCCACCTCTTCAAAATTGCCTTCCCTAGCTAACCCTTTTCACTGTCTTTTAATGTTCTTTAGCTTTTAGTGTTATTTTTCCTTTTCTTTCTATTAAAGTTGTTTTTAATTTGTTGTTACCTCTGTAAAGCCCCCCCATGTAAAGCGTCTTTGGGTACTCAGAAAAGCGCTATATAAGTTTGAGATATTATTATTATTATTATTGCGATGATGTAAGATGATCAGGGTTGGTAGTACCCCTCACTTCACATAGGTGTGATTATTTAAATGTTAAAAGAATAATCTGCCACTTGTTTTAAATTGACAACAAAAAGGGGCTGTCAGCTCAAACCCAAAATGCAATACTTTTCTTTTCAAGTATTTTGAAAGTAGCTCTCAAATCAAAAAAGGGTGGGCACCTATGGAACTTTAATCCATACAGTATGCAAGATGTAGTGGTTGTAGGAGGTGTATGTGTAGGCTCATGTGCTATACATTTTCTTTATTTACTGGGAACAATGACCTCCTGAAGTCAGCTGGTGTCCTAGACAGAAAAATGACAGGAAGTGTTTTCATTGGATATAGTGACATATTACCTGAATGATTTTCATAGGGGTTTCCTTTTAAGCCTGATATGTTAAGAAGATGCACTTTTAGTTTGAATCAGTGTTTACAACAACTTTAGATCAGTGGAATCTTTTGCATTATGAACTTGAATCTTTGTTTCCTTTTGTAATTTCAGTCTCCAAGCAACCCTGACATCAACAAGACCAGAGAGGTCATCATTCGCTGCTTGATGGTTTATCTGGGAGAAGACACTGGACTACTTTTGAAAGTGTATGATGTAAGTCAAAGTGCATCTTAAAATATAGCATGTGACTTCTGTCTACCTGGCATGTCTTGGTGGTGGTGGGGGGGTCTGCCCTTAAGTCAGACCTCCCGTTAGTAACTGCATAATATAGTAAATTGATTTATCCCTGCAATTCTTGACAAACTGAGTTTTGTTCAGTAATACAGTATAGTTTACATCCTTTGTGTGTTTAAAGGTTTTGTTTTCAGTACTACTTCTGAAATAAGAGGGTTTAAATGCTCATCCTCGTTTAATGTCTATATAATTATTTAGACCCACGAATGTCAGAGTTCCTCCAGACCTTTTACAATAAGGAGCGATGTTGATCCTGCTGAGGATGATTCAAGCATCAGGAATGAGAAGTGCCATATAGAGACTGGTTGACTCCCCCCCTGTCAGGTGAAAAGGAGCAACTTGGACACTCAGGCATGAATGAAGCATGAGTTCAAGTCCGTTGCTCTCCCCATGTCTCCCATATATGGGGACTAGGTTGGCGGCGGGTGTGTAGAGCCCAGGATCACATTAGATAATTGACACAGGGGTGAAAAATGTGTTACAAAATCGTGGGATAAAATAAAAAAAAATATATATATAACTTTCCCCTCTTTGACTGTCTGACAATTTCAGCATGCTGATGACCCTGTGGCAGAAGACCTTGATCTTACCAAGATGACCATCTACAGCATCAGAGCTACCTCCGAGGGTCCAAGTAACGTTGGACTTGTCATAGATGGCATCAAAGTAGTGCGTAATGTGGGCAACTTTTCAAGGGCCTGTGCCATACTCATTGGATTGACATACGTTGTCAATTTGGCATATCCCAAAGAGCTCAAATATACATTTGAGTTCTTCCAGAAAGTCCTGCTGGAGCTCGATTCCCTAAAGCTGACCCCAAAGGTGCACAGCCTTGAAAAGAAAATAGATTAAGAAGCCCTATGTTCCTAACCTGACGCTGCCAGATCCAAAAAGCTTGCTACACAAATTTGTTTCACAGCTTATTTGGATCTGGGATCGCGGAAGCAAATTCGATGACGGGGCTCTTTTTTTCAAGATACATGGTAGATGATTGGATGGGAGCGTCTGTCTATCACCGTGTGGGCGTGCAAACACAACCAATCATATCGACGTGTCTATATACCGTCACATCCGCATCCGGCCTTTAGCTCACGCTGATTGGTTCGGTATGAAGCAGATCTGACTCAGGGCTCAACTCCGTCAGAGATCCCAGATGAGTGTTGTGTTGGGGAATATGTTTCCGCAATACCGCCCTCATCTGGCAGCGTCAGGTTACTATGTTCCCTCATGGGGTTTGGGTTAGTGTTAACGTTGATAAATAACCTGGCTCAGGGAACATATACATACTGTATGTGTATAAGGAAATGACTGTATCACATGGTGACTTAAATGTTTTAGTTTTCTGGAGGTGGTGGTTCTACGAAATCTAAATATCTTCTAACTACTAACTTGGGGTAGTGGCATCATATTTTGATTTAATATTGGGACAGGCTTTTGCACCTTGTCCGAAAACACATGAGTGTTTTAGATTTGTTTTTTACATGCCTAGGTTGTCCCGGTAATTTGTTTTATTTATATATATATATATATATATATATATATATATATATATTTGTCTGCCTCTTTCACAGGTAAAATTGTGTGTGTGTGTGTGTGAGTGTGTGTGTGTGTGTGTGTGTGTGTGTGTGATGGTTTTATTGTACCATGTTGTATTATTTTTTGTTGAATAAGTATAATGTATATTGTACCATGTTTATAATGTATACATTGTTTACTTGAGTAAACTGCAGTTGTGTTGAACACATTTACAATGGTATTCATATTCATCTGTACCTGCAATGTTTAAACCTGAGTTTTAATATTATTGACACCAAATTACCTTTTTCTTTTTAAATATTTATTTATGAATTTGTTCTGTCCTATTTGTTTGTTAAAAAATTGATAATTGTTTTACTCATCATTTCTTTGAAATTGATTTAGTTTTTACTTACTATTTCTTGAAATTGAGTATTTGTTTTACCAATTGTGTGATTTACATGTATAATGTTTTTCTGAAATTGTTGTTTTAATTGATATCACATTACTTTAAATCTATTATTATAAATGTCACTTTTGTTACCATAGTGTATAATATGCTCAATACATTGAGTAGATTATATACTGTATATGTATATATGTATATATATATATATATATGGTAACAAAATGGACATTCATAAAATATTTAAAGTAATGCGATATCAATTAAAACAATACATTTCAAAGAAAAATATTATAAATTATAAATCAATTATAATCACACAATTAGTAAAAAATACTCAATTTCAAGGTAATAGTAAGTAAAAATAAATCAATTTCAAAGAAATGATGAGTAAAACATAATCAATTTCTAACAAATAATTAGTAAATGTTAATCAATTTAAATCAAATAAGGAGTAAATAATAATCAATTTTAAACAAATAATTAGTAAATTTAAATCAATTAAAATACAATAATGAGTAAAAAATTATCAATTTTAAACAAATAATTAGTCAATTTAAATCAATTTCAAATAAATGATGGGTAAAAAATAATCAATTTCTAACAAATAATTAGTAAATGTTAATCAATTTAAATCAAATAATGAGTAAATAATAATCAATTTTAAACAAATAATTAGTAAATTTAAATCAATTTTAAAGAAATGATGAGTAAAAAATAATCAATTCCTAACAAATAATCAATAAATGTTAATCAATTTCAATCCATTAATGAGTAAAACTTAATCAATTTCTATCAGAATCCAGTCAAATTATGAGTAGAAAATAATCAATTTCAAAGAAATAGTTAGTAAATATCAATCAATATCTACAAATATCTAGTAAATATAACTCATTTTTCAGAGCTTAAATTCTATTCAATGTTATTAGATGTCACACTGTGACAGCATTTTTAATGAGTAAACCCTAGTCATAGTTTTTACAGTGCACACAAGGTCACACAGGGTCACACAGAGAGTGTGCATTTCAGTCTGAAGAGTCATGGTCAAAGATAGTGGTCTTTGTCCACGACAGTACAGAAGAAGTCCTGATTTAGTTTATTTATGAGCACAATAAAAAAAAAACAGTACAGGTTGAAGTGCAGGTGAGAAAAGAAACCCATAAAGGGCTTATACACATGGTTCTCACCTAGGATAATAAACAAATTGTAAGTAGACAAGATTTCTGCATCCTATAGTATGTCTTCATGCACATTGTGTGCCTGTGTGTGTGTGACATGTGTGTAGGTGTGACCATGTACTTGGCAAGATAAAGGATGTGGTTTGCACGCGCCTGTGTTTATGTGCATATGTGCGGATTGTGCGCGTGTGTGTGTGTGCGCGCGCGTGCGTGTACTGTAGGTGTGACCATGTACTTGGCAAGATAAAGGATGTGGTTTGCACGCGCCTGTGTTTATATGCCTGTGCATGCTTGCGTGCGTGCGTGTAGGAAGGCGAGGTCAGACGAGGCCAGGGGAAGGGGCGTGCGACCCTGGACGGCAAGACAGAGGAACAGAGAGCGAGCAAGAAAGGGAAGAACAAAAGATGGAAGCAGAGATGGTAAGATGATGAGGACGGGCAGAGGGAGGGGGAGGAAGCAAAACAGGAAGTAATCTATGTCAGCTATGACAGCCGGGCACAGACCAAACCACACTCCCCCACAGCGTTGGCACATCTCTGGGCAGCAACACTACTGCGGAATAACAACAATCAGAATTTTAAATGTAGAGCAGATTTCATACATGCATGCCTTATGTGCCACGAGGCACGAAGTGGATAGGTAACATGTCTTATTGTATGTAAACGGCTGAGGAGGTCCGGTTGGGTTTAACCCATCCGTGGTCCTGTCCGCAGGGACATATTGTTGAGCCGTGCTTTGCGGTGCTTTCTCTCGACGTTTCATGCACAGAATACTTCCCAAGATTCAAAACTGGCCCTGCAGTTAAAAGTCAAAGCCCCCTCCCCCCTGTGTCAAAGGAACACAGTTTGAGGGGTTACGCCAGTGACTGATTAGCCACATGCACGCACATACCTGAGGACAATGTCAATGTGCTGTGACTGCTGGTTTCAATGTGTGCTCATGCTGTGGCTGTGACAGCTCTCTAACGCTCCACTGTACTGTACGCTACAGTAGACCAAAATAAACAGTGGGTGGAATGTGTTCTCTCTACTGAAAATATACGCATCGTTTTTATATATATATATATATATATATATACTGTATATTATATATATATATATATATATATATATATATATATATATAAACTCCATGGCGGGTGCTGGTGAAGAAGTCCCTCCACACAGAAATTATTACAAAAAAATATAATGGACCCTTTCAGGTAGGTTTTTTTGAACGCTTCAGGTTTTACTTCCCACACTATACCTCGCTATTTTTAATGGCACTCAAAAGGTGCTAACAATGCTTGGCGATGCGAGAAAGCTGAGATTTAAGAGCTTGAAGATTTACAAAATAAATGAAAATGGGTCTTACGTAAGTGGATATCTGTCCACATATAGGGAGTTATACAGTACATCTCAAGACACCTCATTTTATGTGTGTGGTGGTGGGAGTTGCTGAACCTCAACAGCTTATGGAAACCCCCATTGTTTATCAGTAAGAACAGAGTGTAATGGAATTTCATAACAAGGCTAGAATAATCATAAAAAAAAGACCACAGGCGTAAAAGTAATCGCAACGAGCTAAACATTCATTAGCGTTTCAAAGGAACCGGCACACAAGAGCGCATGTAAGTAGGCCAGTTTTAACCACTTAAACCTTATATACTTCACTGACTGGGGTTCCCCAGGGGTTTGTACTTTGTATGCCTTTTCTCCCTCTACACCAAAACTACAAGCTCATGCAATGTGACCCACGCAACGTTTTTTTGAGCTTGTAGATCTGTTGTTGTTGTTTTTTACAGACTGTTTGCCTATTTTCACAGAATGTTCGTTCATTATGACATGCCCAGAATATTGGCGCTAGGGGTCATGTGGTTAGGCTTAGGGTTCGAGACATGTGACTGAGGGCAGAGCAACAACAAAAGGTGTCAAAAGCAGGAAATATTTCTGGGAAGGAGAGAGAGAGAGAGAGAGAGAGCGAGCACGGGGCGGGGTGTCATTACACGGGGAACGACCGTGCACAAACAACACATTTCAACCTCCCCGAAGTTTCCATACGCAGAGCGAGGCAGAAACACACACACACGCAAGCGCACACACGCAAGCGCACACACACACACACACACACACACACACACACACACAAACAGGAGTCCCATTCTGCAGTGTGAGCGGAGCAGGGGAAAAGACTGCGAGCTGGGCTCAGCCACCGACAGACCTACCGCACACAGGCAGAGTGTGAATCATTAAAGGCATGTGTTCCACATCAACGACCGGGGCTCGCTTCCCAAGCCTCTTATGAGACTGGAGCTAAATTATGACAGGGGGGAGTTAAATGCCCCTTTAAGTGGAAAGACCAAAACCCCAAACCCCAACTCGCAGAGAGAGAGAGAGAGAGAGAGAGAGAGAGAGAGAGAGGAGAGAAACTGGCACGAGAGCGTTATTGCACGCGAGTACTGCAAGTACCTTCCTCCAGATCATAATGTGAAATATGGTGGTAAAAAATGGGCAGCAAATGGAGAATGTGCATGATTTCTCAACGCCTGACCTAAGATCATAAGCAGATGAAGTGACTGACTGACAATTTATTCCCTGTAAACAAGTGCAAGGAGAGCAGAAATGTTACTTACTAAAATTAACACTACATTACGTCAATCCATGCATAATCCTGTTTAGCCATTTTAGTAATTAATGGTATAATAATATATATAGTTTAGCAGCAATACGAGGGGGAGGTATCCCCACTTCATGCAAAGCCAGAGAAGCTAATGTTTAAATTGAACAAGATGAAGAAAGAGATGTCCATGTTGGATGGAATCAGGGTGACAGGCGCGTGTGGAGGAGCTGAACGCGCCAGCATTGCCCATCATGCCAGCCATATGCCGGTCTGGTGGCTAATACGTTTGAGAGTGTGCCAGGTAGCTTTGCCATGAACATCCTACTGTAACTCCAATTCAAATGCACGTTTCAATATTGTTCAACTTGTGAGGACCTTCCATCGATCTCAGATGACAAAACACTCATCATTACCCTTACATCTTGCGAGTATACCTGACCTTGACCATAAACATGAACTACTCCTTATTCCAACCGTAACCCTATAACAGTACGATAAAATTATGGTTAGAAAATTGAGGAGATCTTCATGTTCCCTCATCTTGTTATCCTTGTGAGCACATCTGGGACTCATAAGGTTAGAAATACAGTACAAGAATACACATGCATATTGCACACTTGTCGTCAGTAGCTAGGAAGTGACAGAGGGTGCTGGTAGGGTTTGGTGGATTGGTATCAACCTGGGCATGCACTGGCCTCTCAGTGGCCATCCTTCTGAATCTCCCTTTGAGCAGTATGATGGAGGGCCAATCTGTGCGGGGACAGATCACCTTCCCCCTGGTACTGGCATGGATCAAAGAGGACAGACAGAACCATTCCCAGCCCCAGACAGCCATGGGTCGGAGCTGGCCTCCCTACAAGAAACAAACTGAACCATGTTGGTCCATCCTCTGTCTTTGTATTCAAGATTTCCTGGATACACATCAGCTATACCAAGTCACCCTGGTTACATGCTATGACAGGAATATAGTCATTCTGGGTTGGAGCCTCATCTGAGAAACCTTTCGTAAAATGCAAGAACTCCAATTTGTGCCCCAGGTGTACCAAGTGATGAATGCCAATTGTTCCTAAATTGGATGCATGTACTGTACATACTTATTGATTTTCGTAGGTAGACAACCACATCTGTTCAAGAAATAGACTAAGTACTAAAGTACTAGAGTGCCAGGAACAGGGGGGGGGGGTGGCAAGAGAAATTACTACTAATATTGTTAACAATAACAAAATAAAGACTGCACAACATTGAGGAAGTTAAAAGAAATGCTTTGACTTAGAATTCAATTCACCCACAGGCTTATAAGGAAGGTAATTGGTGTGGTTTGGCTACAGCCAGAGCCTATAAGGAAGGTAACTGGTGTGGTTTGACTACAGCCAGAGCCTATAAGGAAGGTAACTGGTGTGGTTTGGCTACAGCCAGAGCCTATTTGCTGCAAGTGCACTTATTCCAGCCTACTACGTTGTTGTTGTTCTTCTTCTGGGTTAGCAGCACCGCTACTTAGAACTAATTAAGAAAGCCAAGAATAATCTCTTTGGGGGTGCCAGCTGAACATTCCCAACTAGTTAAATGCAAAGGACCCAATGACCCGACTATGTGTTTCTGACCTTGATTGTGAGCTTGAGCTTTGGCCTTTTCGACCCACAAGTTGTTCTCAAGTTAAAATATATTTTTTAAACTAGCATTTATTGAACACAGCATGCATGGCAGGGTAATTAAAGTCGAAATCTAAAAAGATAAATGACACAAATACAGGTAGGTGCAGTTTTTTTGTGCCACAGGCACAATGGAGCCGTCGGATTTGGATAAAAGATTGGTGCAATCATTTGCATGAATGCACTGTCAGGTGTTTAGTAGTATAGTAGATAAATAAAAAAACAAGGGGAGGAAGAAGCAGTTCTAGACCTATATAAGAAATGTGTCATATTTTGCAGGTGGAAAGCTCCTATGCACAGACACATCCATTGGCTTTCAACGCATCTACTGTATGGTACACTATGACAGAACAACAAGTATGTTTATAATCATGTGTATAAGTATGTTTCTCCGATGACAGGGCCCTGGGGCAGGACAGGGCCTCTGTCCAGAGCCTGGGCAGGGACCCTGTCCAGAGCCTGGGCAGGGCTCCTGTCCAGAGCCCGGCAGGGCTCCTGTCCAGATCCTGGGCAGGGGCCCTGTCCAGAGCCTGGGCAGGGGCCCTGTCCAGATCCTGGGCAGGGGCCCTGCCCAGGATCTGGACAGGGCCCTGTCCAGAGCCTGGGCAGGGGCCCTGTCCAGATCCTGGGCAGGGGCCCTGCCCAGGATCTGGACAGGGCCCTGTCCAGAGCCTGGGCAGGGGACCTGTCCAGAGCCTGGGCAGGGCCCTGTCCAGATCCTGGGCAGGGGCCCTGTCCAGAGCCCGGGCAGGGGCCCCCACAGAGACGTGGTGCATTTATATTAGGATAAATGTATGGAAACCTAAAAGATACAAGGTTTGCCACACTATACTGTAATTGATTCAGCAGTTGCACAAAGTATAAGCCGATTTAAGTACAAGCCACATCAATGTGATGCATTCCTGCATGTTTCCAAACACAAACACATACGTACACTTGACAATCAAATGATCCGACACATATGTTGTGAATAAGGCTAAATGACCCTATGGTTGATTGTAAACCCGGCAAGGCTTCAGTCCCCATGGCCAGTTTCCTGGGTTGCCTGTGTGAGCTTGTTACAAGATGCAGTAAATCACTTTGCTGGCTCTTCAAGCTCTGATGCAACATCCAGGATTAGACTTGATCCTAACATTGGCAGCACACAGGCCAAAATATACTGCCTGTGTGCCTGTACTTTGTGTCTTTGTATGGTGTTTATCAATGAGTGGTTGTACGCAACGTGTATCTGTGTGGATACTGTATGTGTGCATCAAAACATTTCCATGGATTTTCAAATAAAATAATAGTGACACCGAAAGGACTGAATAGTTTCAAGTTAAACTTTCCACAGCATCACTGGAGGAACACCCCCTCTGTGCAGTATAGACACTGGAGGCAACAAGCAAGGAACAACTCTCCGATTGGTGAGGAAAGCAAGCCAACTTTCAATACCCGCAGACACAAGTGTGGAGGAGTCCGATTACTCACTGTTTTGACAGCAGCGACAAATTCGGGCTTACCCTAAAAACGTCAATCCTCCCCTTTGCTTGACTGAGGAAATCTCCCCTTCAATCGATGGCAGCTCCTGAGCTCTGAATGGGGAAGGAGAGAGACAAAAAGAGACTTTAAGGTCTTTATCCATGTGTTGCAGACTCAGAGGCTCACATAAATGACAGCAGTGGCAACTGGCTCTCTGTGCTAAACTCTCAATTATTTCCTCGCCTTCTCTCACTCGCATTGTCTCTGCCCCCCCCTCCCCCCACAACCCCCCCCCCCCCCACCCCCACCCCCAATTCCGAACAGATTGAACTTCCACTGTCCCCCACTCCCCCACATCTCATTCGCTGCTTTGCTTGCCCCCCCACCCAGACATCATGTGAATAGTGGTGGAAAACAGAGTTTTTTTTGTGGTGTGTGAATTACCTCAGGCCGAGGCAAGGCGCAGCAGTGCGCATGGCTGCTACTCAATTATGGCAATGTGAATCAGGTGGCACCCTAGGAATCCCCCTTCAGCCGACAACGCACACGCACACGCACACACACACACACACACACACACGCACACACACACACACACACACACACACACGGGACATAAAGGAGCCTTCATCTGCCAGGATAGAGACAGATGCAAAGTGGCAGGCGGATCATGTAATAAAAAAAAGACTAAGCTGCAACCACCATGCCAATATACTGTATAGTGACTTAAAAACACACGTTTGTGCTTTGTGTGTGTGTGTGTGTGTGTGTGTGTGTGTGTGTGTGTGTGTGTGTGTGTGTGTGTGTGTGTGTGTGTGTGCGCGAGCCCCAGTGTCGTTTGGTTTACACGTCGTCGTGTGCGAGTTGCTAAAACATCTGCAGTGTTTACTAACACGTCCACGGATTCAAATTGAAACAGTCACATAATTAGGAATCTTGATAAATGCTACAATTGTGAAGCGGGAAGCACAAAAACATGGAAAATGTTTGTGCAGGATTATAGTTTTTTTTTTTTTAACCAAAAACAACAGGTCGTTAATTACAGCCTGGAAGCCTGAATGGGAAACGGTTCAAGCCCCCTGGCTTGGACGTCGTCACTGGATTTCGCGCAGAAACACAGAGTCAGTTGAAAAACAGCACAAATATGGTCAACCTTGTGTTTTTGTTTGGGTTTGCTTAATGGAAAATGGCCCCATGTCAAAAAGCACTTTTCTTCTGGAAGGAGAATACAAAGGCGAGCTCCATTCAGCCTGTTCTGGCTATCTCGCCGGCCCTCATAAAACATAGTGGAACAGGCCAGGGTTTTCCAGCAGTCCGTTGAAAGGGAAACCAAACCATGACATTTAAAATGTTGGTAATATTTGGTCCATTTATCTTCATGGGGCACTTGTCATGGTCAGAAAAAATATGATTTACATACTGCACGCACACGCACACACACGCGCACACACACACACACACACACACACACACACACACACACACACACACACACACACACACACACACACACACACACACACACACACACACACACACACACACACACACACACACACACACACACACACACACACACACACACACACACACACACACACACACACACACACACACACACACACACACACACACACGCACCTTGGGGACAGAGTGGCCCCAGTGCCCGTTTCCAAGCCACAAATGGATTTCACACTAATTTATCATCACAAGGTCCTGAGGAAGCCGAGACAACGCTCACATTATTTTTATACAAGTGTTATATTTATATCTGTTTATCATTACTGGCACCCGCACACTTGTTTGTCTGCTGCCTGTTCTACTACTCCACTGTGTGAAACATAGTTCACTGGTGTTAAGACATCTCATGCATTAGCTAAAGTTCCAAAATGAATGCTAAAGGTGTGGCACTTGAAGTTGATTTACACTAGCACACTGACCATCAGTTTAACCACTTAAGTCAGTTTAACCACTTCAGTGCTAAGTCCTGGCTTTGGGGCGAACCGAGGACCACCTGATTCCCAGATCTCTACCTATTCAGCTATAGTCACCCCATTATGTCGTATACTTCATCGCACGACAAATCACACATTTTCAACCTCACACCACCTCATGTGTTTTTCAAAAATCAGACCTGTCTGAAGTGAATGGTGCTGTACTGTACTGTACTGTACTGTACTGGCCCTCCTCCCTGGCCTGTGTGTGTCATGTGTCCGTGTGATAGGCTGTACAACAGTGACACATGGTGGTGAAAAAAAGCTATTTTCGTGCTCGGACACAGGGACCCATGGACACAGCCACACACATAGCTGTCTATAGGTGTGGTTGCACCGTATGATCCTGAACCGGATACGGCATGCCATCGACCCTCATCTGAGGGAGAACCAAAACGGCTTTCGAGAAGGGAGAACTACCGTGGCCCAGATCTTAGCCCTAAGGAGAATCATTGAGGAGATTAAAAGGAACAACCTGACTGCCGTGTTGTGTTTTATCGACTTCAAAAAGGCATTTGACTCGATACACAGAGGAACGATGATGAAGATCCTTAAGAACTACGGTGTCCCTCCCAACTTACTCCGGGCAATAGAGACCCATGTATGCAGGAACAAGGGCCAAGGTGTTCAGAAGGCAACAGTGAGGAGTTTAACATCGTTGCTGGGGTACTGCAAGGGTACACCCTAGCCCCCTTCCTCTTCGTCATAGTCCTGGACTACGCGTTGAGGAAGGCCATCAATGGACGAGAGCAGGACCTTGGCCTCACCATAACACCAAGGAGGTCGAGGCGACACCCAACAGTAGTCCTGACAGACTTGGACTACGCGGACGACATCAGCCTGCTCTCTGACCACGTGGAACAAGCGCAGGAGCTCCTGACCCGAGTGGAATCAGAATGTGCCAAGGTTGGCCTCCGGGTGAATGCCAAGAAAACTGAAGTTATCACCTATAACATCCCATCAGAGCATCCACCTCTGACAACAGAAGGCACTGCTTTGAATAAAGTCAAGGACTTCAAGTACCTGGGCTCATGGGTCAACTCAACCGAACAAGACCTGAAAGTGAGGAAGGCACTTGCATGGAGGCCCTAAATGGCATGGCCAGTGTATGGAACTCCAACCTCCCCCGTCAAACCAAACTCAGCTTCTTCTACGCAACGGTAGAGTCTGTTCTCCTATACGGCAGTGAATGCTGGACCTTGAAGCCAACCCTGCAGAAGTCTCTCGATGGGTGCTACACCAGAATGTTGCATGCAGTACTCAACATCAATAAGAGCACACATGTTACCAACACAAATCTGTATGATGGAATGCCAAGGGTGAGCCAGAAAATAGCAGCCAGGAGAATGAGACTAGCAGGACACTGCCAAAGACACCAAGAGCTGCCAGCCAGCAAACTAGTGCTGTGGGATCCGCACCGGTCACGAGGACGTCCCACGCTAACATACGTGGATGTACTCAAGAACGATGCAGGAGTGCAAAGTACCAACGAACTGGCCAGATGTATGGACAACCGGGATGACTGGAAACGACGATGGAAGGCTCGTCTGAGGACGACCTAGAGAGAGACCACTAAAAATGATATAAAAACGTGTCTGCCATTTAACATCCCCTTAGCTATTCTCAGCTATTGTGTGCATTTATCCGTGGACACCCATTTAAAAATATTAAATTGCCAGGGACCCCCATAAGATTTACATTTGAATATGTCAAGATTTTTTTTTTAAATCACACAGGTGTGAACCGAGTGGTGCAACTCCCCTCTCCCCCCTCCCCTCCTCTCTCTCTCTCTCTCATTACCAGGAAGCAGGCACAGCATACCCCTCTCTCTGTTTCTGGCGCCCCTACTGGTATTAATAAGTCACATACTCGTGTCGTTCCAATTTCACGCATGCGCACGCCACTCGTGCTCATGACTACACACAGGTATACACACAGGTACACGGACGGACATTGCTGGTTGTAGGAGTGGTTGCACCACTCAAAAAAAGGTTTTCTGATTTTGTTGATAATAACAGAAAATAACAGATGTTGAAGCCTTGTGAGCTTGTACATTGGCTATTTTTGAATAACCGACATATAAAATAGGGTTAAAGTGGTTAAACTATTAACCCATTTAGTTTGGGACCCCCACTTTGAGAACCACTGCTCTAAATCAAGCTGTGATTGGTCTATAACGGTTGTTCTCAAAGTGGGGCCCAGGTTCCTTGAGGGGGTTCCAAATGGACCCTTACAGGACTCCGAGAGAGTACAAATGGAGTCAAATGGACCTGTACAAACTACAAAGTTATGGGGGTTCTTCAAATTCAAAAGTTTGAGAACTAGTGATTATCTCTGTGTGCGTGCGTGCGTGCGTGCGTGCATGCGTGCGTGCATGCGTGCGTGCGTGCGTGCGTGCGTGCGTGCGTGCGTGCGTGCGTGCGTGCGTGCGTGCGTGCGTGCGTGCGTGCACCGTGAGGCTGGAGGTCTATACAGTGATGAGTGTGGACATGAGTGGCCGGGGGTAATCACATCTTTATCTTTGCTGATGGGAGAGAGCTGCATACTGCAGATACTCCTGCTACAGGCGCACACGCGCACGCACACACACACGCACAGACTCCCAGCACAGGCAGACAGCATTCCCTATGGAAAGATGCACACTCATGCTGCGCATAGGCCAAGGCTCCGGACGGCCATTGTCCTTCAGCGGCATCAGTACACAACAATGGGGCGGGGTCACCCGAGGTCTCCTGCTGGAATGCTAAACAACAGCGATCCCAGAGACAGAGGGCGAGAGACAGAGGGTGTGAGAGAGAGACACAGCGTGGGTGCACGTGGACCAGAGACCGATGCTATGAAGCCGCACTTTTAAAAAAAAGTCATAGAACAGTGGTTCTCAAACTGTGGGTTGGGAACCCATGGGGGGGTCCAGAAAGGGTCCCCAGATGATTTGCTTGTGCAGGGTATCTGTACATTTGAATTGACTATTTAAGGACTTTTAAGACCTTTTTAAAATAAAATAAAATAATATAGTAATCATTAATCAACAAACTATATAAAAAAAAAAGTCAGCAAACATTCAGCAAATTGTCAAAAATTACCTAAGAAAGAGGCAACAAATAGTGGATGCCTCACCGGTTGTGAGGTCGGCTATATTCACAATATTTATCTGTGGAACGCCTCAGTTCCTAGTTGTCAGGGTGGGGGTCCCCAGTTGAAATAATATCATTATTTTGGGGGTCATGGCTTGAAACGTTTGAGAACCCCTAGCAATAGAGAAAGAGAGAGAGAGAGAGAGAGAGACAACAAGTGAGATGGGGAGAGGAAGAGGCCGATATGAAGTGACACCGACCCACAGCAACAAAGCAACGTGGAACACTTAGTGCAAAAATGCCATCAACTGGGGACGCGTGAATTCCAACGATGTGCAAACACTCCGCAAGAATCCGACACCGGGCCGAACGGGGAAAAAAACAGCAACTCTGCTACATGACGTACAGTACTGTAACGGTATGAGAAATCCACATGCAGAGGTGGTATGTAAATGATTTCACCACTGGGCATTGCGATTTATGGCTCCCTCCTGTCTCTGCAGTGCACTGTAAAAAAATTAAATAAAGAACTACAGTATATGCAGTTCGGTTCCTCTCGGTTTTACTGCAATATTTCCCACTTGCAGCGCAGGGGGAGATGGCACTTAGCATTCAGCACAGGGCATCACACGCTTTCTTGTGAGATGTAACATCATCTCGTAGCATAATAGCCTAGCGCTGTCATCTGTCAAAGCCAGCGCACATTGGCAAAAAAAAATTGTGTTGGTGTGTGTGTGTGTGTGTGTGTGTGTGGGGGCGGGGGGGGGGATTGGGGGGCAAAACACACACAATACAGAAAGGTTTAGTTCGTGCTGCGTGTTAATCATTCATTAGTGCTGAGTGACCCTTATTATAAGACCAT
This sequence comes from Protomyctophum bolini, assembly GCF_963924005.1. Lineage (NCBI taxonomy): Eukaryota > Metazoa > Chordata > Actinopteri > Myctophiformes > Myctophidae > Protomyctophum > Protomyctophum bolini. Next base: position 19,648,885 of record NC_137879.1, on the reverse strand, counting down.
CTTTGTTATCATTATTCATTGCTATATAATGCCAGCCTGTTAATTCAGACCGGGGACTGCAACAAAAGATGGAGGGACAAAGCGCCTGTGCGCCCTCTCACCGACACACACACACACACACACACACACACACACACACACACACACACACACACACACACACACACACACACACACACACACACACACACACACACACACACACACACACACACACACACACACACACACACTCTCTCTCTCTCTCTCTCTCAAACTCAAACTCACACCCCTCCTCTTAACCTTTCATATGCTAATGGAGCGAACTGTTTTTCCGGGGTTTACTGGCCGGGTAGGAGATGATTTAGAGCGACAGTGGTGCTCCGGGCCTTTATGCGGCAGGTCCGGCTGCAGGGAGGGGCTCATATAAAGCCCACACCCCCTCCCCTCCATCATTAATCAATTAGCGTCTCCTAGCCACCTGTCGTACACAACGCCACCCAGAGACATTCCTGCCCCCGAGGCTGTTGCTAGACAATCACTGTCGCCGGCAGGGCCACAGTGACTGCCATTACCACCGCGCATTAACACCCACTGACGTCTCCAAGAAACCTGATGGATTGCATAATCGCACCCCAAACGCTCTGTGCGATCATGTCAAGGGCTCCGCTCCAAACAGAGACCAGAAGCTGTTTCAGAGGACGTTGCGCCGCCTCCACTGAACGGCTTCGAGGGTTGAGGGAGGCGCATTTATTTTACTTATTTTTTTAAACACATGCATTCGCTTTCCACAGACCGGGGCAGGAGAGGAATTGATGGCGACGTTGGAAAGGGGGGGGGATCAATAACCTGATGGCTATTCAGAAGTGCTGAATTCACACACCCAACGCTGCAGCCGTCACCTCCCCATTGTTTTTAGACACAACCGCCTCCGGCAGAGCCGACCAAGTATTGATGGCTGTTTTGTATTGATGACGCTTCTTTAGAGCAGCCAAATTTATCTGCGATAGAGAAAAGCGGGCTAAAAATGTCACAGTCCCTGTGACTTACTTGCAGAATAAGTCAGGCCGTCAGGACAAACCGCTTTTGTTTGGGCTATAGACGAACTTGCAGTGCTGACTTGCGGTAAGTCAGCCTGTAACTAGACTCACACAAGCACACAGATGGCACTCAAAAGCAATGTGCCATGCATTCCACTGCCTCAGATCAAGATCTAAGTATCAGTTACTAGCTAGTAAAACCAGAGAGAGAGAGAGAGAGAGAGAGAGAGAGAGAGAGAGGTCTCCTTCAATTTTGACATTCAAAAACCTCATCACTTCTTGTTGTATCCTCAAACTGCTGGGTGGCCTACCCAAGATGATACACATTCAAAATCCTGTTTATTGAACTCAGAGACTTGAGAATATGTTCATGTACCGTAGACACTCAAATCATCAATGTTCATTTATCCATTTGTAACTCCCGACTGTGTACAAATGTATACTCTTTACTCTGTAAAAAGTTCAATGAAGAGTGGATTTAACTTTTACAGTTTCTTAAAAGTTGCTGCTCATGCTGAAAAGGCCCTCACCCATGACCAAATCTCTTCTTCATGGCATGCCTCACCAACAATTCCAGCCCCTCATGACCCAGCGAAACTCCCTGAAATGCAGCACCCTTCACCCCCACACCCCCCTTTTCAATTCTTTGGAACGAATTCTTAAGCAGCAGAAAAATACAAGTGGCACTAAAATCGGAGCCTAATTCACCCATCAATGTGAAGACATGACAAAAGTAGATTTGTCAAGCCTTGTTTTGGCAGCATTCTGTCATCATAATAAAAAGGAGCAACAGATATAAAGGGATGGCTCAATCGGCCTCCTGAGGACACTTCAAAACACTTCAAGCTGCCTTTCTCTGGTCCCAAGCTAAACAAACCAAGCACAGTGCGAGTGGCATTATCCTGTTGCCGCTATTATTGTTGCAGTGAAACCCCACACACACTCCTTGAATCTGGCACTCGGAATCCACTTCCAAAGACTGTACAGGAGAGAAGCCTGTTTGGCTGTCGAGTGCACACTGCAGAAAATCTGGGCCACTGTGCTGTGTGTGTGTGTGTGTGTGTGTGTGTGTGTGTGTGTGTGTGTGTGTGTGTGTGTGTGTGTGTGCGTGCGTGTGTGTGCGCGGCACTGGGTCGGGCACTGGGGGACAAGAGGTTTTTATCAGACCAGCTCAGGCATGGAGCCAGGCCCACAGACATTATCGGGTGGATTTTCAAAAGAACAAAAGCCGCCATGCAATTCTTCACACTGCTAGTCACCATGAGACTCTAGCATTTCTCTTTGTGTGCATGTCCGTCCTATGTATTGCATTCAAATTCTCCAAAGATGATTGCCCTGATAATCTCCCACTCCCCCTCCCTTGCTCCCACCGACTTATATCCTCAGTAAGATCAAGAACACACACACACACACACAAAAAGAATAAGCTGCGATATTAGAAAGTGAAGGTCGATAGCAAATGCTGATGGAGGAGATGGGGAGAGTATAATCCGGCCCAACACTCCGTATCTAATCACATTCACAACCCCAAAGTTACTGCAGCATGTACAAGGCCAAATAACAGATATTTCAGAAAAGATAAATCGAGACGAGGGTAAAAAAGTCTAACACTGGATCGCAAACAAGGCCAGTCCATATTTAGGTGTTGGCTGGTATTTCTAAGTTGGAGAGTGCAGATTGAACGCTATCCACAGGGTACAGAGCCAGAGAGGAGGCAGGGGGAGGGAGAGGGGTGAGAGGGCAAAGGTTTGACCCGTCAGGGTCAATAGGTGATTAGTTACATTTATCATACCTACGCTAGCTGCTAAACGAGAAGCCAGGCACCGTGTATTTTCCCTCTGAAGAGCTCGGCCAGCAGTTGGACGTCAAAGGCCGATGCTAAATGAAGGCTGGGACCGCTACTGGCAACCAGATGCCCCTGTGTTTATGACACAGACAAATACTGGAATCCCTGGGTGGAAAAACATGCCATGCTGGCATGGCGGAGCGGCAGTGAAACATTGCGTCAGTTTGACGATTTAATGATCGCGGCCTGGATCGGATCAGACGTTTAAATACCTGCCAATGCCAATAGAAGAGCTTGTATTTCATGCTTCACGAGAGAGGTTTAAAATTAAGTTTCATTCGATAGGAAAACAATGGCTGGGGAATGGAAGGGCTGCGGTTGTGGTTGGGGGTGGATGTGGATATGTGTGTGTGTGTGTGTGTGTGTGTGTGTGTGTGTGTGTGTGTGTGTGTGTGTGTGTGTGTGCGCGCACGTGCATGCTTTGTTGAGGGGGGGACTTGACTGAAGTCATGGGAGTCATCTGAACATGGATAAGCCACAGATCGGCACATTCCGCCTAAGGTTACACACAATAGATTTTAGTTTCCACAATACATAATTGTTGAAATTGTAACATTGATCATATTCAATTCAGCTTAATTTCTTGCAGAACAACAGTTGCAGCTGAAGAACAGTTTTGGATGGGAGAAATGACTGATTTACTGAATCACTGATTTACGGAATCACTGATTAGGCTAAATTAAACAAAACTGATTAATAATAATGTATCCAACATGCATCCAATCACTGATTAGGCTAAATTAAAACAAAACTGATTAATAATAATGTACCCAACATGGTGGAATGGTCATTATAGTCACACCATGCATAGGCATGGTGCAACTCCAGCCAAGACAAACCAAGACATTCTGCGAGGAAGAGGAAGGCAGAGACAAAGAATCAACTGAGGGAGAAGAACTTTTGGCGTGATCTTATCAGAGAACACCCCCCCCCCTGGTCCGTCCCACAGTGTCTCTCTGTCCCACAGAGCCACTGCAGTCTCACATAGCTGTGGTGCCGCTGCACAAGTGGACCAGTGCTGGGAGTGGGTACTCCGGGCCGGGGTCCAAACCGTGGATGAACGCGCGCCGTTGTACAGCATTGGGGGGGGGGGGATGAAACCACAAGGGGCGATTACAAAAGAACAAGCTCACACAGGACACATCCATCAAAGCAACGACGGCTTTAATCTGACAATTAAAACAGCCTTCGCCATCCTCGCCGATGCTTTCGTAACTAGCGCGTGGGCGGGCGGGCAGAAATCATGTCAGCGATAACGGCCGCGAGCGGACAACACACGCAATTCAGAGCAACGGCATTCCTTTTTGGCATTCCACTTCTTTCTGGCTATCAAGCCTTGCCCAACATGCTGAGAGAAGATAAACAGTTTTCAGAGGCAATTAGAAGCCTTCCATTTCCATTAGCCCCCCATCCGTTTTTAATAGAAACATTTCAAAATACAAACCTAGGGCTCTTTCACCGAGGATGCTTCATCTCAGCTGTACGTTCTATAGTTGATTGTTATTCTCCCAAGTGACATTGACTTTCCAAGGCCAGCAGTGGGTATAACGAGTTTGGATGGATATTGGCTAAAGAAAGATACTATACAATCTCAATATGGTAAAATAAATAAATAATACCTTACAGTAGGTATGCCATTGCATGCACAGTACATACATGTGCAGTTGGTCTTCAACCACTTTACAAGCACTGTTACAAAACTTACAATGCTTTGTACTAATGGGTGGGGTCGGCCTTATTTCTGATGTGTACCAAAATATTGTAAGAGAATTGCTTAAATTGCTTAACAAACCGATTTCATGCGAGGTATTCTTTATATATATATATATAATATGAAGGCAGAGCGAAGCGTACGGTGGCCTTAGAGGCTCACTCAAAAATAAAAAAAGGAAATAATTCCCTGACGTGTGGACATGTCGGATGGACGGAAACGGTTAAAATGGTACACTTTGTATTTGCAAGGGCTTGTACAAGGCAATCCTTGAGCAGATGTTCCTTATTATTCTTTCAACGCGGCAAATGGAAAAAAGCTCAAGCTGTCAATATAGCAAACATATACCGATGTTTACTGACTTACTGTAACATTACACTACTGAAAATGTGTCACAAGTTAAACAGTACAGGTGTTCTCAAGATAAGTTTCAATACACTCAATTATGAATGTCCTTCTTTACTTGTGTCAAGCATACAACAAAGATCCAGCTGCAAATGTGCAAATGATTCATTATCTCCACCAGGCCGAAGGCGTGGCCGAAACTATGATTCCGCCTCTGTCTGACTGTTTGTCCTTGCACGGGTGTGTGTGTGTGTGTGTGTGTGTGTGTGTGTGTGTGTGTGTGTGTGTGTGTCCGTCTGTGTACAGTATAATCTTCGGTAACATTGGACCGATCGAGTAGGAAATGTGCATGCACACTCCTATAAAAGGCAAAGGAAAAACCTCTGCACCACATTAATGTGCCTTTTATAGCGCCACCAGGAGGCTGAACACTTTTTTATATATTACCCCTACAGATTTTGTCCAAACATCACACAAACTGTCCGATCTTTCATATTCCATCCTAATTGACTAAGATTGGCTTTCAAGGTTTGCAGGAGTGGCCCGTTTTTAACAAAATGTCTCAAATCATGAAACCAGTGTCTGATTAACGCACATTCCCACAATTTTTTATAGGCCAATTTTTTTCTCCTTTTTTCGAAATATCACACAAATCGGTACACATTTCCACACAACAAGCACAGCTGGACCGATCGGCGGGGAACCGAATTCTGTATTGGCCATACATGGAGCGTGTCTTGAGCGTACAGGGTTTGATGAGGTCAGATCAACATAATATGGAATGTCAGAACAGGTCAGCTCCATATATTGAGATCTAAGGGTGGCAGCGTGGGCAGTGTCTTGAGGGTACAAGGTTTGATGAGGGCCCAGGTAGTGAGCCAGTTCAATGTAGGTTTTGTTTTGCATAATATCAATAAAACTAATTTGAAAACATATTGATGTCTAATAACTCCTTTATAGGCTTTCCACAATTTAACAGGTGCCCGTTATTGATGCTGAAGTTTCCCCTACAAGATGGCCTATAAATGTAGCCTCATTGATTCAGTCTTTGATTTCTTTTTTCTCCTCTATATTAGATACACTGCTCTGTGGTGCAGCAAGATAGAACCATATAGGACCAAACCCAGCCGGAGATGGAATGGCAAAGGGGTGGGGGTGGGGGGGTCATCTTAGAAAACAAGGAGTGCCTGATGGGTACGAATGGTGAGGTCCTGTGGAAATCACCCCGGAACATGGAGCAGGGCAGTCTCCTGGAACACAGTCAACACATTTCACACATGCAGGGCTGCAAAACAACACACTTGGGGTTTCCACCTTCATTTAGATGAAAATGGGACTCCTCTGGAGGAAATAAAGCCATTTTTAACTCTCCCCTCGCTCTCTCTCACTCGCTCTCTCTCCGACTCGGCCTGCAGTAATGTGCACAAGTCAATGGACTGTGGGTCTATTCAACTGCAGGCAGCCCACAGCACGGCCATAAATAATGTAGGGCCAACTCACATGAAACCCTAATCACCATTGTGCTGTCACCCAACAGGGAAGATTGCTTGTTTAATTTACTGCGCCACATCTGTCTCAGTTCTGCCCAATTTAGCTTTGCAATTTCGATGAGTGAGTACTCCAGGTATTTATCAATGCTTTTCTCCCGATGCCATGAATCAATAAGAGTGTATGTGTCTTTGGTCTGTGTTTGTGTGCGCCTACGTCGAGGTGTGTGTGCGTGTTTGTGTGGATAGGCGGGCGGGAAGAGGGGGGGGGGATCATAGTGCATATGTCTGCATGCCCTGAAGAACGCAACAAGAAAGCCTCAGCTTGTGAAACAACAAAAGGCTGGCTGAGACGGAGCCATCAGTGCTCAATAACCGGAGCTCATTATTGGCCATATACAATGTTCTTCATTACATTACAATGTCATTAGCATGGAGACATTTGCATATTCCAGTCACCTCTTTGCCTGGCTGTTGATCATAAATGGCAGCCATATGCTGCCTGGTGTGCAACGTTACAGAATTATTACTGCGACACACACACACACAGAAAAGCGACACACACACAGAAAAGCAAGCAAAGAAAAATGGAAGTTATGTTGACATGAAATGAAGTACAAAACCATTCAAAGGAGCTGACGCCATTGGCAGTGTCTCCCTGTCTCCCTGACTGAGTATCATTTTCATGCACTGCCGATGCCAGTTGCATAGCAAACACCTAGCTTGTTGGCCGTGTTCCACAGACGCTTTGCCCACAAAGTTATCATCATGTGTGCAGTCCCATTATGCACAAGGCAGCGACAGCTTCTGCAAGCGAGAAGGAGACTTCAGACATGGATATTAATGTGGCGAAAAAGCTACATGCTGCATAAGTGCAGCACATCGTTCTTCTCTGTGGTCGGAGGCAGGTGGGGGGTCATAACTTGGCTTAATCTCTCCAACTGTGAAAGCTGAAACCCCGTCGCCCCAACAGGCTCTGCTCTGTGGCATTTCTAACATAACGGTGATTTGGCACGATGGCTCTTCACCAGGCAGGGCTCTACCGTGGTGACAGCCCGCAGAGACGGAATAAGTATTGGCGGCTCACTGTCTAAATGACGTTGGCTGGCACCGGCTAGCTGAGCGGTATGATAATAACCAACCACGCCATGTGCCTGCCTGAGCTTCTCCATGGCGAGCTAGCAGTCGGCAGCGGCGTCCGCAGCCAGAGAGCTACAGTATCATCTTTGTTCAGGACCATTATCTCTCCACCATGGTGTTCACTTCATACTGATAGCTGTGGCCCGGCAGCTGAGGCAGCAGCAGCATCAGGGTAATACACCATGAGCTGCGGTGCACGCCCACACAGTGGGGGGACAATGGAGAGGATTTGTTCTGTCGGAGTCACTCTGCTTTAGGTACTTTGTGTTCACGGAGCCCTTTGCACTGGGGCACTGTGTCACCATAAGCTTTCCAGGGGGCTAATTTATGTATTGTAGTACAATAGCGTAACTTGCCGACGAGAACTGATGTCCAACACATTGTTAGCTTAAAGATCAGTTCTTGTCGGCAAGCTACACCATCATTCAGTGAAGTATAATTACGCTTAAAGCCGTGAGGTGACGTACAATGTGGCTGTACAAAAGGCCCCTTACTTTACAGAGTAAAACTAAACCAAGTAAAAGATAAAGCGGATTTCCAATCCGCCAATAGAAAAACAACCTGACTGTAATGTCACTCATGCAGAAGTGGACATTGGCCTGCAATTGACACTGAACAGTATTGGCATTTTCTAGGGGCGTAAAAGGAGATTGCCTGGCCAGACATCCAGGCCTGACCAGAGACCGTCTTGGCTGCTAGCTGTCTGCTTGATGGCAGGAGAAGGAGAGAGGAGAGGGTTAACTAGCCTGGCTGTACGGTGGAAGCTCTAAAAAGGAATATTAACGGCATGTCCCTGGGTGCTGACCGAGAGAGCACAGGGAAGGAGGAGGGAGGAGAGAGAAAAATTGAAAGAAGAAAGCGCATGAGAGAGAGAGAGAGAGAGAGAGAGAGAGAGAGAGAGAGAGAGAGAGAGAGAGAGAGAGAGAGAGAGAGAGAGAGAGAGAGAGAGAACAAGTAGAGGCATAGAGCAGGGTGGATGTGTGAATCCGATTTCCAATGACAATGTGCTTAAGATCACTGTTTCAATGGAAGAACATATCATCTGTCAAAGTTAATGGCAGTGTCTCGGGGAAAATGAAGGAAAATAGAATGGAGGCCATTCATTAAGGAGGTTGAGGGGTAGGGGGTTTGAAGAGGGAGGGAGAGAGATGAAGCCGCCGGTCTGCTCCGCTGATAGTCGCCCCGGGAAAATAAATATATACACAGCCATTATTTATTTGTGCATTTCCGAGGTGGCAGTTCAGCCGCGATTAAGGGTTAGTTCTCATGCTTGAGAGATAATATTAGAGCAGCTGCCCTAGAGGGGAAATCTGTGGGCTGGGGTGGAGAGCAATCGCTGGGAATAAAGATATTTTACTTGTACATACGGCCTTGCCTGCCTGCCTGCCTGGTAGGATGGCTGGCAGGCTGGCTGGCAGGCTGGCTGGCTAACAGGACTGGCCAGCCTGTCTCTCACTTACAGCACTGGATGTACTCAGTAGAGGCAATTGATACCATTGTTTTATGGAGAGGAGCAGAGGGGAGGGGGGGATTAACGTCCCACAATAGGGCTCTTTCACTGGAAATGTCAGCTGCCAAACTGGGGGACTGTCCGAGCAGGCTGAGGCGCTTTCATAAAAGCCAAGGTAAAAAAAAAAAAAAAAAAACAAGTGTGGAAAATAGTATGAAACACGTAACAAGGGCAGCAATGAAACCCGCATGACAAGGGCAACATATTCAAACGCCAAATGGTGACACACAATCTCAAACAAGGAAATGTGTTGTGGGGAACTTTAGTTTAATCTGAGGCCAAGCATAAAATAAGCAAAAAACAAAACATATATATTTGAGAAGTTATTGTGAATGCAATGAGCACTAACTATGAGACCTAGCAGTCTGTGTGTGTGTCACGCTGTAACACCACCCGCCCGCCACCAGAGGGCGCAGCTGTATCACACAAAAAAGACACACACACACAAAAACTTAACTTAAAAACCTTAAAAATAAATAAAAATAAACCTTAAAAGAAACTTAAAGAAAAAACCTTTAAAACCTTAAAATACACTTTAAAAAAAACGTACGTAATTTATTCTAATTGTTGTTATTGCAATTTACGAGCTGCGTTTGCTTCCCACGTTTGCGCGTCTTACTTGTGGATAATTAGTATGGACTTATATGGTTATTCTTCTCAACCGCTCATTTGTTATTCGGTTTATTGTTGTTGCCTTGCCTTCAAAATCATAATCCCATATGTCTATTAAAGCAGCTGAAAACGCTACAGATAAATCTGGTAATCATTTCAAGGCCTAATGAAACACTTTTTTAGCTCAAGGTGCATTCCAAATCGATAATGGGGATAATAATGGGCTATATGGGTCTTTAGCTCAGCCTCATTAGCAAAAAAAGGGAGAAAGCCTGACCTGATTCTTCAGGCAAATTTACACCGAGAGGCACCTAAAATATCAAAACTGATGCTTAATTCTGGGCCAGGTTTTATTATCAGATTATACAATGGAGAGATTCAAAGTTATTTTTCTCAACCTTGTCTTGGTGCCTTTGATAACCCCACTAGCCTTGGGCCTCTTTGAAATTCACAGACTAGGGGAGGGTTGAGCTGAATTTAAACAGTTACTTGAAGCAAGGTACCCTGCTACTTTAAGACTGGGATGAAGCAGAGCAACTCTCCCACTCTGACCTAATTGCTCTCTCCCGACGTGAAGACGAGGAGCTGTGCACTCTGACACGTAAAGATTATTTAATACCATCAAAGCTATAAAGAGAGGAATAAAAGCAGGCAATGTTGAAAGGAACGGGAAGAGTTAACCCTTGCGTGGTCAGGCTGCATGAGTTGGAATACCCAGGAAGGGGGAATCGGTATGCGAGAGTAGGACTGTCAAGAAGCCGTCAGCCGACGTGAGTAGAGCTCCCATATCCCAACATCACAGGGCTCCACTTCCAGCCTTGAGCCTGCTCTGCTTGGGCTGTGTTCCCCTGGTACCGGCTCCCACCCTCCTCCTCTCCCACGTTTCCCACACTCGGCCCATTCCCTAAGGCAAAGGCTACGTCATTGGGCACAGCAGCCAAACCACTGTAATATCCCAATTTATTTCTACTTATTCTAACGGAGTCTGGGGCCGTTTCATTTGGGTCAAGGCCGATTTTATTAGTGTAAAACTACACTATTTAGTTCCACTAGACTCCATTTGTAGCTTCAGTATAAAGTGACTGTTTCTCCATTTAGCTGAAGATGTTCTTGCAACATTGCTGTGTAATAGATCATTCTGAAAGACAACATCAGCAAATAGAAGACCAACACAACCACACAACCATCCCAACAGAATCTGATTGCTTGCCTTCTTCTTCTTCCTATTACAGAGAATTAAACTCTTGCTCTAAACACTGCAGTTTTTACTTGAGGTTCCGTTTACTACTCCAGACACGGATCTACACAGCAGGTCGAGGTCTGACAGGGTGTGGGTCGGGACCGGGTAGAGGTGTTTACCATTTAGCGAGTGCTGGGTGACATCTCTTGGGTGCCCTGCCATTGTGGGGAGCATGTCTCATCTGTCAGCGCCTGATGGGTTTATGCTGTGTGCAGTGTGTGCAGCCTCACTCAGCCACCATGCTTTAGCCCCAACACTCACGGCTTGTGAGTCAGCAGTGCATGGTGGAAGAAATACTTACTTTAACTTTAAGTACCAATGCTGCAATATAGAAATACTAACGTCACAGGGAAAAGTCCAGCATTTATATGCAGAATTTCACATTTCAAGTTTTGAAATGTATACAAATCTTTTGAAATAGCCGATCTACAAGCTCACAATGCGTCGCATCGCGACTCATTGTGAGATTGTAGATCAGCTATTTACAAATGGCTGAAATGTATATAGGGCTGAAGTGATTAATGTATATTTTGTAATGATAATCAAAATCTACAAAGTAACTAGTAACTAAAGTTTTCAAATAAATGTAGTGGAGTAAAAGTACAATATTTGGATCTCAGATAGTAGAAGTAAAAGTATTGGAAATTGGAAATACTCACGTAAAGTAGTGAAGTACAAATACCTACAAATTTTACTCAAGTACAGTACTTAAATAAATGTACTTAGTTACTTTCCACCACTGCTCTGCCTTGTGAGTCAGGCCCAGCGTGTCAACAACGGTCGGGGGTGGGGGGGTTAGGGTGGTCTGTGTGTAGAGTCTGTAGACCACTGTGGGCCTGCACTAACCAAACAGCTGACACGCTGAGGCTGCCTCTGGTGAAAGCAAGCTCTTCTCGCCAAATTTAGCCCTGGGTCTATCGCAAGCGATCTTGCGTGCAAACATTTCCTCCTCCCCTTGAATGAACTGAAGCTCATTCGCTTAGAACAGCTCTGACTCCTGTACTACTGATGATGGTTCATGTGCCATTTTTGGAAGATAGCTATCTAGCCTCGGTCTGTATAAAATTTGCATGATTCAACAACTTGGGTGACCTGCTGAGCTATAGAATCTACAGTAACACGCCATGAATCAAGAAAAAACACCACAGACAAAAATCATTATTAGCCTATAATATATATATATATATATGTCATTAAAATATAATATAAACGGCCATTATGTTTAACTTTGACTAATAATTACCGTCAGTAAATTACATAAGTGATTTCAAAGAATTCTCTAGAATCTAGGAGACACACACACACACACACACACACACACACACACACACACACACACACACACAGCACGCAAGTCCCAAACGGAATGTCACATATGTGCAGTCACATTGGTTGTGATTGTCGCCGGGCACAGGTAAGAAGTGTCTGACACTATAGTGCTTTCCTATGACACAGCGAAGACCAGCACGTCTTCACTGAACAAACACTTTATCCAACCCTTTCTTTCTCTCTCCGCTGTGTCCGACAGTCAGAGATTACGAGCCTCACTACAGTACACAAACTATTTACCCTATCCGCTACTACATGTGAAGGGCACAATGATGGGTTTAAAAACAAAGCTGGAACATGAAGTGGAGGCCGTCAAATCCCGCAATTTCCTTCTTCACATTGCTGCCGCAACGCAATTTACGCAAAGTAGAGTTGAGCCGCCCGAAGGGCGATGAAATTCTATGGCATAATAATGATGGTTTGCTCATGCATCTAGAGTCTAGATACATGAGCAAACCTGTCAACAATGGTAACTAATACTGTAACTGCAGACAAGAAATCAGTTGGCATGTGGAACTGTCTAATAATATCTTGCACAGAGCAATCCCTCTACCGTCCTCCAAAACAATCTTCTCATTTCATCTGGCAAAACTATTTGTTCCACTGCTTGTGAGGAAAAACAGAAAACAAAATGTCAACCCAATGCGGAGAAAATAAAGAAAATATATGACAGATCTAGGAGCTATTGAGTCACTGAAATGTTTAAGAGCTGAGGAAAAAAAAGAACATTTCCAGTATCATTCACACTTGACTATCATCCTGTGAAGAGGAAGGAGACGGTTGGGATCTCTCTGTGTGTGTGTGTGTGTGTGTGTGTGTGTGTGTGTGTGTGTGTGTGTGTGTGTGTGTGTGTGTGTGTGTGTGTGTGTGTGTGTGTGTGTGTGTGTGTGTGTGTGTGTGTGTGTGTGTGTGGGGGGGGGGGGGGGGGGGGGGGATGGGACACTTCAGTGGTATAGCATGACAAAAGTGGCGACGTGTGTGCGTCATTGCCGGATGACACACTTGAACTTCAGCGTGCAAGGCCCCGCATCTCTCACACACAGAGGAAACCAACCTCCGTGTTGAAACTCATCAATGAGGACCCGACTGTCTCAAAGACAATACTTTCAGCCTAATCCCCAGGCAAAAATATAAAAGTCTCCATTTTTGCTTCCTCTCACTAGACATTAGGACCAAGATACTATAACGCTGCAGCGTTATAGCATATACAACTCCCATAATAGCTCAGAATCCAACAATCCAAATAGCGGTATTAGTCAAATATATATTAAAACAACATTGAAATAAACAAACTATTAAAAATCAATTCTAGGAATGTAGCCAGGGAGCAGTGTGCGACTAGAGATATCAATAACACTGATGTTACGACATTGCGAGTACATTATTTCACCGAACTCCTTCCGCTCCATCTGCCCATTCTCAATATCAAGAGCTGAATCAAGAGCTGACACAACACATGAGATTTACTTCAACTTAGTTGCCAAATCTCAAATATCATAATATGCAATTTGTTGATGAATTTTGAATATTTAAGCCCTTGAGTTGAGACCAATATGACTGTAGCCTTGAGATTGCAGTGCACCATTATACGAGTTGAACATAAACAGTCAAATCCTCAGGGTTCATTCATCCATCACACTCACAGGATGTTACTGTAAGGTATCATGATATGGCTGTGACTTACAGTAAGTATACTGTATACTTTAAGGACAAACTAAGAAAAGCGGGTCTTGACTTACACAATAATATTGTCATCCATGTAGAGCGCTATATACACAAACGTACACTAATAAAGGTTAATGAATCTAAAAGTATACCATAGAGCAGTGGTCCCCAAACGTTAATGGCCGTGCACCCCCTGTTACCTCCTGACCTAGCTGACGCATTCCCCAACGCTCGGTCTCCAAAAATTATATATTTTTTAATATGATTATGGCAAATAATCACAGAATGTCACTGCACTGAAAGACATGCAGCTGCTGTATAGTCCCACAGCTGCTCTATCTGTTTACAACAGTGGTTTACCGGATTTCGGCCTTCGTGCTAAATAACACCATAAAACCGCCATTACCCTATTCATGTCACGCACCCACTAGAGCGCGTTTGCGCACCACAAGGGGTGCACCCACCACAGTTTGGGAATCCCTGCCATAGAGAGGTAGGTGGCCAGGTAGCTGACTTTGGCTCATCTGAGCTATGGTCACAAGTAAACATGTAACTGTGAATCACACCAATACAAGAGGTGACAGGGTGGGAAAATCCTCAGACACACCAAATATCCCACTCAGCCACTAAGCCCCTAATGCATCTTGCTCTGAATGTCACCGCTTTTAGGAGGAAAGGGCATCTTCCCCCCCACCCCCCAAAACAACCGCACACCGTCACAAAAGCAGAGTTTGCAGCATGGCTATTACTCCGTCTCAAGTTTGACACTTGGCAACATTAGTTTTCCTCAGTCAGCTATTTAAATCACGTTACAGCCTACTCTTTCATGCCTATACTGTAATTGCATGGAGGCTCATGTCAGTGTTCCACTTTCTATCTATATTTCACCCTTTGACTTAAGAGTATAACTTGATCTTTGACTTATTGCACATTTGTATCTTTGACTTTTATTGCATATTTGGTAACACTTTACTGAAAGGTCGGGTCCATAATGCTTAAAAGGCTTCATAAATTGTTTAGAATATGTTTAGAATTATGCATAACAACTTATAACAAGGTTTAGGTAGTTGCGACCATAGGTCACATTTACTATGAAAACCTGTATCTGCCGTCCGTCATTTAGTCACCCCACGCCTCCATATATTGGTCACGCCTCATGACGTTACACCTCCATGTGCATGGTCACGCCTTGTGACATCACGCCTTGTGACACATCACAACACCATATATGGCCATCTTAATATATGAAGATCACGACACTGACCTCATCTAACCCTGCTGTAACGGTTTCCTCAGTAGCTTGGGGTGCCAGGCAGGCGTGTACCATATATAACCATATTGAGAAGACGGGATCATCACCAAGATCTACAAATATGGAGCCTCAAACCCTTAGATCTCCATATATGGACCTGACCTGTTCTGACATTCCATATGTTAATCCTTCCTCACCCGTCCTTCCTGTTCTGACATTCCTGTTGATCTGACCTCATCAAACCCTGTACACTCAAGACACGCTCCATATATGGCCAATACAGAATTAATTCCATATGTTGATCTGACCCCCATGAAGTGCTCGCCCAGCAGTCTGCCGACACCCAGGCGGATGCGTGCACACGATCTCGCCCTTTTAGGCCAAGGTCGTTTCTCACCCTCAGGGCGTCTAACTGGTATTATAAGTGCTGCCCCTGCCTGGTCATAGTCAATAGTTATAATGTGCTGTTATTATGAGCTTATAAATGTATTATGACCAGCACTTAAAATAGGCTACTTCATATACAACTTTATTGTCAGCTTTCACTGAAATTTGTTTTACACAATATATTGTACACAATATATTACAAAAGATACATTACAGGACACAGAAGCAGACAGGAACAAGAACAATAGAACATATCTTCTTGGTTTACCGATTTTGGTTCGAAAGCAGAACAGACTGGTGTACAAAAGAGTTCTTTAGCCAGTTTTTCTTATATTTCGGGACTCTAAACCGCCTCATGGAGGGCAACAGTTGATATTCATCATTTAAAACATGTAAGGGGTCGCTAGACTATATTGTTATAAGTTGTCATAATTGTAAACATTTATGACAAGTGTTATGACGCCTTAATTGTGTATTTGTGCATTATAATGCATTCACGTAATAATACATTTTAGACCCGACCTTTAAGTAAAGTGTTAGGCCTACTGTATGTTTTTATATATAATAATCTTTTGACTTATTTTGAATTTATCTTGCACTATTGAAGAAAGGTCAAAGTCCAAACATTTAATTGCCAGTAATAATGCTGTATTCTATGTGCATTTGATAAATAAACACTTCAATGGCCTAAAATGTCTTGAAATGTATTAAAAGGCACTGCACTGGAGGATGTAATCTTGACATTTGCCAGTTAAGAGTATAGGCTACTTGCATATTCATTCAGTTACAGCACAATAGCCAGTTAATGGTTACATCATAACAATTCCATAATGTGTACTAGTCATTCATATCAGTAGGTCTACTCGAGTCAAAACTCAATACAAATATAACAGTAGTGCGAAAAACCAGCGACCATAGCCCTGATGTAAAGGTAACAGACTAGTCAACATCGAATGCTGTGTTGTAAATTGATAATAAACTTGTTGCGGGGTAATAAACACGGAGGAGTGAGCAGCCTCATTTGTGGTTTTACGAGATAACATTTTACGACACAACATTGCAGGTTTGTCATGCTGCAGGCAGGGTATATGTGTGGAACTGTAGCAGCGCCGCACACTAGTGACATTTAATACGGTGAGATTAAGACACCTCAAATTGCCACGTTATCTTGACAGGGGGTTCATCTGGGGTGTTAACAAATTAGGGGAGATTGCTGTCAGGTTTGCGTGTGAGTTGAGGTTTCGTTCCGTCATTCCGCCTGCTGCTACACAGAGAGGAGCAGAGGGTTGTCTTGGGTCATGAAGTTTCCACCTCAATATTTTGAGCACATCAAAGAATGCAGGGCTGTGGTTCATCCATTTACGGCGTTCTTTCTGAGGGGAGGAAGTGGGCTCCCGAATGATTGATTGCGCTACAATATTACCGTATTCACTAGAGCAAAGTTCACGTTAAGCCTCCGATAACACGCTACATGCCAACTTTAATCGAATTTGCCAGCGCATAATATCGGAAAAGAGAGAGTGTTCCACATTCCATTGTCCTGACGTTTGGTTTGCAACAGAAGACCAGCTCTCACTCTCTCGCTGTCTGAGGTATATGTATGCACTAAGCACAGACACAGCACACACACTTTGATAGATCTGCCTGCCCTGCATGCATGCATCATGCAACATAATGACCGAGCAGCACGCTGGCGGGGTGACCTTGGTATTAAATCGACGCAACGAAACTGTCAGCCCCGAAATATTTCAAAAATACATTTTCTTTTCAGCCAACGACAGTCAACGGGGACGTGCATGCAGCGAAGGAATTAGCCTACAAGCTAGCTGGCTAGCAGACATGTACATTGATTCATTGAACACACTCTCCTGCCACAGAATGGCTCCAGCCTGTCCTTCCCTCCGAGCCGACGCTCAAGTAGTCACAATGTATCGACTTGACACGAGTTTCCAAAGCGAGGTATTCAGTCCCATGTCTCTCAATGAATGGCAACATGGAAAATCTGTCACATTCTGATTCATGCACACCAACAATACTGCCATGCGTGACAAAAGCATTTCTAGCTCTTCTTTTCTTTTTCAACATTGCACCGGGTTCTGTTTTCTATTGTTTTTGTTCCCCTAAAGCCCTGGCTTGCACACATGCTGTCAAATGTTGACAAGCTGTCAATGACAAGTGGATCATTATACCTGGGACCTGTTGACTCCTCCCCCCGCTCCCCTTGCTGCTGCTGGTGGAAGTTCAGTCGCGCAGCTGCGTTTGTTTGCGGTGCCGTTCTTTTCAAAGTTGTTTACCGACTCTCAGATTTCGAGACAGCGGATGCCACGAGTGTTGAGCAAAATTACCCCTCCGGCAAATCGTCGGCGAGACGCGACGAACGGCGTTCGGTGAGCAGAGAAGTTGGGCACAGCGTTCGCAATGGCAACCATTGCAGTCACGTTCTCTCGCTGTGAAATCCAACACCAGCCCCCCGAGCCCGCCCCTTTCCTTTTATGGCTGCTGGTCCTCAAGTGGATGTCCTGTTAACTCCAGATGTGCACACTGCCTCTCTGTGTCACCACTCACCAACTAGATGTGATACTGATACAAAAAGGAATAATGAAGCAGAGGGGCACAAATGTGTTCAAACATAGCCGTTTTTAGCTGAGTAACTACTTTATATAAGATAGTTTATAAACTGAATAACTACTTGTGTTGTATCTCAGCAAGTCAGCATTGAGAAACAGCTAAACATGGCCAGTTAAAAGCAAAAACAGCATGCATGCATGACTAGAAATCTTTACACCCAAGCTGGAGGGAGAATCATGTTCCTCCGTCTATTTTGGCATGATGTTCAACCTGACACCCTCCCTCCCCATCCTCCCTGAAAGGCTATAATTGACTTGAATTGGATGGATAACATTGAGAGTCAGCTGAGTGTCATTTGTGTGTGTGTGTGTGTGTGTGTGTGTGTGTGTGTGTGTGTGTGTGTGTACGTGCATGCGCGTGTGTGCATGCGCGTGTGTGCGTGCATGCATGCAAATAACCAGCAATGTACTGTAGGTGCATTTTCCTGCTTGAAAATCAGTTATTGTTGGCGAGCAACACAGACACGAGTACCAAATTGTGCCAAGAAAGTACCAATGTCCTGCTCTTATCTGCTTCAGCTACGAAGGTGAGTCAACAGAAAACAGCTCTGTGTTTCTGTGAGAGGTGAGGGCTATGGAGCGGAGCCCCATCTTCTCATCATGTGTTTGAAGTTGAACACTGCAACAAAACAAGCTAGTGACATACTTTATCTCTCTGTAGCCCACCTCAGTGCAGCTTCTCTTCCTTTCCTGTGAGCATTGACACGATTACAGACAGAGAGAGAGAGCCCCGTCTTTAAGGCTTGCTCATACAAAGTTGCAAGTGGCACTGAGCTATGTCAACTGTCACACATCACCATTCACCACACAAGTGAGGAATGCAGTGCAGTGCAGTGCAGTGCAGTGCAGTGCAGTGCAGTGCAGTGCAGTGCAGTGCAGTGCAGTGTGTGTGTGTGTGTGTGTGTGTGTGTGTGTGTGTGTTGGCGCACGCGCACATGCATATGTGTGTGTGTGCATGTGCGTATGTGTGTGGGGTGACATGGGACACAGAGGCATGCAAGTAACTCAGGAGTGCAGGAGTCTTCAAATGCTAGAAGTGTGTTGGGGTGGAAGTGGCTGCTGTCATAACAGAATACTTGGAGAGTGTGAGTTGTCTTATTTCACAGCCGTCTGACAGGTGGCGTTGGGGCCCCATCATGTGTGTACAGGGGGTGTGTGTGTGTGTGTGTGTGTGTGTGTGTGTGTGTGTGTGTGTGTGTGTGTGTGCACGCGTGCGCGCGTACATGCGTGCGTGCGTGCGTGCGTCGGACATGCCAGGCCAGGCTTCATTCAATCGGCTGCCATGTGGGGATTTGTGTTGGCAGAGGCTAACATTGTGTTTCCACTACATATCTCAGGGCTGACTATAGCAGAGCCCCAGGGGTCCCTACAACCCAGCTGCATCCTCCACTTGTAGCTAGGTTTACACTCGGACGTTATAGGGCTTGAATCTTAATGGGCCTCAAGTCTGGCACAGCTCGCTTCTATTCTCAAACCATACATATTCTGGGTATATATTTAAATATACTCATGATGTCACGCAGGAAAAGTTGTGAGTTAATTTTACTCTGAGACTGAGAGTGTATAAATGTAACCAAATGCACCCTTACATTTGTACAAATGAACACTGAGGACTGTATACAGGTTGTCTCCTTGCAGCTTAGGGTCTTATCTTATGCCTGCCGCAAGACGGCGCAAATGGGCAGCACAATTATCAGTGCTATCTTCTGCACATTTTTACCCTGGCTAGCGAACATGTTGTCTAAATAGTAAATACCGAAGAATCGTGCGCCTATTTCACCCCCATGGGCACGATGATCTTAAAGTGGGGTCTTTTCTGATCTTATCTTCTGGTGTACTGACAGCGCAGGTATGTCCTTAATATTTAGACGCATTAACATAAAATATCTTGACCTCATTTTGTGGTTTAAAAACAACTTAACTGAGAGGTAGCATAATCATTAAGCTGATATGTGAAGTTAACACAAATTGGGAGGAGATATTAAGCTACAGGAGGAAGAATCTTGACCAGCAGCATGGCACCTGGTCCACCCATTTCTATCAAAATCCACCTGAATTCATCACAATAACACTCAATATGGATGACATTTGAGGGACTCAAACTGTCTGCATTGAGGTTCAAAAACAATAATATGGGGCATATGGTGAATGTGCGTTAATTGCAATCTGCCACTTTTCCATATGGTAGCCTACCACAAAAACGTATATTTCTCTGCGCAAATGGCAGACAAATCATTTTTCAACCACTTGATTTCTCATTAATCCTAAAAGAATATAAGAACTAAAGGTTGCTGGCATGAATCTCTAAAGAAATACAAGTGGTGAGGAGAGAGAGAGACGGAGAGGAAAAGAGAGAAGTAGCCCAAATGCCTATTTGATTGCTGATATATTCATTCATATACCTCTCGTCATTTAAGAATGCTGTGAATAGCCTCCTGGCATTCTTTATTATCATGTTTTGAAGATGCTGTCCTATGTTCTCTTCTAAATAGTATTATGTACTGTATGTGTGCATAATATTTAGAAGTTTTATAATGGACTTTGAGTTGCCACCTTTGAGTGGAGCATGCATGGGTCTGCTCTTTTTGTAATGATTTGGTGCCTATGATAACTATTGTCTGCCTTTTTAATATACCGGTATGTATTTATGTACTGTATGGATGTATTTCCTGAATGGGAGTCTATCAAAATTCGAAAGCCACTTGTCATTATGGTTCATTGTCCTTGTCATATCTTTGTATATTCAATCTTTTTGTTTATAATAGTGTTGTGCCTGAGCTTTTTTTTTCTTTTCTTTTCTTTCTTTTTTTGTTGTTGTTTGTTATTATGTTCTTGTTGTGTAATGTCTGTTTGTCTTTAAAAAAAAACAATAAATATACCACTGTATGCAAGATGAATCTTTGGAGCATTACACAGTAGCTTGTAAGCCATACAGTTTACTGTACATTACGTTATTAGGACCTGGACATGCATGGGAGAGCCTACTCTGCTAATCCTTCACACAGAATGACAGGGTTGTCAGAAACGTGTGTGAGTTCGATTTAGGTAGAAGTACATCATGGTCCTGGTCACTAAACTGCCTCCCCCTGGCCAGCCGGGGCGCCTGATGGAGGGGAAAGGAACTGGTTGGAATAACGTGTTCCTTCCACGGGCTACGTCCAACCAGGGAAACTCCCCCCTGTCAGGTGTAAAGGAGCAACTTGGACACTCAGGCATGAAGGAAGCTTGAGTTCAAGTCCGTTGCTCTCCCCTTGTCCCCCATATATGGGGACTAGGTTGGTGGAGGGTGTGTAGAGCCCAGGACCACATTCGATGATTGACACAGGGGTGAAAAATGGGTTACAAAATTGTGGGATAAAAAAATATATATATATATTAAAAAAAAGAAGTACATCATGGATTCAAGCCTGTATTATTCACAAGTTACTGCAGGTTAGCAAGACCCATCATTGTTCTGTAAGTCCTTTGATTTTGTGGCTCCACCATCCCTATTACTATTTACTACTACGTCTTTTAGAATTTATTTTAATGCTTATTCAATTCTGTGTGAACCTTCTATATTTTAGCAGGAAGGATAGGAACCTTCAAGAAGTGTCACATTCACTGTACTCAAGAGCCTGTCAGTGCTCCATCCTGATCCTGAAATGTGCTCTTGTAAAAAGAAGAATCCGCTCCCCAATTTCCAATATTATTATTTAGGTCCAGTGGTGGTGAACCAAATAGTTCCCATCGGATGGTTGATGTTATAGGACAGTCGTGGTCGAGTTTCCCCTGAACTTCTCTCTCCTGTTTCAGTTTATAAGGCACCTGGCGAGCCCTCAGCAGGTGCCTCTTTCAAATCCACATCCTGGTTAGACTCCAGTAAATGCTGTGTGCCTATTTGCTCTCCGGGCCCAAACGCCAAGGCTATTTCCAGAGCGCTGTAACATTAGCCAGGTTGATCAACACGTCTGCCACCCCTTCCCCCACCACGAGGCACATGTCAGATTCTCATATACACAGAAGAGAAGGAGAGAGGCTGCCATGTAGTGCCCCCCCCCCCCCCCCCCTCCACACAGTGTCACCCACGCCCAAGAGAAACATTTCCAGGCTCCCCAAATGTCAGTGGACAAATACAGTGGGGCAAGCTCATGCATCAGGGCAACA
This sequence comes from Protomyctophum bolini, assembly GCF_963924005.1. Classification (NCBI taxonomy): domain Eukaryota; kingdom Metazoa; phylum Chordata; class Actinopteri; order Myctophiformes; family Myctophidae; genus Protomyctophum; species Protomyctophum bolini. Next base: position 19,626,569 of record NC_137879.1, on the reverse strand, counting down.
TGAGAGCCCCGAGGTCTGACGTAAAAAAAAAGCTCTACCAGCCTTTCTTGGAAATGGATGTGGAGGCGGGACCTGGGCCCAAGTAGACCTGAATACAGACCAAGGAGCCAGGGAGACACGGGGAGGGTGAGATGGTGCCAAAGCTCTGTGGTCAATCAACATACACAGGCTCCCTGGCCATTAATTTCTCCCTCCCCTAAAAGCCACTTATTTATTTGGAGCTTCCAGCAGCCAACCATTCATCACCCTATGACTCCCCTTTATTAGCTTGTCATCCACAGTGGCGTGTAATGGTGAAACCATGGAGTAGTCACTATATAGAGAGCCACTTTGTGGCGAGACCGGTGCCCACAAGAGGGTACCTCTCTTCTAATAGAATAGTCTTTTTCGGGGCATATTACAATGAGCTGAATAAATCAGAGCATGTACAACCCAAAAGAAATCCACCACAACGGTAGCTCAATGTGCCACTCGTGTCATGTGTGTGTGTGTGTGTGTGTGTGTGTGTGTGTGTGTGTGTGTGTGTGTGTGTGTGTGTGTGTGTGTGTGTGTGTGTGTGCACAGACGTGCTGAAAGGCTACATAACGTCCATGTCATCCCACTTTATAGTGGTAGATTGTGAAGAACAAAGAAGGGGGGGACCGACAAGATCTTATCAGACGCATGGAAATGGTTAGCGAGGACCAAGAGCCTCCTTTGAACTGCGGATGGCTGTTAAGGAACACTTTCACTCAGAACACATTCGAATAACATGCCACCAGGCGCTCACAGAAAAACGTGTTTCTGTGCATTCTGCAAGCCTGTGTATGTGCGTGAGTGTGCACACTGACGCACACACAGGCACAGGCACAGGCACAGACACACACACACACACACACACACACACACACACACACACACACACACACACACACACACACACACACACACACACACACACACACACACACACACACACACACACACACACACACACACACACACACACACACACACACACACACACACACACACACACACACACACACACACACACACACACACACACACACACACACACACACCCTTCCATACCTAATCTCACCTGCAAGAGAGAAAAAACATTATACAGTTTAATTCTCTTTCTAGCCCCCCTCCCCCTTCTCTCTTACTGAAAAAAAAGATGATTTTTCAAACCTCTGACAGGCGAGCCTTTCGCGGGATTTACTCCATCTGAAAACATGTGGTAAGCCTTGTGGAATGTTTCAAATGAGTCCCAGATGTGGGCCGCAGACAGGTTTAACCCCTTCCCCTCCTGCTCCCGCAGCAGGGGAGAAGGGAGGTACAGACGAGACCTCAACGGCCAGCCAGTGTTGGGCAGATACTCAATATTGTACATGTAAGGGGACTACAGTGTCCCAACTACTGTTGCCAAAGAAAATAGGAATAGGAATCGTATACATTTAGGAAAAATATAAATGTTTGTGCTGGGCTACTATAAAGCATGTCATTGTCATGTCATGTTATTACATTCAGGGATGGTGCTTGGATATATAAGGCCAGTGAAACTGCAGTCCGTAAACCGAAAATAAAATTACCTGTTCTCCTCCATATCCTATTCTTTTTGGAGGAAAAGTAGGCCAAAGGTAATCTCATTTCTTAGCTGAACTGGACTGAGTAATCTAGTAGATTAGATCACTTATTGCACTTTTAAGTAGGTAATCTTCAAAAGATTACATTTTGAAAGTAACATACACAGCCCTACCACTGGGAGAGGGTTAAGCAATATAGAAATAAAAACCTTTATACCTCTGTCAATTTTTGTTACTTTCAAAGTATTAAGGTCCACTGAACTGTGCCCTAATGTAATTTGCTGTAAAGCTAAAAAAAAAAAAAAAAGAAAAGAAAAAAGAGTGGTACACTTCTGCCGCATTACACAAGTATAAAGCATGAGAGTACGCTGCTTTTTTCCAGATGACTCAGCAATCACACGGACCTGACAAAGATTAGGAAAACACCTTTGAGGAGCAGCACGTTTACTTCTCACAAGGTAAGCTTCTGCTAATGGTGTCCAACAGCCCAGCAACATATAACCAACAGTTATAACAAACTGCCTTTCGTGTGTCAATTCCATAAGAAACCTCACCGGGAGGCCATTCAGCAGGCGCTGATACGATATAAAAGAAATGCAAGACTTCACTTTAAAGTAAACTACATCATCTTTGTTTCCATGGCATGATCAAATTGGCAACTCAAAACACGGTTGTTCAAGTGGTGCCTTTTCATAGTGGACGTTGTTATTGTTGCTGTAACACTCCCAAAAATGGTGGTTTTGATGAGATGGGGAGGGTGGTAACAGAACAGCCCAGACTATCACGGGGGTGGAGAAGTAAGCTGATTGATATCCTATGAGCAACAAACTCAAGTGACCCCATTCCCTGCTCTAACTCATTCGTTTCTCTCCCTCTCTTTCTCTCACTCCAGATTTGCCTGCCTCACTCAGGCTCTCTCTACACACATTCTCTGTTGTTCCCTCCCTCTGCCTTTCTCAGTCAGTTTCTTTCTCGTTCCCTCCTACACTTTTCCTCCCTCTCATCCTCCCTTTCTCTTGTTCCCTCCCCCTTTCCTCCTTCCGTCCCTCCCTCAGTCACTCTCTCTCTCTCTCTCTCTCTCTCTCTCTCTCTCCTTCCTAGCCAATCCAACTGTGAAGCAGTTGTCCAACACACCCGTCAGCCTGCCAGCTAGCATGTTGGACCCAGGCCCCATTATACAGAATCATAACAGACAGAGAGGGTACATGCAGACAACACTGGCAGGATGGAGCCGAATTGAGAGCCCATAGGAGAAAGCGTCAGGCGGTCTCTGTGAGTGAGGTGGTGAGCACACAGAGAGAGAGAGAGAGAGAGAGAGAGAGAGAGAGAGGGGGGGTGGGTGAGGGTGGGGGTGGGGGCAGTCAGAGAAAGAGAAGGAGAGAGAGTGAACAGGCTTGGGTTGGAGGCTGCTAGCTGCAGAATCTCATAGGCCATATGAGGCCAGAGGAGGCTGGGAAAGACTGTTACCGCTTTGAGCTTCCACATGTGAATGCACCGCAAAATTCCCCTCTCCCTCTTTTTTGAGACTCCCTCCCACATGTCTCCCCAAGGGAGGACCAGTGTTTTAAAAGAAGCACAAGCAACTGCCAGCATCCAATGCTGCTTTTTGCTCGCGAGGAGGCCAAATCCAGCGTGGTCCTGCACGTTCAAAGCAACAAAGTTTTGCAAGTGAGCGGCCTAATGCGGTCTCTCTCTCAAGTGCCTGTTAAAGGAGAGCATCTTTTCTGGGGCTTTGACTCAGGTCCAGGATGGATTAAAGCACCGGGGTCAGATTTTTGTGTGCTTTTCATTTCTGCCCCCTCCCACCAAATATATACTTTCCAAATATCTTCTAGAGGAGAAGGAGTCTGGAAGAGCAAGGACAACACATTCCAACCCACCACCGACAAAATGCCAGTAAGGTTATGGTGTGAGCCGGAAGGGGCCAGTGGGTGGATAGCAACAGCACAGCTGGTGATAGGAAATATCACAGATTACATGCTGGCACAAACCAAAAATCCGATAAATGTGCATAATCGCTTGGCAAGGTCAAATGTTAAATCTGATCCCAACAAGCATCGTTGTGTCACGTTTCCCCTCAAACACGATTGATGTAACCTTCCCCGGCTATAGGTGAATGGCTTGCTTTATTCTGCGCTGCACTTTCAAATTGATTGTCTCAGCAGTACGCGTCCCCCTACAGTGAGGGTTACGTGCCCCCGCCCCCTGCCCCATGTCGTGTCTTTCATTTCGGTTCACTGGGGTGCCAGGTGCCAACATGCTCCCTTTCCCCGCATCTCATCAGAGGCAACCCAGAGAGTATGTCCCTTTAATTAGACCGCCCGTGAAAATAATGGAGCATTAATGACATTTCTATGGGGGCCAATGAGCTGGAACAACAGAAGCAAGACTAAATCACAAATCAATTCCAACAAATGTAATTAAGGCTTAATTAGCCTCCGGGGTGTCACTGGAATGCCATGGAGGGGATGAGGTGAAGGAAGAGAGAAATGGGAAGAGGGTAAATGAAAGAGAAATTGAAATTGAAAGTGAGTGGGGTGAGAGAGAAAGATAAAGAGAGAGAGAGCGAGAGCGAGAGAGAGAGAGAGAGAGAGAGAGAGAGATGTGTAGCGGCCACAAAAACGCTCGCTCGCCCCTTTCCTCTACCAATCAAATGCAATATATTACGCTTGCTTGGTTAGCATGCCTCAGCCTAAGTACGACCTTAATGGATCATCTTGATTCGAGTCACAGGAACAGTTAACTACTGTATGCTGAGTGCATGGCCTCGTGGCCCTGTGGCACGTGCCTGGCTGGTTTTAAAGGGCAAGGCCTGATTTAAAGGCAACACACTTCCAGAGCGGAGCCACACAGCCAGCGCTGGGTAGAGAAGTGCTAATTCTCTATAAAAACAGCATTGCGTACGGTTAAGCCCAACAACATTCTGGTGTTAAAAAGAAAGGAAGGGGTGGGGGGGGGAACAACAACAGAGAGAGAGGAGAGAGAGAGACAGAGAGAGAGAGAGAGAGTTAGGGAGAGTGGGGGGGAGGATGCAAAACCACAGGGAGGTTTGGAGAAAGCCCAGGGCCCGGTCTTGCCTCGCTGGATGCCAGATCACACAAACACTGGCGCTCGCGCCAATAAATGAGCTTCATAAACTGCAATTAAAACCCTGGGCACTAATTTAGTGGAAATGGCAGCCTGTAAAACGTGCAGAGTGTTAGAGAAAGGAGGAGAAGACAGGAGGACAGAGAGGGAGAGGGTGGGAGAGGAAGGGGGATTTGGACTTCAGCAGCGGCAGAACTCATTTTCTTTCTTTCCTTCTTTCTTTTTTCATTTCTTCATCCCTCACATTAATCCAAAACATACCAGCTCCCGTACTGTTTCCTAGAGTGTACCACACACACAATGCACATACGACTACACTTCATGCGCACGCACGCACGCACGCACACACATATGACTACACTTCATAAACACACACACGCTATCATTTTATTAAGAAAACTGCCATTAAAATATTTCAATGCATCCGACGCCTCGCTGAAAAACACTCCTCACGCTGCATGCGTTTTGTCAGGTGGACACACTTTGTCTCTTTTTATCTCTCACACTCTCCTCCTTCCCTTACCCACCCCTCCCTCCATCACACACACACACACACACACACACACACACACACCGTGCAAGGTGCATGCCCACTCATCCCGGTCGCTGTCCGGGCGGTCAGGCTGTCATAACAGCGGTGTTGGAGGTGGAATGGACACGGTTGACAGGAGACATCTGCCCCGGCTGAGGCTCCCCTGTCTATCAGGGACATGGGGACTATGGCATTAGGCGTCAGAATTCTGTAGTTCATTTTAAAACGGCCACACATGAACAGAAACATACCCACACCAACCCAGGGCACGGGGACTGTCTGTCCACCAGAACGCTACTCTGTAAACACTCTCTCACCCGCACAGCCCTTCAGACCATACTATACTACGTCCCACGTGATGTGCCACAAATAGCTGAACTACAACCATAAATCATGAAGCATAGATTAAGCATTATGCTTGTGGTATGTTTTACGCTGTAAAAACAGCAGCAAACCCAGTCATTATTAGGCATTAAATGGATGTGTTTTGCGGAAAATGCAGCACAACCTCACGTTGAAAGGGCATGTTCTTTTTGCTGTCCAAACTCGCTTGTTGGTATAGAGTGACATGAGCAGAGCTGCTGTGCGTGGCACACTATAATGTGAATTCCTGGTAAGCCGCTAGTGGCATGCACCTCCTACTCACAGGATGGGTGGTTTTAACACCTCTTCCTGGTTAAGATAACTGCTGAACGCTCTGACCTTGAAGCTGCACATGCAGACTTTTAAAACCTAAAAACTCTTCAACAGCCTGAAAATGTAGTTTGAGGAGGAACAGAAATGTGCCATTCACGGGTGCCAAACACTGAATAACTTGGTAAAGTGTCAGCAAAATGCCAAATGCCAAATGCCAGTGACAAAAGCAAAAAAAAAAAGAAGAAGAAAGCACCCGAGCCAGTTTATCGTACTGTAGCAGCTGCTGTTTATAGTCTGGGAACTCATACCTGTGATCAAATGCTAATTGAATGCCTGATTGGTTTCCCATGTACACGACCCGTATTTACGACGGTCCGGGATCTAGATCTGGAGTAGCTAAAGACCCGAACAGAAGCCTAAAGTTTCACACCACATGCAACTATATCAAGCCTTTAATCTCCCAAAGAATATGTCATTAAAGAGTCTGATTCCAATTATACGTTATGTTATGACTGCAAACAAACATGTTCCTTTATACACCGTGGCTCTGGGAGGGATAAACCCCACACATCCCGACCAGTGAAGAGTGAAAACATCCACTGGAACTGAGGAAGCAATGCCCTGTGCCATGTTGCCCTTTTTAATTGCTTATTGATTAGCGTGTCACACTGTGACAAGAACAAGAGGGCGAGACAACAGGGGAGAGAAGAAAGCCCCGAAAAAGTGATGAGAATTAGGGGTGTAATGCCTGGCTGAGCAGGAGGTTTTTATTTGGAAGCGAGCGGAGGCTAAAGTAAACTCCCAGCTGAAGAGTAAATACAAGCAGGTTTCGTCCTCCAAGCCCTGTCACTCGTCACCTCAGGTTTTCCCGGATAGGAGGTTCACATTTCAAAAGAGGCTTGAGACACTAATTGTGAATCATGACTCCTGTGTGCCGATGAGCCTTGAGGTTGGCCTGAATCAAGTCTCTGGCGTGACCCGGAGCATCGCTTGAGTTTAGCTTTTTGCTTTGTGAAGAAAAAGAAGAGAGAAAGAAATACTCCTCCAGCGATGCAAGTTTGAGGTCGATGCTTTTATCACCGGCCAAATCCTGATGCTATATCAGTTCAGCGTTTCCTGTGTCATTTGCCATTCCTCTCATGTGCCACTACTGTATCTAGTACTAGACCTGAGCACTGCTTAGCTCACATGTCAAAATCTTCAGGAAAACGCATTGGTCAATTAAAATAAATTGATAGATCAGATTAATAGGATTGTCCATACATCTGTTCATACATCTCTAGATATTTTTGGGCTAATTTTATATTAGATTAGACAGCTTCAGCGTCTTCAATGAGGCGATTCGTTCCACTGTATTAAAAAATGCAAACAATGGCGTAGTAGGGCAGGTATACACACTGACTCACTGCATGACTCACAGCTTACAATTGAAGGAAAATAAAGAAAAGTCCCATATATAAATATATTTCAGTCAGGGTCACATGTTACCCTCCCGCTTCCTTTTGCAGCCCTGCTCGGGTGGTTTGGCAGCAGTGTTGCCATGTCCTCTAATTATAAGCGACGTTGGGCTTGTTTTTATGTAAAGTTGCTTGTAAATATTGGTAGTTGCAGGTTGCCGTTTCTTCTTATTTGGGCTGATTCATAATGTTGTTTTCATGGAAAGGACCCCCAGATTACTACTATGTAATTGTCTGCAGCTTGTAGATCGTCTATTTTCAAATATAACCGCTTCTTTTGGGCTTGTTTTCATAGACCTGGTTGCTGATTTCTCTTTGCAAAATGTGGCAATGCTGTTCGGCAGCACAGAGGCTGAAGAGGAGAAGACAACAGATCATTACTCCTCTCCTCTGGGTGCAGGCACACTTTTGGCACTAGCGTCATTTCTATCCAGATAGACGCGATGCAATGCACTGTGAGCTTGTAGATCTGCTATTTGAGCTGTAGACCTGCCATTTGAGCTGTAGATCTGCTATTTGAAAACTTGAAATGGGACATGGGACCTATACACAATGACTACTTCTGGTACCTTAAGTAGTACCGTCCTTAAATGTACATTAACTACATTTTTGAAACCATTACTTTTGTACTAACATTAATCGAATTCCGGACTTTTACTTGTAACAGAATATTTCTATATTACAGCATTGATACTATTACTTAAGTAAAGAAAACGTGAGTACGTTTTCCACCACTGCACAACGCCACACACCTGATTTAGGAATCACGCTTTGACAAAGAGATGGCCCACAGTGACTTTTGTGAAGAAGGGGGCGAGCATGTAAAACAATGGGGTAATCATACCACCTACAGGAGGGGATAGAGGTGAGAGGCAGAGGCAGGCATGGCTCTTGAAGACCTAGGAGGAGGCCAGATGTGTTTGGGGGGAAGGTCTCCGCGACAGGCCCACCGCAGATTAAGGTCACGCTGTCCCAGTTGGATTGCTGCCAACCGCTACTACATGATGCTAATGGGCTGGCATTGGCAGGCACATGCAGCATGCACGAAAGCATGCATGCATACCCAGCACGCACACACACACACACACACACACACACACACACACACCACACAATACACTGACACAGGACGGGAATGCAGACAGGTAGCCCACTGTCAGTTTGGCAGCAGGAAGAGTATAGTCGTATCAAGTCCGTATTCATCTGTAGCCAGCACAGAGCTATACATGATCAAAACAATGCAGAACACACAGAACAGAACAGAACGGAACGGAACAGAACAGAACAGAGCACACAAGACAGCTCAAGTGAACTCTGACTCCCAGCAGGCTTTGCTGCAGGCAGGCAGAGCAGAGGCAGGCAATAGCTCCTCCAGGGAATTGGTTGGAAAGGAACATGAGTCCACATTTCTGGACAGCCAGTGGCCTAGTTTTGGGAACATTCTCTCTCTCTCTCTAGCACAGCGATGGTGGACGAACCAAACAAATCAGGCAAAGTTATCTTTAAAGTTCGCTCTTGAAAAGGTCAACGGATCTCTCGTAGAGCGGCCGACCTCTACCCCGCTGGGGGGAGGGGGGAGCAAGAGGAGGGTGGGGCGTGGATGAAGGCAGTGGGAGGATGGATGTCATTACCCCCACCCAACAGTTTTTTTAATCCCCCCCTCCTTCAATCCATCCACCTCATGCGTTGACCTTCCACCCCTCCATCAACACATCTCATTATCTTTTGATGACTCTCCCCCCTCTTCTCTCCTACACTCCATTCAACCACAACACATTTTCCTTTTTTCTCTCCCTTAAGATGCTACCTTGCTCCGTCACTCAATTATTTTCTCTCTCTCCCTCCTTTACACTTCATTTCCCTATATTTTCTTCTCTGTCCCTCTCTGTCCCCCCCCCCCCCCCCTCTCTCTCTCTCGTTTGAGGACTGTTGGAGTGGAAAGCCGAGCTGTCGCTTGGCGTTACGTCCAGCATGGAGGCAGTAGAGAGATAGTGGGACGGGATGGGAGGGGACCATCCAACATCCAACCAGACCAGGCCAGATGGGAGGGGACCATCCTACATCCAACCAGACCAGGCCAGATGGGAGGGGACCATCCAACATCCAACCAGACCAGGTCAGATGGGAGGGGACCATCCAACCAGACCAGGCCAGATGGGAGGAGACCATCCAACATCCAACCAGACCAGGCCAGATGGGAGGGGACCATCCAACATCCAACCAGACCAGGCCAGATGGGAGGGGACCATCCAACATCCAACCAGACCAGGCCAGATGGGAGGGGACCATCCTACATCCAACCAGACCAGGCCAGATGGACACATTAGCTCCATCACTCCTCTTCCTCTCTCTCATTCTCTCTCGCACCTTTGAGATTATTAATTCATGTTACACTTTGGAGTGAAGATATATTGAAACATGCAATATGTAAATCTCTCTCCTGTCTTGCTTGCTTGTGCGTGCGTGCGTGCGAGCGAGAGAGAGAGAGAGTGTGTGCGTGTGTGCACGGTTGTGTGAGTGTGTGTGCTAAAACAGAGGTTCCCAACCTTTTCTGGATCAGGGTGTACATGAAAACCACGAACGCGAGTGTGGCCCACCCATCTGACCACTGAACATGGCAGCCCTCCGGCCCACGGTTTGCGGATCAAATAACATAAACTACTGAAGAGGACTGGCTCGCTGTAATATTGCAAAGCCATGAGAAAAGAAAGGTTACACAGGGACTTATGTTCCATAAATATGGACCATATGGTCTAGTCTGGCACCACTGGAAGAAAAGAACAAGAAATGGAAGAGAGGAGAGAAGGATGGCTGCAGAGAGGAGGAGGAGTTAGAGATGGAGAGAGAGAGAGAGAGAGAGGGAGGGAGAGGAAGAGAGGGCGAGAGAGAGAGGGAGAGGGAGAGAGAGAGGGGAGAGGAGGGGATAACTCCTTGATCTGTTCATCCCATTCATTTGCTCCACCATAACGACACACACACACACACACACACACACACACACACACACACACACACACACACACACACACACACACACACACACACACACACACACACACACACACACACACACACACACACACACACACACACACACACACACACACACACACACACACACACACACACAAGATTTCCCTGGAGAGGGTCGGATGGTTTAAACGCACGCACGCGTGCACTCACGCACGCACGCACACACACATGCACACATGCACACGCCCCCATCACCACCTTTTCATCCCCTCCTCCCCCATGTGTTCATCTCTCGCCTCAATCCTCTCTTCCTCTCTTCTCTCTGTCCGTATCGCTCTCTTTTCATCACATTCAAGATCAACATGCAGAGTTGTGTGTTGTTTTGTAATAATATTTAATGCACGCTTCCCTATTAATCTGATAGTGATGTGTGTGCGTGCATGTGTGTGTGTATGTGTGCATGCCGTTTTGCAAAACAGGATGACGGTGAGGGTGAGAATGATGGGAGTGTTTATGATCATGTACGATTGCTCATCATCACTCTTTCACAACGCTGTGCGAAGGTTGAGTCATATTGAGTCATACTAGTTGTAGTGTGTCGAAAAAGCTGAATCCGTGTTATCTTGAATGGAAACTGTAATCTAGTGTATTACTATATAAACACCCCTGTCTGACAAACAACAGGAGTCCTTCATCAGGCAGTTCTGTTAACAGGGAAGTCAAGGGTGATATTGTGCAATAAAATCAGCTCTAAATCAGGAACGTTCGATTCTCTCCAAATATTTCGAACGAACGTTGTGTGTTTTCAATTAGTTTTGGCGCAACGAGTGCAAACAAACAGAAAGACTCATAAAATGTCCACAGAATTCAAAGTGACCTACGAACAAACAATTTCCACACACAAAAACATAGCCAAATACAATGAGGCCTAGAGGCATACAGTATCTCTCTCACACACGCACGCACGCACGCACACACGCAGGCAGCTCACACCACCAAATCAATCATGTCTATTGATCCTATGTGTAATCTGTAGATTCCTTCTGGCCATGTGTTGTGCGCATGTAGTTAATAGTTATACTGTACATCCACATGGGATGTTTGTGCATAATATGCAATTGAAGACATTTTCTTGTGCATTGAAAAGAATATAGCGGATTTGAATGTTATCAACCCAAAATCACCAGTAGGTTCCTTATCAAGACCATGCAATGGAGCCTACTGGACCTATCGACGTTGTTATGGTTGTCAGTCATTGTCTGACGTCGCTCACGTTTGGCGCGTTGTCCGACTAATTACTACTAAACCTAACCCTAAATCTAACACTATATATCCTCAGTCTTAACCGGCCACGTAATTAAACATCAGCTAAGTTTTAGTATAGCGAAATTTCACTTATGTGTTTCCTAATGGCAGTCAGTAGGCTAGAGCCTACTGGCTCCATTGCATGGTCTTGATAAGTAAGTATCTGCCTTGTACCTCAGTGAACGGGCGTTGCAGAGAATCACGGATGGAAGAGGTGGTCTGTGCATCCTTCTCCTTAGCCTCTGTTTCACTCCTCCGCAGTGGATCCGGTTCTCTAATTCTGTGAAACAGCACAAATTATGAACAGCAATCAGCATTCTACTGTCGGTAGATGTGTGAACACCCTGCAGTCAGCTAGTGTTCACCACTAACACATTCCAAATAATAGTGGTAACAAATCTTCTGACGTTCTGTGGAGGCTAATAGCTATCCAGCTAAATAACAGCTGTTTCTCTGTACAATTGTGTCGTCTCTGTCTCTCAAGGCAATGGTAACAAACAGGATGTTCACAAAGGTTAGAATGTTCAGGACAGCAGTGTTATTGTTTACAGAACGCAACATCTGTAAGAGTCTGAGGTGTAACATCTGTAAGAGTCTGAGGTGCTGAAGGCAGTACAAAGGGATACATTACACTATGTAAGAGTCTGAGGTGCTGAAGGCAGTACAAAGGGATACATTACACTATGATGCACATGAATGGACTGAGGCTGACGTTGGGTTTTAACCGCCTATTTTCAAATGTTTACCCCAGAATATAATGTGGTTGAACCTGACAATACGCAGGCACCCGCCTGTTTGTACTTTATCTCATATACAATGCGCTGGCACTCATAATGTGTGTATAATATGTAACGGCCGGGTTTCGAACCCGGGTCTCCCACATGGAAAGCGAACACCTTAAGCGCTAGCTAGAGATATTAGGTTTTT
>NC_137879.1:19416581-19611581 GCF_963924005.1 Protomyctophum bolini | reverse complement strand
CTATCTTCTGAAGTCAGACATCAGGCTCTAGATTTCAACTGGCAAGTGACGAAATCTCTACAAAGCAGTGCATGAGCTACACTAAACGCAATACAAAACAAATTGGGAAAGTAACATCTCTTTCTCATTCTCCCTCTCTCGCTCTCACAGACCAAATATGTAAAGTTCCAGTCATAGCGTTGGCATCCCACTCTGCCCGCTCCAAATGCTCCGGCGTCCTTGACGAAAACAGGTTAAGTCTCCTTCTATCTGTGTGTTAAGGTCTTTTTGCATTCTCTACTAAGTGGCCAGTCTCCTTTGCCAGCGGGGGTGGGGCAATTGGACACGCTACTGGAGCAATAAAGGCCCTATTAATGGGCCTGTGCCCTGGGAACCACACCAACCCCTACCCACACCCCCCACCTTGGCAGAGGGTGCCGTGCTGTCATAGGGCCTGCCCTGGTAACAGCTCAATTAGCCACCCGTTCACTGCTACCTCATCCCCCCAATGGAGATTTTTAGTCTATGGACACCGGCGGACGCGGTAGATCCAGAGGACATGGCGAGGAGGATGTGCTATAGTCAGCTATATTAAGGAGAGAGCCTCGAAGCAAAGTTCCTCTCAACAACATTTGCATTTTTTGGGGTAAAAAAGCGTGGGTGGTCTGCTCCCATTTGTATTTCTTGTACTTTTATTATAAACAGACAGTTTTGGAGAGCTGAGAGAGACTGCAAAGACGAGACACTGGCACGGGGAGGTCGGCACGGGAGGTCCCAAGTGAGCTTTCCCAATACCGACCTCTCGAGTATGAAGTAAGGGCAAAATGGCTGCCGTGTGAATATGGTTTATGGCCTCAGTCATGCAGAGTTTTTTTTTTTTTTTTTTTTGGCTAACCCCGACCAGGTCTTTGAAATCGTAAACTTGTGAAAAGAGTTCTGTTGGGAGGGAATGAGGTCATGTGAGCAGCCATTGTTCACCACGTGCGTTCCTTACACCTTCACATTGCATCACTGTAACCCAAATCCTGGAGGACAACAACAGGACAATGCCAGTGACGAGGCAGAGCGCCGAGGTCATCCAGTTCCTCTTTCGCAATCATCCATGCTAGCCTTTCTGGGCTAATATGCAAACGCACGGGAGCAAACTGGGATAGCATGTTGTTAACTTGTTGGCTTTAATGGGTTCACAGAAGGAGTGTATTGCCGAGTCTAAGAGTGTAAGTGCTTTTTAATGTGTGAGGGTCAGACATAGTTGTTGATATAAAGAGAAAGTGACTGTGTATTGCACTGTACTGTATGTGCACAGTACTGTAGCAAGCAAACCTAGCTGGAGCCACTGAGGGCATGGTGGTTGGGTCTATGTGAATTTGGGTGTTAAGTGAATTTGGGTGCATGTTTACTGTGTATACAGTACTGTATATGCCAGTAGTGGAGGGGGGATTGAAAGTGCTTGTGTGCCAGTGCATGAATGTGCACGTGCATGGAGACAGAGAGAGAGGAAGTCCAGACTAAACCTGTGCCTCAAACACAGACAGTACACCCCACACACACACACACACACACACACACACACACACACACACAGTGCATTGCACTGTGCAATATTACGGTGCCAACTTCTCACATTACTGTGGGCGTGGGCCGTTTCATGCATCTGGTTGAGTGAAAGAGAGAAAGGGAGGTGTGAAGCCAGTCACGCAATGCTACTATGGTGTCATTGTGTGTGTGTGTGTGTGTGTGTGTGTGTGTGTGTGGTGTGTGTGTGTTTGTGTGTGCATGTGTGCGTGCGCTGTGTGTGTGTGTGTGTGTGTGTGTGTGTGTGTGTGTGTGTGTGTGTGTGTGTGTGTGTGTGAGAGTTTGTGCATGGTATACCGCTATTCTGTGCACACAAAAACGTGATACAGCAGGGCTTGCGCTTTTAGGCCTTTGACTGTCCCTCTTGTCTCCCATCCTCTCACCAATCACTGCACAAGCACAATGTCACCATTTTAAATCAACCACACACACACACACACACACACACACACACACACACACAAACACACGTGACACGACGTCCAGAAATAGAACCAGCGAACACTAACATGTTAGTGGAGGAAGTACATAGCGGTACGACTTCCACCCAAAACAAATTATCACCTTTGAAAATTCCCCTCAACATCTCTTGCCAGCGCTTGTCTGGTGAACATGTCTGGAAATGTCATTAGTGTATAACGGAGGAGCACAAAGCTCCCCATGGACAACTCCTGTGTTGGGGGGGATGGGGGGGGGGTTTACAGTAACAATCTAGCTAGCCTACTGGACTGTCCCTCATTCAGCCTGGTGGCGCCACGACCTGCACTGCCTCTTCCACTACTTTTACATAATGTTGCTTTTGGGTACCTTGTATTTTTAAAACACTGCCAAAACAAACTGATACGACTACTTTGCAGCCTTAAGCCCAAGACCAACCTAATTCCAACGCGTATACTGTATCTATCCTACGTCCGAGCATAGACATGGTAACGCCCTGCCTGCCTCCGATTGGCCTAACGACACTGCCGGCCTTACCAGAGTTTCCTCCGAGGTGGAGGATACATGCTGGATAGTCATGCTGGAGGTTGCTCCGTGGTGGGAAATAAATAAAATTAAATATGAAGCTGCCTTGTCTGCGTGTACTTTATTTCATACGAGAATACAACAGTATTAGTTTACTATAATTAGATTAATAGTAATACACGATAATCAACACTAACACTTTCATTTAGAACACAGTCAAATCAAATCATAGTACATACGTGTTCAATCAATTATTCAATCAAAGCAAACAGCACAAACAATATTAGTTTGACTCTTGTACAAAAATTAAAGTTACAAGTTACTGTCGCATGTTGCCATTCTCTTGTACTCCCACCACGGAGTACCCTTGCATCTCGGAGGAGGACAGGCCAGACGGGCAGTGTCGGTACTCGGTAGGCCAATCAGAGGCAGGCGGGGAGTTACCATGTCTATGTTCGGACGTAGAATAGATTTACACTTTGCTAGTTTGGGATCACTCAGGGTAGAAGACAGGGTTAAGCAAATGAATGTGGGATTGGTATTTAAGACAGAGCCCTCAGTACCCTCAGACCCGACTAACTTCTCCAAAGTGAGTGACACCCACAACTCTAGAGGGAGCGACCATGATCTAGGTATTACCCACATTTAGAACATGGAATGCCCTGACACCATCCATTAAAGATGGAATGCCGTGATTTTTGTATTTTCATTAGACCCCTTGGTGTGGTTGTTATGTGCAATGATGTCTTCCCTTTGTATTTAAGGTTCCTTCCTGTTGGCTGAAACCTTGACAGTCAAACGTGCCAATGAAAAACAAACAGTGATATAGTGACATCACAATATCATCCCCTCCTAACCCCTCCCCCGGGCCTTTATCATACAACAACAGCTGTGGGTGCGGCTTCAGTTCAGGTGGATCACCTTAGAGTATATATTAATAGAGACGGCACCCGGAGGAAACCCTGAGGCGAAATGGACATAGTAGCTGAATTTGTCATTGCTGCGCTCATCACCCATCACCACCCACCAGACAAACCAGGCATACTAAACGAAAATGTAACAAATACTGTACACTTTTTTGAAAGAATTATTCCGTCCTTATATACTAATAATACTTGATGATCATGTTTTACAGCAATCCATCTTTAAAAAATGTGAATCACTGGTATCTTTCAGAATTGGCCTGAGGGGAGGTAAATGTTAATTCCCATCGCAAGGAGGTGTCATTTAATGCCATAATATTTCTCCTTTGTACAGTGTTTTGCATCTGTTGATGACATGTATTACTGGTTAAATTTGTCATGGTATGTTGATTAATTGAATACAATGCATTGCGTTATCCTTTTAGCCTTAATGTCTGACTGCACCATGTCCTCTATTAATTTTGGGTTGTAGGGCACTATGATTGGGGAACCTGTTGTGGTAACACATGCATGTGCAGTTTCAGAAAATGGGAAGTGAAAGTCGGGGGCAGCAGCTGTTCACATGTAGAGTTCCTTCATCGACGCTAGCTACAGAGGAAATGAAAAGTTGAAATAGGATGCGTGTATCACTACTCTCTCTGATTGTTGTGACAGTGTGGCCTACCATCCTGCGTGCTCTCGCCAGCGTGCATATAATTGGTATCTGTGCAAGCTATAAAGAGAGCTGAGAGTTCTGCTTTCAGACCATATCCCTTTTGTCGTCTTTGGGTACTGTTGGATAAACATGATCAGTGTGTTCTGGGAAACATTTATTTGAATGAAAACAACCGATCATCCATCCTGCTAACCATAACATGAAAATGCAAATATTTGTATTAAATCGTAGAATTATCCATATATTATGATAACATATTACAATGCTATTGCAGATATTTCGATATGGTGTCTTATGTCCTATATGCCGGAATAGAATAGAATGTCAATGTCGATTACTGTTGCTTAATCACTTACTGACTCTACGCCAGTGGGGGTCCGGGGAGAATGTCTCTGGATCTCTTTTCAAATGGGGGTCCGTGGGATAATTGGTGTCAATTTGGGGGTCCTTGACATGAAAAGGTTTGGGAACCACTGCTCTACACAGTATATCGTCTCTGTGGGGTGGAAACCTCATATGTCCAAAACAGCTTTGTGACGCTGTAGTACATGTATGATCCAGTAGGGAATTCATTGACGAAATAAATAAATAAAGGAGGTTTCTGCCCGACAGTGACGATGTACAGTAGTTGACCAGGTCCCCCACGGGGTCGATGTACAGTAGTTGACCAGGTCCCCCACGGGGGCTAAGGCTAAGCTCACAACTTGTAGGTCAGCTGTTTTCGCTGAATGTTCGGCCCCCAGAAATATAGGGTCGCTCGGGCTCATGTGATTAAATTGTTCCTCTAGCTGGTTTCCTGCGCTCACAAACTCTGCCACCGTCAGATAAGGTCATGCTGATGCTGTATTGCATCTGTCACACAGTGAAGGGCTCGGCCAGCGCTGCCAACTCTCCCGCTACGCTATGCGTGTCATCGCTGTTCCACGCAAAGGTCAGGCATTTGGAAAGGTCACACAGGGGAAACCTATATGAGAAAATCACACCTCTGCCAACACTCTGCCAACGTTTACGAAATCTGAACCATTCTGATGGGCGCCAGGGGAACAGAATCTGGAGAGGTGGCAACCTAGAAGGTTAGACTGGGACAAGAATCTGGGTGGGGCAGGTAGGTGCTCTTAACCCATTCTGACCTGAGATCAGATTCTAAAAATGTCTTCTACATCCCGACAGTTTTCTGAAAAAGCTATGTTTCTATGTAAGTCGTTCTTCGATTTTTCAAAAATAGCAGACCTACAAGCTTGTAGCGCGCCACTCGGTGGCGCACTATGAGCTTGTAGATCTGCTATTTTTCAATAGCTAAAGCATAACATACGCCCAACAACGCCCAAAATGGATTAAGGGAGCACCCATGTTCAAGCTTATAACTTCATATAATTGATCTTCTCTAATCAGTATAAGATGGCATCCTTTCTATCTACTAGCTCTGTGTCTCAGAGGTGGGCTATGGACACTTCAGAAATCTGCCTCTCAATCAATGGGGATTCCGAGGTAATAGAAACTACAACCCTTCTCTTCCTGGAAAGTTAGCATTCTGAAATTGACGCTCTCATTCTTTTTTTTTTTATCTGCATACCAATGATGTCTCTGTAAGGCAGGTTTCCGAACTGTCCACAGCCCACCTCTGAGACACAGAGCCAGTAGACAGAAATGGTGCCATCTTAAATAAGAGATTAAATCATAAACTGGAGCTGCTCCAGTGACCAACAGCAGAAAAACTATAGTTGAATGTGACGTGCATCACAGCTAAAACAAACTAGCATGTGCTGCTGGGAATGCTTTTTTTCTTCTTCTGAAAACATATTTTCCGTCAACTGTGTAACATTCACCCCACACACACACACACACACACACACACACACACACACACACACACACACACACACACACACACACACACACACACACACACACACACACACACACACACACACACACACACACACACACACACACACACACACACACACACACACACACACACACACACACACACACACACACACACACACACACACACACACACTTAAACTTCACCTCCTCCTCTTCCTCCCTCCTCCCCAGTCTGGTAGACTCCCTCTCTAAGCCCTGAGCTTCGCTATGAAATCAACATTGGGCCTGCAGGAAATGAGAGATCTCCACAGGAGATAGTGGAGGGAGGGAGGGGAGAGGGGGAAGGTGGGAGGGAGGGAGGGAGGGGAGAGGGGGAAGGCTGGAGGGAGGGAGGGAGACAAAAGAAAATAACGGAAAGAACCGGGCCTTTGACTTTCGGGTACAAACGTAAACTCTCGCCTTCCCCTCGCTCTCCTCGTCTCTTGTACTTCTGGTCACTCTCTTACCTATCGCTCTGTCTCTTTATCTGTGTGTACAATACCTGCTAGTCAGCTGACCTGTCTGTCAGCGTATGGCGAGGCTTGAAGGGCTCGCCTTGTGAAAGGCTCCAGGTTTGTTGTTCTTTCCTGGCGGTGTAAGTCGCCCCGGCTAAGCCCTGAAAAGTGGCCGAGCGGTGAGCTATTTCACCGGTGCCTTTGTTTTTGTAGTTCCACGTTCAAAATCAACATGACCTCGGGTGACCCCCCATCCACTGACACGCTGAAATGCAGCCTATAGTGTTCAGCTTGTTTTATATCATATAAGTCTGAAACACACTGTAGTGTTCAGGTTGTTTTATGTACAACACCTCTTCACCCACTTCGCTTTAGTCTTTGCAGTTGCGAAAATTAGTCCTGCTCTGACATTAGTCGAGGCATTGGTGCCAAGCAGAAAAAATATGATTTAAATATATTTTTAATCATTGTAGTGAGCGGAAATGATGAACAGGTGACAGCTTCCGTCTCGGCTTTCGGAAGGTGTATTTAGACTTTACAGTATTCAGAGATTGTGGAATAGTTGTCTGGCTGCGCGAGACTATAAGGCGGAAACACATTGTAGTGTTCAGGACTAGGGATGCACCGACAGGCCGATACCCAAATAACTGTTCAGAATATGCAGAAACACAACATAATTGCCTTGATGCAACTAACATTACCGAGTGTCAACGAGCGGACAGTGACACACCTCAGCAATGATGAATTGAAAGTGACTGAAGTTAGTTTTTTTTTTAAAGCCCTTGATTATGGCATGATGATGTTTACTGAGATTATGGTAAGGTTACATTTCATATCACAAACTCCATGAAGTTAAAAACGGCAAATATCGGCCAATACCGATATGTGGCCTACGTATATATCGGTGAATCCCTATGTTTTATACTGTATGAAGCTGAATCACACTGTAGTGATCAGGTTGTTTCACACTGTATGAAGCTGAATCACACTGTAGTGTTCAGGATGTTTCACACTGTATGAAGCTGAATCACACTGTAGTGTTCAGGTTGTTTCATACTGTATGAAGCTGAATCACACTGTAGTGTTCAGGTTGTTTCACACTGTATGAAGCTGAATCACACTGTAGTGTTCAGGATGTTTCACACTGTATGAAGCTGAATCACACTGTAGTGTTCAGGTTGTTTCATACTGTATGAAGCTGAATCACACTGTAGTGTTCAGGTTGTTTTATACTGTATGAAGCTGAATCACACTGTAGTGTTCAGGTTGTTTCATACTGTATGAAGCTGAATCACACTGTAGTGTTCAGGTTGTTTCATACTGTATGAAGCTGAATCACACTGTAGTGTTCAGGTTGTTTCATACTGTATGAAGCTGAATCACACTGTAGTGTTCAGGTTGTTTTATACTGTATGAAGCTGAATCACACTGTAGTGTTCAGGTTGTTTCATACTGTATGAGCAGAACCACATCAGTCACACCTGCATGCCTGGTGACACCTCTTCCATGAATTTATACTGTCGATTGCTGAAGAATACCTTATTTGCTGAATGGGCTCGTCAGCAACCGATGGCGTGATGCGATTGAGTACAATTCAGTGGCGGAAATGGTAACAGTATACAGTATGTTCAACACAGCGAGGCCAGGCCATGTGCCTCCAAGTCCTGGAAAGGATTGCTGAAGCACCGTGATGGTGCCTTGACAAGTCTCACGCACACATTGTTGTAGCTGCATTAGTGTGTGTGTGTGTGTGTGTGTGTGTGTGTGTGTGTGTGTGTGTGTGTGTGTGGGCGAGAGTCTGTAGGACATGGCCTGTGAGACAGACAGATATGTGCATATGTACATATACATATGTACAGTAAGAACACACACACACACACACACACACACACACACACACACACACACACACACACACACAGGGGTGGGGTAGCTATGAAGGGGCTCAGTTAATGGCTTTTAAATTTCCACTGAGTGAGTGACTTACAACTGTGGAGGAGCACAGCTGTTCCTGATTTGGGGAACAAAGAGGGGGGAACGGCAGCGATCTGAGAGATTGCTGTGCCGAACTGGACCAGGCTGCACTCATTTAATGGGCCAAAATCTCCCAGGAACGACACAGATGTGTGTGTGTGTGTGTGTGTGTGTGTGTGTGTGTGTGTGTGTGTGTGTGTGTGTGCCATGTACACATTTATGTCTTTGCTCATAAATGCATTTATTGCATATTTATATATCTGTGTGAGAACGTGTGTTGAAAGATGCATGTACAGTATTGTGTATATCCCATGTGTGTGTGTGTGTGTGTGTGTGTGTGTGTGTGTGTGTGTGTGTGTGTGCGCTCAAACATTTATGTAGGCGTAGATATTGTGTACATCAGTTTGCAAAGAAAAAGGTGCATGTGTGTGTGTGTGTGTGTGTGTGTGTGTGTGTGTGTGTCTGTGTTTCTGCATGTACTGTACATACACTATACACTATACAGTAGGTGTACACATCAGTCTACATTCTTACATGCACATGTGAATGTACATGAATTGTGTCTGTGTGTGAAATCCATCTTGTGTGTACACATGTGTGCATATACGATATACGTACATCTATGAATGTGTGTATAATATATAGCCTGGACATCTACAGTGTAAGATGTAGAGTGATCATCTTACTGGGATTAACACCCAGGAGTAATTTTCTTACTCTCAGGACGTGATGGTGTAAACCTGTGTGCATTTTTGTGTTCTTGCGCGAACAATGTTGTGTTCTTGTGTGTGTGTGTGTGTGTGTGTGTGTGTGTTACGTGGGTGGGGAGGGGGTCGAGCCTCGGCAGCAGCAACAGGATACGTCTGCGTCTCCTGCCATAGATTATGTCTGTGAAGCGAGGGAGGGCAGACTTACAGCTCCAGAGAGCCCAATGCTAGCGAAGGTCAGCTCATTTGGGGGAGTGGAGAGGAGAGGAGAGGAGAGGAGAGGAGAGGAGAGGAGAGGAGTCTGGGAGATTCTGGGAGATTTAATGCAGGGGGAGAGGAAGGGCGGACAGACAGAGAGAGAGAGAGAGAGAGAAGGATGGGATGGATGGAGGATGGGATGTTAGGACCTATAGATATCTAGAGATCACCATGTTGGGGGAGAAAAAAAAACACATCCATCCCAAAGGCTTCTGCCACCTTGCACTTTGCAGCCACGCACACACGCACACACGCACACTTGTCACTTGCAATATTGTCTTTATCTCACTTTTTTATGCCGTGAGGAACTTTGTTATAAGCCCTATGCAGGGTTTACTTCCTCACCTGCACACACATCTGTTTCGTTGTGCACCTTTTAATTCACTTTCACTTTGTGAAAGAATAGATAAAACAAAACCTTACACGAATCCCACGATCCTCCACCCCCTTCCCCCCCGGCCCTATAGCTGCTTTCTTGATGTGAATGATGCGGAGTTCCATCTCAGTATACACAGCATCCCCCCCCCCCCCCCCCCACACTCATCACCCCCCCATCGCCAACCCCCCCATCTGTGCCTGTACAGTGCTTTGTTTCCTGCCGGTTATGAACGCCCACCCCCTCCTTTTCTCCCCCCCTTGGAGGCCCCTGCCTTGTAAAACATAGCAGGTCAGCGTCACATGACTGAGGGCTAGGCCGCTGGGGGCCGAGACGTTAAAGTACACATGGGCGGAGGCTGTGGAGAGGGGGCTGATAGGTCGTGGTGGTGGGGAGCGACAAAGAGAGAAATGCTGAGTGTCATACACTAATGCACCGTTTCCCAAACAGTGGGACAGGACCCATTTGTGGATCACAAATCAATTGTTATGGGTCCCAACTCGAGTAAAAATCCCATTTTCTTTTTCTACATTTAAAAAAATTATATTATTTCAAAAGATTTCCACCTTTTCTTTCTTTTTTAAAAAGAATGTTATACATTTCATACAAAAACAAAAACAAATCTAAGAAATTCCATACATTTCTTGCAGAGCTGCTATTTTCACTAGTTTGGGTCTCAAGCTAAAGACTTTGAGAACCACTGCACTGTCTAATGTGAGAGGAGAAAGTAGAGGGGAAGAAAGTGAATGATAGCATGCCAGAAAGAAATATAGCATTGTCACAAGAAAATGCAGAAAACCTGAACTCGAAGGAGGAATGTTTCCATCCGTGCAGGCCTCCCTCCCTCAAGCACACCTTTCACAACTCCTGCTCTCTCTCTCTCTCTCGTCTATCACCTCCTCCCACACGCCACACCCTTTTCCATGCCTCCCTCTCCTCTCCCGTCCTCCCTCCCCTCCCCTCTCCTCTCCTCTCCTCCCTCTACTCTCCCGTCCTCTCTCCCCCTCCCTCCCCTCTCCTCTCCTCTCCCGTCCTCCCTCCCCTGGATCCGTGACAGTGTGTGAAAGGAACGAACCCCTCTTCACTGCTTTCTTTTGGTGGATTTCATGTCTGGACTGTGTGTCACAGTGTCACCACATAAGGATATACAGTATACACTGAATAGATAGACTGTATGTATAATTGTCAAATTGATCACATACCCAAGTCACAAAGACAAGGAGGACATAGAATTTGATCAACATCACACAGTGTGAAGAAAACTGCTTCAGCTTACTGTCATATCATAGGTTATCAGTTATCAGCCATAGGGGTTATCAGTTACTTACCACCCTCTCAGGCCTGTATAGTCAAATGCATTTGTAACTCAGAGTGAACACGTTTGACTTTGACCTCTTTATCGATGATAAACATATGTAAAATACATATAGTGTCACACATATGTTTGTGCAAATATGTAGTGATGCATGTGATGTGGTGTGCGCCCGTGCATATGTAGTGGATCCATAAAGTCCATTTGGTTAGCCTACATAATTATCTACACTATTATGTTAAATTCAATATGCACATTACTGTGTAGACAAGGAATGTGTTGAATATAGATGCTTAGCTTGGCATTTGTCATTGTCTGTGGTTGGGTACAGAGGGCTTTGATGCATTTGATGAAGAGTTCAAAACCTTGAATCCTATCCAAGTGGATCAGATTTGAATTGTAGGTGTTAAAGATATTTGATTAGTCGAACATGTTTGCTGGGATAATTCAATGATCACAGGTCAGATATCAAAGTGATCCCAATGCTGTGTCTTTTTTGAGTGGTGCTAGCCCCTCCTATATTCAGTTATTAGTCTACATTTGTCTTACACAAACATTAAATTCCCCTCCTCTCCCCTCCAGTGCAACGCTACGTCACATTATTTGGAGCGACGCCCACCCGAAAGGGTTGACTCCCACTTCTAGCCCAGCCAATGCGTTCCTCCAGGCTTTCATTTTTCGCGTCGAGGAAAATGAAAGCCTGGTACCGAGGCTACATTGACAATGAATGGAGAATTTTACGTCATAGTGTCTAAGCAAATAGGCATACTGTACATTTCGTGTCATGATGTACGATGATAAGAGGGGCCCTCACTTCACATGGGTGTGATTCTTATTTCAAAATCTGATCCACTCTGGATAGGACAAGGAACCAATAGAATGTGATCACTCATGGACAGGTCGAGTTCCTTTCCGTGGTGAGGTCACTCATTCATGGTGACAGTGAGCACATGGTGGCACTTTCATTTACTGCTGATTGGCCAGCTGCTGCCCTGATACTGATATCAATTATCAAGTCTCTCTGTGCTCTTATCACTGCCATCACACAGGACAAATAAAAGCTGGGAATGTGAATGTGTATATTGTATACAGTATAAAGTAACTATACACATCATACAATCATTTTCAAAGACTATAACACACTTTCCAAATGTGTCCTGGTTGGTAGCTGTGAACTACATCTCTTCAAACTGCACCTCAACTGTCTGCATTCGGCATCTCTCATAACTATGTCTCGTCAGACCAAATCATAAACTAAGGTATTCTCAGAGGAACCTGTGACATCACTCACACATCTCTGCTCATCTCTCTTGTCACATCACATTTCCCAGGCTGCAGCTGGAAAAGGGCAGAGGTGCTCCTATGATTTGGTGCGGGTCGCAGACAAGCGGGCGGGCTCAGAACACACACGCACACACACAGCACACATGCGCACGAACACACACACACACAGCACACACAGCAAACAGATAACATGAAAGGTTATCCTTACAGGGGTCCAAGGGTGTACAGTGTACACAGCACACAGACTCCGGTCACTGGGGGCCTGTCCCTCAGCTGTCACCTACTGCAGTATCCAGAGACCCTCAAGTGATGCCTATTATGAATTGTGTATTCATGTCTATTTATTAACTGAAAAACATAAATTCATACTGTAGTAAATTGAGCTCCAGCTACACTAGTACTGACACGGGATTTGTTTGCCTGCAGAATTCCAACAGTGTCTTTTTCAAAAAAATGGGCTTGATCGCTGCACCAGGACTACTGCAGGGCATGACCCAGGAACACAGTGGACAAGGTTGCCACCTATTGGCTGAATCTTGAAACAGGCTCCGTTCATTCCAATTGGAGCTGCTGCAAGGACGACATAGGAGGTGGATAACCATGGATATTGACTACATCCATCACCAGGTGACAGCAGAGCCTTGCCAGAAAAGTCACAGTAACTCATATGCATCTGTCATAGGCCTGTCTATTTAGCTGGACACGATTGAGAATGCAACATATGCTATGAGAATCAGATGCAAATGGTGTATAAACGTCCATTTTATAATGTTCACGTCATCGTTTTGGTTTTAATAGTTATTTTCATTGGTCTTGGGCTTTCCCGCCTTCGATCGCAGATCTACTTTCTCTTCCTCTCTCAGTCTTCTTCTTCCTCTACAGTTTTTTTTTGTGCTTTTCTGTGACTACCAGCTGATTTACTCCCTTTGCCCACAACCAGCAAATAGTCCCTTACACATCCTGTTAAGCAATTCCCTACCGTAATTGGCTAATGGAGGGTGAAGGGGGCTGACGTGAAAGAGAGTCTTGGGTGCCTGTGAGGCCTGCTTCATGTCCACTGGACTGGAAGAGAGACAGAATGGAGTCTCCAGTAGGCTTGCCCTCTCCAGTGCCCCCACATGCATCCAAACTGCACGGCTTCAGGGGGTTCCATGATTGCATTGGGGCATTGCATTTATACAGGCACGTGCCACGTGCACACATCAAACAGGGATTCAGTCCCTGCCCTTTTCCCCGTCTGTAAAACAACTGCCCTCACTAGACCATGAATGCCGCATTTACTATGGTGAAAGAAATGCAAATGCCCTCCTCTCCTTTCCATTCCATACCAGAGAATTGCTTTTTTCTGAATCTGATCTTGAAAGCAGCATTTTGCGTTGAAAGAGTTTGTTTAGAAATCCATGTCATCGCCACATCTCCGGTAGCCATGAGTGTGGGGTTGCGCTGGTAAAATAGCAGAGTTACAAGCTTGTAGATCGTCTATTTTCTTCTAAAAGTGCCATCTTTCGGAATTTCAGCCCCCCCGACTGCAAAAGCGGAGTCAATACCCACCATGCTGGTCTGCCAGCATGCTCATACAAAACCCTACAAGTGATCCAAAATGCTGTGGCACACCTGGTCTCCGACAGCAAGTTGTTTAGACAGATTTGTTTAGATTTTGACGTTTGCCTGGTGTACTAGTTACTTTGTAGCATTGCATTTCTTTATTTGCACTCTATTTACACTTCCCTTGTTTCTGACTAGGATTCATGCACTTTCTAAATCGCTCTGTAATAACATCTACTAAATGCTTAAATTGGCTGTCACAGGGATAAACTCATGGCTGGGAGAATAGAATGTGCCATAGAAAGAATATAAAATAGATTAAGTAACAATTGCAGGGAAGCTCAGAGTACACCTGGCTGCTTTGCAACTGCAAATGTGATTCTATTGTCTAGGGTAAAAGTACAGCCTTGCGTGTATGCAGCCAGTTTTTACTGTATTATTATTAAACATTAATTGAGTTATGAAACTGTGCAGGCTCCCACAAACAACATTCATAAACAAAACAAAACCTAAAAGCAATAAAACACGTTTTTCTTGGGCGGACACAAAGAAAAGTGTACCTGCAGCATGGGCAGAGAAATTGTTTCGCATTAATAATGCATCATAAAACAAATGCATTTTTGCAACACAAACATCAACCCTCTGCGGAAAAATAAATAAAAAAAAGTTGCAACATAATATCAAGCTGCCCGTCCCACTCAGCCCTTTAGAAAAACACTGGTGGAAAAATAGAGCGCTTTAGAGGCAGCGTAGTGAAGCTCAGTGATCCACAATGCTTCTGCACGCAGTCGTTTCCCCGAGGACAACGAGAAACACTGAAAAGAGACGGAGACAGAGAGGTGGACGTAAAGGGTATAGTGGAGGTGGGGTGGAGGTGGGCGGCCGGTCAAGGCCCACTGAGAAAGGGAGGGGATGTGAGGTGAGCGAGTGAAAGAGCAAGAGAAAGGGAGATGGTGATGTTGAAGAAAAAGAAGATATATACTATATATAGACAGGGGAGTCATGATGTCTTTGTCTTAATATAGTACCTTTTATACAAAAGGTCAAGAGAGCATTGTGACATCTTCTAATGCTTCTGCTGGCGTGGCCCCCCCTCCTGAGGCAACGTTTTTCCACTATCAAGTGCTTCTGGGAGCTTGTGAGAATGTGGACTATGCAGCCACTCACTCACCCTGCCCTTTTGGTTCTGTCCGCTGTTGCACTGGTCGATGTTGTGAAGATGCGGAATGGCACGTGTCTAAGGTGCCTCAAAGCCAGAGGTTCAAGGCCCCCTCCCCGACAAGAAACTTAAACAAAACTGCATTCAATCTGTATTCTGTACCCCCTTGTAGTTTTGCTCACAATGTTACATGCACTATGTATAGTACATGCGAGTACACTTTGCCGCACATTCTATAATCCAGATACTAATCCCCCCTGTGACACTGTTGTACGACAATGTCTCGTGCTGAAAATAACATATCTACTATATAAGCTGATTATGCTCATATAATGTATTGCACGTTTTATGAACGTTTTATGTACATTTAGCACGGCTGGTAAAATAAATACGATTGTATGTGACACACATGAATGAGTGCATTTAAACACCATATGACACTATATACACTGACTGATCTTACCCCGATTAAAATAATGCTGGTTACTACAGTACACTGTCCTAAAACCTATACTAGGTGTGACAGTGATCTAGATGCGTTACTACACAAATCTTCATTGCACAAAACAACGTTTTGATCCTGTAAAGCCCAAACCACTCATTGAGTTGCAATGAGTTGCATTGGTGTGGTTTACCTTAAAAAAAACATCTCATCCCGACCCAACCCTTTGGTGTGGTTTGGGCTTTAGGGATATATGTCAGATCAAATACTCAAATTTACATCCAAAATCAGGTGTTCTTAATCGGCCAAACGAGATTATGGCATTTATTTATTTTTGCCCAATCTTTCAATTAATGCCCGTCTGAATCATGAGGGTACGTACGAATGACTCAGGCTTACGATGTATTGTACACAAAACCCTGCTTTTGAGTAAAACATGTAAACCTGATTCTTCCCAGTAATGGGGGGTATTAGTGTGAATGTAAATGCATTCACTGTGTGTCCAAAGTCAACACGTTAAGTCATCATCCTTTCTAAAGCGCTTAGCTTTCTAAAAAACACTCAAAACATGTCAGCTGCAGCTTCTCACTAATCTGTTGGCTTCAGGATGTCATCAGGATGACACAAAAGGTACGTTTTTTGGGTTATTTTGTCGTTATGCTTATCGCATCGTCTGCCTGCCTGCAAGCTGCAATGGCCTGGGGGGTGGACGGCAAAAGGGGTCACAGTGTGTGTGTGTGAAGTAGATAATGTGACCTCCTGTGATCGTCACCTTGCCAACATGTTCACACTTCAGAGAACATCAGCCAGAAAGTCATGGAACAAATTAGAGAGAGAGAGAGAGAGAGTTTTGACAAGGCTTCTCATACTTTTTCTGCTTAAAGAATCTATAAAAAACTAAAACTAGTACATTCAAATAATACAATTATTACAATTATTGTTCTTGCTAATAATACTTCCTTAAGTTCCTTACTTCACGTGTATTCTTTTACTTAAGTAAAAGTAGCAATACCACAAATTCCACAATGTTGTGAGTAAAAGTATCTATGTACCGTTATCAAAATATTTCAAACAAAAAAGTACTCATTATGCAGAATATCCCATTTCACAAGTTTTTTCAATGTGACATGTGAGTTTGTAGCTAGTATTAAAAAAGCGCATAAATGGTTAATGTATATTTTGTGATAATAATAATCAAAGTTACAAAGTAATTTGGACCTAAAGTTTTCACATAACCGTAGTGGAGTAAAAAGTACAATATTTGCTGCTGAAATGTAGTGTAAAGTATAGTAAATTAAAAAATAAATAAATACACACTCGTAAAGCAGCAGTACCTTGCAATTGTACTCAAGTACATACAGTACATTGAGTAAATGTACTTGTCAGTTTCCCCCACTGGGATTAAAGCAAGTTATGGCGCCTGTGGGTGGGCGGGGCTATGGCTGCGATGGCGGCTTATGGTTCTGTCTCTGAGCAGAAGACGTGGAGCGATGGAGCTGGACAGCCAATGGCATGTGGCCGCGATGTGGAGGGGAGGGGCAGGGTGGCAGGATGGTGCGGAGGGGAAGGGCAGATTGTGGGTGGGCCGGAGCACGGGCGGAGCTGCTATTTCTGCCCTGTCACATTGCGTTAGCGCGCAGCAGAGCACGACTTACTGAGCAGCACACCGCTATGGACTGCTCCACATGAGCTGGGGCGAGCTGCACACACACGCGCATGCACGCTCACACACATGAATGCATGTGTATAAAAACACACACATGACACAAGAACACATGCAATACCTGCACTAGGAATGTGGGTGGGTGCACACACACACACCCACGCACCGACCAACAAGGACATGGAGGATTGACAGAAACCAGGAGAGAGCAGCTCAGAGCACTCATACTGGTCCAACCTCCCCACTTCACAATCATTTCCATCCATACTGTACAATCCATCCATAATTGTCTCCTTTCCTTTCCTTTCATAACGTTCCCATGATGTGGGCAATGAGTTTCAAGCACAACAGAGGATACGAAAATAGTCATACCGGCTTTAATTCTCAAAAATGTAAACTTGGAGTGACCCTATATAACCAAGTGGGTGGGGCACATACCACTTTGGCGCAATGCTCTGATCAGAGAGTCCCCGGTTCGATTTACGTCCGGCTCGGATGGACCATTTACTGAATACTTACTCTCTCTCTCTCTCTCTCTCTCTCTCTCTCTCTCTCTGCATTTTCCTCTCTCTCCACCGGCTACAAATTGTAAAAATAATTTAAAAAAGGTAGAAGACAGTAAACACAATCTACTTTCACATAAGCATAATTTGAATGTAAAAACGACAAAATGGACGCCATGTCATTTTGGGAAATGATCAAATAGTATATACTTCCGCATTTACTAACTGCATGAGATTATAAATAATTGGTGCAATCTAACCACTGACTCAAAATGTCAAACATACAGTATGAATTCTGCTGGACAAAGAGCAGTCAAGAGAGACTACAGTCCTCATTGGGACCGTCCGGGGCATCAAAGACCTGGACGGGCAGCTTTTGTGTCCGAGAGGAAGGAGAAATAAGGCCTGGTCGAGTGCGAGCCACACAAAGGTTCGACAAGACATGTCTGAGGAGAGAAGAGCCTGGAGAGGAGAGAGCAGTGTTGATGATGCAGCAGTTACACAGTGCATGGGACCCCTCTGGCTGGGTGTACAGTGGGGATGAAGGGATAAAGAAAGGCAGAGAGAAATGAAAGGATAAAAAAAGAAGAGCAGACCGAGCAAGAATAGTCAACACATTCACACAATGAAGGGACATTCAGACAGAGAAAAGATGGGGAGGAAAGAGAGGCAGGAATGGATGGATGGATGGGTAAAGAGGGCGGCTGACAGAGGACAGGATACGGGGTGTGGGACGACAGACTTGAGCGATAGACATTTTAAGCCAAAAAGCATAGATCTGCAAGCGCAGGGTGCTAATAAATTCATTTTGAATTTAAAACTAATGTGGCAAGAGAGGATGCTCCAGCTAGCAGCATGTCAGGAGGACACAGGTCACACTATAAGTCAGAGGGCACCGTAGGCACTGGAATAGTTTGCAGAGGATACTGTTATATAACCAGACATGAATGCTCATGCAGTATATTCTTGAATATACAGTCATATACACATTGCACATGTGCGTCCAGTCACATGGCCTGTGAGTGCCAGTGAGCCATAGTGGACAGGAAAGGTTCCATGACCCTCCCTGCCAACAGTCACATTTGGTCGGTCACACAGGTCAAAATCCCACACCACGACATAAGTACAGTACATGTCTAGTTGCTCCAGTGACGAGAACAATTTCTACAGGAAAGCATTTTGACTAGAGGCAACTCATGTTAAAAGTGCAGTATTGTGACACACGGTTCACAAACATGGTGGCTAAATTTATCCTCCGTCACACGACGCCATCACATGCAGAAAATAGCAGACCTAATGTACAAGCTCGCAAGGCATCACGTCTGATGCCTTGTGTACTTCTAGGTCTGCTATTTTCGTCACGCGCCACCATCCACCATCATGCGACAAAGAATGAATGGGGTTTAACAATATTAACAATGAGAGAGCATTATTGGCTTAGACATTCTTCCCTAGCAGAGTACTTTTACATACATGACATTGCAAAAGGCAGAGAAGGTCTACAAGAATATTATTTCCAGTCATTTGGAGCTGTCAGTTACAGAGCTAAGTCTGTCCTGGAAGGAAAATAAAGCGTGCACATAGGTGTGGCATGGGCCACGGGGAGCCCCTGAAGTGGCTCGTCCTTGGGATTGAGCATATGAAGAGGGGAAATACACACACTCTCTCTCTCTCTCTCTCTCTCTCTCTCCTTGTGTGTTAGTGTGAAGGGAGTCGCTAAGAAACAAGATGACCTACATTCACTTTGAGACAGACGGCAAGAAACAGAGGCCTCCCAGGAGTGACACACACACACACACACACACACACACACACACACACACACACACACACACACACACACACACACACACACACACACACACACACACACACACACACACACACACACACACACACACACACACACACACACACACACACACACACACACACACACACACACACACACACACACACACACACACACACACACACACACACACACACACACACACACACACAGGGGGGGAGGAAGGGGCCCAGGGGGTATACGATGGGAAAGAAACAGAAAGAGGGACTCAAAGAAACACAGGTTACACTTTGTGTCTAATGAACTACACAAGAGAAGGTAGATACAAAAGACAGACAGGAGAGGGGAAAAGTTCACCCATCCGTTGCTTTCCAGCAAGCACCAGAGTGATTATATAAAATACATTTAGAATTCCATTGCATGTACATCAAAGAGCTATGCAAATCTGCATGCTGCGTCCAGGGACCAGTGGGAGGTGTGTGTGTGTGTGTGTGTGTGTGTGTGTGTGTGTGTGTGTGTGTGTGTGTGTGTGTGTGTGTGTGTGTGTGTGTGTGTGGCAAAGGACGGTTGGAGTCAGAAATAGTTCCTCTGGAAAGTTTACAGGCTTTGTATTTACATGAGCCACTTGGATGTCTGAACTGCAAAAGCTCTCAAAAGACTATTAGGATTTTCCCATCACAGACTGCTCTCATTGCAAGGTATTGCAGTAGTCATTAAGACCCAAGTACCATTCAATTCAATTTACATGGTACCATGGCCCAATTCAGCGTGGAATGGGTTCAATAAGACACTGTAATGGTTTAATCTGACTTGCTTCTCGTCTGCGCACGCAGCCCAGCAGCCATGCTACGAGGCAATTTACATGAATTAGCAGCTTCATGTTATGTAACGGGCTGGGAGCAATCAAAAATAAAGCCACCCATGAGCCTGGAAAGCATGGATATTGTCAGTGGAATTACATAGCTGTAAATGAAGGATGTTGCCAAGATCACGACTTCACAATCACATGAGAACAGTTTCCCGTGGGGATGCTGCCCCCTAGTGGTGTTGGGAAGATGCAGCAAGAGTTAGAATCACTAACAGTCAGTCAGTGATGTTTACATACATTACACTTACAGTCTTACACTGTATGTGACAGTAGGTTATTCATAAAGATTTACAACCTTATAACCTATAACACCCCCCTCCCCACAGGGATGTGGTGCTGACTGTCTTGAGAGATTAGCCTACGGAACCTACTGTCTATGAGGCAATGGGCAACCAGAGGAAAGGAAAGGAAAGAGTATAGGCCTATTATAAATAAAATAAGTAGTTAGGCAATAATTATGTTATTGTGGCAATGTGGCCTGCTATACACAAATTGGCCACACATACATAGGCTAGTAAGGCTACTCTGCCCACTGTGCCCAGTGTTAGTTGTTCTGAAAATAAAAATAGGATTTAGATATCTACAATTTCCAATGTTATTGTGGTGTGAAGGAGTGCTGAAATATGAGTGTTTCATTTGACTTTTCGGGTTGTGAGTGACACACCTCAATTCTTTACAATGCGATTAAATTCACAGTCAGATCAGATAAAGCTTTACTTTGACTCACACACGCATCCACCCAGTCCTTACCCTCTCTGACGTGCGGGCCGGCATTCATCAGGCGGTAGATGGACGACTTGTTTGTTTTGCTGCAAATGTCTTAAGGCAGCTGCTGTGCAACACCCCGCCCCGCCGCACGCAATAATATTTTTGTTTATTCGTTTTTTAATCGATGCCGAATCCATAATTAGCCTAGTATGCATGTAGGTTCTTGCATTGACATTAGGTTGGGTTGAAATCGAGTTTCGAGTGTGTGTGTGTGTGTGTGCGGCACGCAAAAGCTGTCAGTCAATCAACCCAAATTAGTCACAGGTGTTCAGTAATTTCCCACAGGACTTGTTAGACTTTTTAGCCTTGCTCATTTAATTTGTGTTTGCCAAATGCCACCCCCTCCAGATAATTTATTTATTAAATTGCCTACTAAGTTATAGCCTATATGCTTCAAAAGTACATTTAGCCTACACAATGTTGCATAGCCTTATAATCCTTTCAAAGAAGGAAATCTGATGACATTAATTAGTTGTAGCTTTTGATACAAGTCTACATCCCAGAAAAGACAGGGAGGGGGGGAAAAAACCTTTCAATTTGGATTAGAAAATCGTTTATTGATAAATCGTGTTTGTGCTCTACATTTTAATCAAGTAGATTTAATTATGGAAATGAATGGTTCATGTAGGCTACATGAAATGAAATGTGTCACATGAGACATTATTTTTGTAGGCAGATTTGAATCAGTTGTCAAGTGTTGCTGAAAAATGCTGCTGAGCCTGTTCACATAAACGATCAATCTACTTTCAGAATGGCAGATTAAGGCTAACAGAATATCACTAAAACATAATGTAGGCAATTTCAAAGTACAAATAGATCCATGACACATGCATGCATGCCCTTTTCCACCAAGGCTACTACTGTGGAAGGGTTATCGTATATAATAATTAACTTATATTGACCCTGCAAATAATTTAATATACCAGGCATGGCCCACTCAATTCATAATTATGTTGCAATTTTAGAGCTCTGACTCATGGACTATTCAACCCTGGTGGAAAAAGGGCCATGTTGATGAAATGAAGCTCTTTAATTAAATAGGTGTATGCCTAATGGTTTCTGTCAATGGTTGGTTTTTGTTTGCCATGACATTTACTAAAGCTCATATAATTAGATGCGTGTTTACTTTAAATTTGCCATTTTGTACACCCTGCTACAAATGTGTGAAATCTATCTAAAGCCATCTATCAAACACTACTAGCCCAAGACAGCCACCACTCGAGAGAATGCATTAGCCTGGCATGATGAGGTAGATTCACTCAACAGGTGAATGAATCCACGTCATCAGTCATTCGATCGATACCAGGATAGATCTGCGTGCGCTCTTGAGTCCCCACAACTCTTACCTCAATATGTCGCCCTGTCAAATTAGTTACAATGTAAAAGGGAATGTAGCTACATTTTGTTTGTAATGTACACAGTATGAAATTTAACAGGATATCAGGATGACCGTACAGATGTTTGCGCGGTACTAGAAATATGATGGGAAAGTATGTAGGCAGTTATATTAATCTATTCTATTTATATTTAGTTATAGATATATAGTTAAAGAGCCATGTTCATTATTTCTGCCCCAGTCTGCTATACCGTGTTCCATTTCTAATACTAGATCTTGGTGTGCTGTATTTAATGCTCTCTGCACTCACTTTAGTGTCTCCTCACTATAATTCTACATGGTCTAATAAAACACATGAGAGTGGACTCACTTTCAATTGTCCTAAAAATGTACTAAAATTATATAGTTCAGCAATCAAGTAAGGTTCAATGAGGTTTATAAACTTTTTGCTGCTTGATAACTATCAGGTCTTGTTTACTGTCTTGTGAGGGCAATCAGTGCAATGCCATGTTATGACTTGCAGTAATTGGTTCCTGACTTCAAGAGCTTGATAAGTAGTTTCCTCTGCAATAGTGAAAATAGAAGATCTACATGCTCACAATGCTGTTGTGAGCTTGTAGATGGCCTGTTTTTCTCTTCGCCAAAAACAGCTGATCTACAAGCACATTGTTATAGGGACTAGGGTTTGTTATTAAGGGTGATCATACTTAAGTTCCGTTGTCACGAAGACCCAAACTACAAGCTCACGATGTGTGTGTATATGTGTTGTGTGATATGAGATATATCAACATATTATAAATGTAATAATTTCGTGTCTTCATAGTGGGTAATGTCATGCTTTTTCATGTTTTACATACACTTCACATACACCACGGTTAGAAAAAACATTTGAACTCCCTGAAACTGTATTGTTTACAAAACTTAGTTTTAGTCTTTGTTAATATCCAATATCTTTCTTACAAAATACTGAAAATAGCAGATCTACAAGCTCACAATATGTCACATTTAATGACTTGACCAAACTAAAAGGTGTTGTAAATTGTAATCACTTGACTTAAAACTAACTAAGTCTTTTCACAAACAAAAACTAAATTAAAGTAAGAAACTTGCTTTAAAAGCTAATTAAAACCACCTTAGAAGAGAACTAACAGAGGAGAACCGAAAGGCCTACAGTAAATTACATTTGTCTCTATTGCAATAGATGTAATTTAAAACAAACTTAGTGCAAAGTGTCATTTCAAAATCCCATATCTCTAGTTTGGTTAATACTTTTAGTTTATATTGTTCAATATAAAAAAATGCACAAATACACAAATAATACAAATAATAATACAAATAAAATCACAATTTCTATTCCACAGTCTACGTTTTCATACCAGAGCAAGAACCTCATCTGTAAACCTAGTCAGGTGTTATTTTGAAGGCAGCAGGTCTGAAACAAACCTCTTTCACACCATGAGCTTGCGGCTGCTAGGGTATTTGCGGCCGATGCTGGACGACTTCCTGCTGGGACAGCTCCTCACAGAACAACCCTTTTTCCGCACACTGCCAGATACACTCTCTGAAGCGGCTGGCCTTGGTGACTTCTTTCCCTTCTCCGTGTCCTCCCCCTCCTCCTCCTTTAAGTTATGAAGGTTCTGGCAGTCACAATTTTGTTCCTCTGAAGGCGAATACCTCTGGCTCGGACAGAACCACTTTATGGAAGCATAGATAAGCTCTGCGAAGCTGGACACGGCTGACAGCACTCCTACGCCAAAATAGAAGCAGAGGAAGACGGTTTTCTCTGCAGGGCGGGAGGTGAAGCAGTCCACGGTGTAGGGGCAGGGGAAGCGACTGCAAGGGAACTGGGCCTCCACCTTGAAGCCATAGAGCCACCACTGACCCACCAGGACTCCCACTTCAGCCAACATGCGGAAGGCCACATTCACCAGGTAGAGCCTCCTCAGATCTCTGTAACCCTGGTTGTTCACCTGGATGAAGCTGGGGCCGATCTTCTGCTTGTTGTGGTGGTGCATGGCATACATGAGGAAAAGCAGGGAGGGTGTGGCGATGAGGACAATGTGAAACACCCAGAAGCGGTACTGGGAAATGGGGAAGGCCATGTCGTAGCACACCTGCTTGCAGCCCGGCTGGAGGGTGTTGCATGCAAACTCTGCCTGCTCGTCCTCAAACAGGTCACTGGCAACGGTGCCCAGGATGAGCATCCTGAAAACCAGCATGAGGAAGAGCCAGAAGCGCCCCAGCAGTGGTGAATGGGCCTGGAGGTTATCAAAGAGACTGCTGAGAAAGCCCCACTCACCCATGATGATATCACCTGGCTCCCTGGGCTGTTCTCCTGGAACTCTGTGGTGTTAATCCACCAGGTGTTTTGTCAGCGTCAAGTCATCGACTCATGCACCTCAATTCATTTTCAAATTAAATCTACATTATGAATCACAGAGGAACAGTGTTTATAGTCCAAGAAACGGAAATTGCGGGTCGGCTTGTCTTTAATTATTTTAATGCGACAGGTCAAAGGCTGGTCCTCAATTGTTTTATGTGAAGAAGACGAATGGAGATCCTGAAAGAAGAAATTATCAAAGTGAAAATGATGCGACAGGGAGTCACTTGATTGAAGCAACACAATAATAAATGGGCAATAACTTACATCTTCAGACTCAGAGCATATAACTTACATCCCTTTCTTTTTCAACTTGAACAATTTATTTCTATGGCCAAAGTAATGAGTAACAAATTGTGTCTTTGAAGGTAAGAGGGGGAAAAAGTGATAATTGAATGAAGCAAGAGGTGGGCTGTGCAGTGGCCATAGATGAATGTGTAGGGAGCCTGCCTGGGAAGCAGAAGGTCCCAGGTTTGATGCCTCGTGTCAAGTTATCCCTGATCAAAATACTTGACCCGTAACTATATTAATTTGAGAAGCACTCAGCTGGCAGTGTTGGAAAAGTTAAAAGCACACCTGGGCTCAAACTGATAATGAAACACAATCTTTGACAAAGTGCTAAGCCAATAAGGTCAAGGCCATATGAGGCCAACATGTGCCAGTGCATTTCAATGGAATCTAATGCACATTGAACATAAGGATAAGTTTGTCACAGACTGAAATAAGGACACAATAATGTAAAGCTTTTCCTCTGAAAAAACATTTCTTCCGCATCTGAGAATTCACATGTATACAGACAAGTGCGTATTGTTGTCCGCTGTCCGTATCCGCTCTAGAGTCTAGATCTAGCAACTCCATCCCAACCCAGTACCATTAATAAACACTCAAGTACTACCAAGGCTTGTGAAAATTCAAAATAGTTACTAAATAGTAAAACATAATATTACTCAAAATGTGAAAGTATAATGTTACATTACTAGTTACTGGAAAATTATTATTATTACTGAAAGTAAAGTTACTTTCCAACACTGTCAGCTGGGTACATTTCCCCAGAGGGATGAAATAGGTCTAATCATTATTATGGACGGTTAACTTACCAGAAATGTAGTGGTTTATTTCAAACAATTCAAAATAAAAAAGAGCATTGTTATTGATGCAAGAACAATTGCTTTTATTTACTCGTGCTACATTTTCAGGAAGACAAATGCAGTAGTTTCCATTAGCTTGGAATCCCAACAGATGTCGTCATGGTAAGCAGGTTTCTGACCTATCCAAAGCCCATCTTTGAGACAAAGAAAGTAGACGGAAATGGTGCCATCTTGTGAGCATTAGTGAGGACCAATTATATGAATACATGGTTGAAAATGTAAAATAAATATAAATATGAAATATGAAATAAAGTTTCACCAGTCTTTCTGAACTAATTTCTGTGTACTACATACAGGTTACATACTGTACAGTTAACCTTTTCTTTTTACAGTGCTGATTGGTAATCTCTTCTAAAACATCTCTAGGTTACAGGGTATGTTCTAGAGACGGTATGTGATTTTAAACCAAGAGCACAAAGGATTTGATGGAGAAGATAGCCTATGCCATTGCCTATGGTAACACCTGAAAGAATTGCTTAATGTCAGGTTATTTTGTAATGCAAAATACAAAATGTAATTTACTCACATATTTGATCAACACTGTAAAAACATGATTGCAAGTCTCATCCATACTCTACAACTCAACAAGTTGATACTTGCAAGCGTATTATATTAGTAGTTTGAAAGTAGTTCAGCAGGCTGGTTGAACCACTATCCACCCTCACTCACCACACACACGCAGTCATTAGTGTCAAAATAAAATAATAAACACCCATGGATATTTTAGGTACCTTATGAAAACAGAAGTAAACTAATCCTACTTCAGAATTCAAATAATTTGTCGCCAATGTCTTCTCCCTAGTGAGCTTTCATCCACTCATCCAATGAAAACTAAATATTAAAAGACAAAAAAAAAGAAAAAGTAGCCTACCCACCTCATTGTATAAATTCACAGTTCGATACAAAGATCTATGCCAGCTTGCTTGACTTATCCTCATAGTTCACTACAAAAGGCCACAGGGTTTATGGCTCAGTAATGATTTATAGGGCAGAGGCGGGTCAGGAAATTCCTGTTGCATTCCTAATCGGCGGCTATCAAGGGTCCCAAACAGAATTCAAGTTTACTTTAGACGAGCGAGCTCTTGATGAGCACTTGAAAGAGCTTCCCTAATGACAGGAAGGATCTCAATCATAAGACCAATCTTCAAGAGCACAAGGTCCAAAACAGGAACACCCCAACATGAATAAAGAAACCTCAAACATTGTGCAGACCAGTGTTTTCCTTTGCAAAAAGTTGTAGTAAAGAGGGAAAATGTTTTGTAAATGCACACCAATGAGTTTTAATAATATGCAAGTCTAAATGGTTTAACTGCCTTCCATCCAAGAATTGATATAGCCTACCCGAGCAGATCAGCCAGTAAAGTTTACCCAGCATTGAAAAACATGCCAAACCTACCGTCATGTTTGGTTCCTTCTCATGCTCAAATCTGATTTACCGGCATTAGTCTTCCAACTATTATTGTGTTGAAAAAAATCCAAAAAGGGAAGAAAAATAAATAGTTTTAGAAAACAAGATAGCCTAAAGAAGTCAGATTTATATGCCATATGGGTTCTTTATGAGCCATTTGACCTAAACCATCTTGAATTAGTCTTAAACTTATTCAGATTGTGCAACCCAAATGACATCTGAAACACTCAGCATTGGCATAAAGCTCCTTCCCAAGTCATCTCATTTAAATAAAAGGACACACCCGCTTCTATTGCAGCAGTGCACAGGACAAGTCTATTCTTCACCATCATGTCAGCACATAAGCACGCCACAAAAAAGCTCAGAAAGAATAGTGATCACAGCACAAGACATTTTTATATGAAACTTTATTGGCAAAACAAACAAACAGCCATTCAAATATTTACATTAAAAGACAGGAACAGACAGGAATTCAAAGAGAATGTTGAAATGCAACATTTCTAAAAGAATGGTGAAACATTTCTAAAAGAGAATGGTGAAATACAAACATTTCTAAAAGAGAATGGTGAAACATTTATAAAAGAGAATGGTGAAATACCTTACATATTTTAACCAGTCTTATAGCCCATTTTTGAGGTTAAGATTAACTATCACACCAGTATAAACCAAAATTAAAATGGGTGTGCTTCAAGTATTATTTTTTCATTTATGTTTTAAGGCCATTAACTAAATGTTTCAAAACAGAACATACAAACTGACCACATTTGGTCTTAAAATTAGTCACTGTCGGACTCGGAGTCAGACTCCAAGGTGTATTTGACAGGTTTCTTGGCACGGGACGGCTTTTCCCTCTGTGCTGCAGGAGCTTCACCGTCTGAAATGTGGAAGCTGTCGTCCTCGTCATCCCACTTCTTGGTTTTCTTTAAAGGTCACAATGAGAGGCACATGTAAATGAATATGTATTTTTTTTAAACTATTGTACAGCTCTGAAAGCTGTGCTTATACAATTATACACACTGCGAGAGGAAACCCAAAACCGGCAGGCCAAGTAAAACACCCAAAACTAAATTCCTTTCCTCTGCCAACCTCTTGGGCAACAAACCACACAAGTGTAACATCTAAAGTCACTTCACTGACCTTGGTGGCAGCCGTGGTTGTTCTGCCCTTGAGACGGCTCATGAGGTCGTCTGAGCCGTCACTATCGTCTTCCACAGCCTTCTTCCTTTTGAGGTCAGGTTTCCCCTTGGCTGCTGGGGCTCTGGCAGGGGCTTTTGCATCACCCTCAGAGTCGCTGGAGTCAAGCGAAGCGATCGTCTTGGTAGCTTTCCCCTTGGCTGCTGGGGCTCTGGCAGGGGCTTTTGCATCACCCTCAGAGTCGCTGGAGTCAAGCGAAGCGATCGTCTTGGTAGCTTTCCCCTTGGCTGCTGGGGCTCTGGCAGGGGCTTTTGCATCACCCTCAGAGTCGCTGGAGTCAAGCAAAGCGATCGTCTTGGTAGCTTTCTTGGCAACAGGCTTCGGTTTAGACATAGCATCGAGAATGGACGGTTGCTTGGCATCTGGGGAGAAATGGGGCAGTTACAGATTGGACACCAAAACTGAAACAATGTTTCACTCGGTTATGTTTATGTATAAATGAAAAAGGACACATACATAAACTTAATTCTTGCATAGTTAGGACTATGCGTACAAAGAGGCTCTACGCACACCAAAGTCCTTGTGGCGGTGCCGACGCACGGGAGAAAACTATATAGGAGGAGATCTTGAATGAACAAGAAGGTGGCCGCACACACCAATAGCCAGAGTACCAAAATTTATTCGGACAGCAGGTAAGACAACATCCAACGTTTCCCTGATGAAGGCTTAACCGCCGAAACGTTGGATGTTGTCTTACCTGCTGTCCGAATAAAATTTGGTACTCTGGCTATTGGTGTGTGCGGCCACCTTCTTGTTCATTCAAGATCTCCTCCTATATAGTTAGGACTATGCCTCATAGCTATGACAACACAAAACTAAAGCAAAGACAGTTGGTTGAATCCATATTCTGGTTCAGCTTTTAGCTAAATTAGTTTTGTAATGCAATTCCGTAATATAATGTAAAAAGTGAAACTTCATATATTCTAGAATATTTCACTTCAAGCACAATGATCTAGAATATAAGTTAAAGGTCAGGGAAATTAATTACTGATTTTAAGACAACAAACTGATGATTATTTAGCATTTAACTGCAGTCCCACCTGCAGACTTTTTGGAAAGAGCTGGTTTCTTGGCAGCAGTAGTTTTCTTGGGTGCCGACTCTTTGGCCTTTGGTGCAGCCTTAGGCTTAGCTGGGGGCTTCATGTCAGGTTCCTCATCAGACTGAGCTGGGGAGGAGAGAAAACAAAAATCATTAGTCAAGTTTCAAGCCCCAACAATGCTCATACTCCGCTTTATAAGGCATCATATGAAAAAA
This sequence comes from Protomyctophum bolini, assembly GCF_963924005.1. Lineage (NCBI taxonomy): Eukaryota > Metazoa > Chordata > Actinopteri > Myctophiformes > Myctophidae > Protomyctophum > Protomyctophum bolini. Next base: position 19,581,790 of record NC_137879.1, on the reverse strand, counting down.
ATACTTACAGCTGGAATTTCCTGTTTTGCTCGTCACCACTTTCTTCCTGTGCAAAAGAAGAGTCAGACTGAGGATTAACTCCTTAACTTTTAACCACTGAGCCATTTACAAGAAAACTCTAAATTATTGTATACATTTCAACCCTGGGATGCAGGGCCCAAAAAGGGTTAAAGTACTGGAGAAGAAAAAATTCTCCAGGACTATAAAACTATAGGAGTAAGACAGTGCCGACATCATGAACCAATACTGTACATGTGGAAGTTAACCTTTAGCTTCACTACTGCAGAAGCAGACAAAATACAATTAATACACCATCGATAAACAAGGGAAGAGACTGCTGCATAACAGTCTCTGGTGCAAACTGTACTCCCCATCATAATGCCGCAGCCTCGCGTTCACACTTACGTGGCCCTGGGGGCTTTGGGTGGTGGCGAGGGGGCAGCCACTTCACTGTCTGACATGTTGCTGGAATCCGCTATGAAGCTAGAGTTGTCAGACTCGTCACCGATGACTGCTTTCTTTGTTGGCGCTTTGGCCTCGACAAAGGCATCGTCCTCATCCTCGCTGTCCACAACGTACTTGATCGCACCTTTGTGGAGCAGGTGACAATGGTTGTGTCATGGGGATTCTGATTATGAGTTCTCTCAGAGGTTCATTGCTCAACTTTAGAGAAAAGTCATCCTAATCAGACATCAAATAATTTCACAATTCAGTAATGGAGCTAATTTTGGCAATCAATTTTCCATTGTTAAAACACACCCAACAATATAAACAATTTAACCGATTCTCATATTTTGAATAACATTGATGTACATTATACTAGTACTACATTTTTTACCGTGTACTAGTTTGTAGTTACGACACCATGTTTGGATCAGTGTGTTGGCAGTTAGCACCTATTACAGAAAGTCTATTCAAGAGCATGATCAATTTACTGACGTAGGATATGCAATCATCTCCATGATTTGTCTGTAATCACAATATTAGGTAGTGTCTGTCAAGCACAAACCGAAGTTAAAGTTGAAGGCAATTAGCCTCAGGAAAAAGGACTCAGTGTTTGAGTTTCAATGTCCTGACATGCTTGATGTGATTCACCAGCCATGCAATGCAGCAAATTAACCCATTTTGGACTGAGGCCGATTCAAAGAATTTTTGAATACTGTACAGAACCCCAAGAGGGGTTTTCATCCAGTAGGGTTATAACACCAAAAGGGGTTCCCGCCCAGAATGGTGACGGGCCCAGTAGGTGAAGATTTATTACATTTTGTTTTGCCCCAGAGATGATATTGAAACACTTGATATGCATTAACCACATGAACCCTAGACCCGTCCCCATTCTAGCTACTCTCATGAACCTTGGCGTCTCCTCACAATAAGCAGGCAAAGATTCCACGAAAATATCTACAAGTTCATAAATTAATGCGTTTGCGATGCGTTGTGAGCTTGTAGATTGCCTATTCTTGCAGAAAAGATTTTATGTAGAGGGGCGAAAAGTAGGGGACCAGGTAGACCCAGATCAGAAGTATATCGGGTGTAAGTAGTTTAGTTAAGCTAGGTGATCAATTAAGAATGAGACAGTACCGCAGCATAGAAGCAAAGAAAAAGAGAAAGCCACCTCATCCCACACTCACATACAGTATAGACCGTTTTGGATGAGCCACGTTGTGAGCTTGCAGGTCTGCTATTTTCGGTGTGACCGAACAAAAGTTAAGACTTGTTGGTGGTCTCACCTTTGGTTTTGCGTTCGACCTTGTCCCTGGGTGCCACCACGTCATCCGTCAACATCTCGATGTCAGACCCAGACTCATCTGACCAGGGGTTTTTCTTGGTCTTCTGCTCCACAGGCCTGAACTGCAGGGTGGTTTGCTTGCCCGTGTTTGATCCTCCTGGAGAAACTGGTACACAAGTAGTGGTAACAATAAAGATCTAGAGTATAGCAGGCATGCAAACAGGCCCAAGGTGAAAAAGGTGACAGTGTGCGGGGCCAACGCTGTGCCGCGGGCAAAACCGCGGCGCAAATCTTTTAAGCGTTTATCGGTACTAAACCCACTTTGGGGGGGGGGGGGGGGTGTCATGGGGGACAGTATATACTACACTGTACTGTACTAGCCCTCCTCCCGGCCTGTGTGTCTGTGTGTTAGGCTGTGCAACAGTGACACTTGGTGGTGAACAAATGCTATAACGCTATGTTTCGTGCTCGGACACAGCCAGGGACCCAGGGACACAGCCAGGGACAGACCCAGTGACACAGGGGCAGCCAGGGACAGACCCAGTGACACAGGGACAGCCAGGGACAGACCCAGTGACACAGGGACACAGCCAGGGACACATCCAGGGACAGACCCAGTGACACAGGGACAGCCAGGGACAGACCCAGTGACACAGGGACAGCCAGGGACAGACCCAGTGACACAGCCAGGGACACATCCAGGGACAGACCCAGTGACACAGGGACAGCCAGGGACAGACCCAGTGACACAGGGACAGCCAGGGACAGACCCAGTGACACAGGGACACAGCCAGGGACACAGCCAGGGACAGCCAGGGACAGACCCAGTGACTCAGGGACACAGCCAGGGACAGACCCAGTGACACAGGGACAGCCAGGGACAGACCCAGTGACACAGGGACACAGCCAGGGACACAGCCAGGGACAGCCAGGGACAGACCCAGTGACACAGGGACACAGCCAGGGACAGACCCAGTGACACAGGGACAGCGAGGGACAGACCCAGTGACACAGGGACAGCCAGGGACAGACCCAGTGACACAGGGACACAGCCAGGGACACAGCCAGGGACAGACCCAGTGACACAGGGACACAGCCAGGGACACAGCCAGGGACAGCCAGGGACAGACCCAGTGACACAGGGACAGCCAGGGACAGACCTAGTGACACAGGGACAGCCAGGGACAGACCTAGTGACACAGGCACACAGCCAGGAACAGACCCAGTGACACAGGGACACAGGGACACCGCCAGGGACACAGGGACCCAGCCAGGGACAGACACAGGGACACATACTGTAGCTGTCTATAGTGTGGTTGAGTGGCTGCACCACTCAAAAATGACAGATGATTATTTACTAAATCAGTACAAATCTAGTCAGTATTGAGCAAGATGTTAACATTCATGTCCTGATAGTCATAGAACAATTAATTTACTCCAACAGGAGCACTAGCCCCTCGAGGAGCACTAGCCCCTCCTATATTCAGTAGATTTGTGTCCTAAATGCCATTGACAATGAATGAATTGTCATATATCGGCTATTTTTGTCCTACACAATCCTACACATTCATTGTCACAAAAATGACAATGAATGGATGATGTATGATGATAAGGGTCACTTCACACAGGTGTGATTTAAAGAAAGAAACTGGTCCAGCACTCACACTCCCATCTCAAAATCCCTTACAGTTACACTCTTCACATCATGTAAAATAGAAAATTATATTCACTGGCAAAATAATGAATTATAATACAAATAAAATGTTTTGGGATGGTTTAGTCAACAGGGTCAGTTTACTTCATTATTTTAGCCTTAGTCAATTTAAGACATGTAGAGTAACATCCTCTCCTTATTCAACAGTTGAGCTGCATGTTTTCGTTTTTAATATATCCATTTAGTATAAGCCCTGGCTGGCACGCACGCACGCACGCACACACACACACACACACACACACACACACACACACGCGTGCTTTATTTATTTACTCATACGCATGCATGCACACACACGAGCACACAGACAGACACACACACACACACACAGCGAGAGAAACTGACGCCGGCGCGTCCACACCACAGACAGTATAACGCAAAGTGCTAACGTTGCTAATGCTAACTGTAGCAGCTAAACTAATGGATCGACTGGCGAGTCACAGACAGTGTGTCAAAATTCATGCCGAGTCCACACAAACAGGTTTTTTTTTCCGCGGAGCGACCAGCGGCTGCGCACATCATGCCGCCCAGATGCAAGCAGAAATATCGCTCAGAATCATTAGTGACTCACGAGAGTAGTCTGTCAGATAATTCTCCGGGCAGCGAGCACGGGCTCCACAGACCCCCTCACCCCCCCCAAACATTTTTTTAACGGATTTGCATGAATCACACAGGTCCTATATTTGGGATAAAAACGGCGATTTTCGCCGAAAAGCTACACTTTTGCATGTCTGAGCCATGTTATATTCTTATGAACTTGATATCAATTCAATTAGGTGGAGAAAAAGAAGAAAAAATATCCAACTTGTCAGTTGTCAGGGTATGCAACTAGGCCATAATGTGGCGCAATTTGATTACTGCGTAGTATTTTTACCCATGCTACAGTATATGCTGGTTTATCTATCAATCATTTTAATCACTGTGGTCCCCATTTTAGGAGACCACAGTGGGGGGGATGAAGCCGACATAGCTTCATTCCCCCTATTCAAAAATAGTGAATGATTGTTGGCACTGTATAATACAACTGCAGCTGTTCCTAATTATATTAGGGGTAGAAATTAAAATCGATTAATGCGGAAAATCGTTTTGTATGTTACAGAATTAATTCTTAAAAACATTCAGCAGCTTTTGTTTTGTTTGTAATAAGAGATAATCCAAGTAAAACTAAAATCTGTTTTATTATGGATCACTAGAAATCACTTTTAGTCAGTGTGGGAATTGGAATAGAGATGCATCAGAAATTGATTTATAATCAAATCGACAGGTATCTAAATATTTCCGCCCGTACTAGATATATAACCTTTTTCCTTAGCGCCAGCCTTGGTCTTAGCGCCGGCCTTTGTCTTCTTTTGCAGTCGTTCTGCCAGACTCATCGGCTCGTTCTCAATCTCATCACCATCTTCTCCAAACTCAATCTTTGTCATTACAGTCTCGTTCTGGGGGAAAAAAATCATTTTATTAAAGGAAAATTCCATCCCAAAATGCCTGGCCCCATATGAAAAAGATATTGTCCCCCAATCTAAAACCGGTTGTGCCATGCCCTGTGGCAACAACAGTTAACTGGCAATGAGTCTTTCACATCGCTGTGGAGCAACTTGGGGCCACTCGTCTTTGCAGAAGCAGGCAAATACTTTTTCGAGCACCAGTAGATAAAACAAATAATGCAGTGCAGTAAAGTAAAAAGGTTTCCAATACTGTGATCTCTCTCATACACATGGTCATTGGTTTGTGTGAGCTTGACCAAATTACCCACCTTGACCTTTGTCTTTGCGTTTTGATTGTACTTGGCCTTCTTGACGGCTTCATCCTTCATGGCGCTGGTAATGCGCGGGACGACACGGCGACCCTGTGGTGAGGGCTGGTACTCCTGCTTCATCTTGGCCACTTTCCCCTTGCCGCCCTTCTTAGCGACGGGCATGACAGCGTCTAACTTCTGCTGCGCCTCCAGACGCTACAAAGACAAGAGCAGGACAATGTAAATGATGATCGGAACCAGATACCCGAGGAACAGGAACCATGTTAATGTCAGCATTACTCAAAAAACATAGTGATTTGTGTTTTAGTGCACAGTGGTCATTTGAAAGTCATATACTTTTAGATTGCCATTTTTGCTATGACAGTATGCAACAAAAGTATTTAATTAATATTTAATTTCAAGATTTTGATATCCAGTTGGTTTCTCCTAGATTTTTTATCCCACGATTTTGAAACCCATATTTTAAGTAATTAAAGTAATTCAAATTTGAGATTATTGCCTTATATGAGTTTTCAATGGTACTTCAATGTTCAACCCCTGAATTGACCATAATCCAAAATGTATATAATAATCAATTTTTTATATGTTATTTGGATGACCTAAGTATCATAAAAAACCTTGAACGATTACTATTGCAATTTCTTTTGGGTGAAATCTCAAAAGATTGCCTGGCCTGTAATCATTTTGTTACCTCCAGTTCCTCTGTGAAAGCAGCCAGGTCTGCCTTCCACAGGTCTTTAGGACTCTTCGTCTTCAGGACATTCAGCTCGGTAATCTACAGGACAAGGAGAAGAAGCCATTACACAATGAAACGTCAACGAACCACCCTTTTATAGTCAGCTGTTGACAAGCAAAATGACAAGTGACTTTTTGTCAACTGACATTAGCCAAATGAAACCTATAGTGACCATCGAACGCATTGTGAGCATGTAGACCTGCCATTTTCACAGAATGTTTGCCTATTATGATATGAGCTGCCCAGAACATTAATTACAACGAAGGTCACGGTTTAATCACCTTGGCGTCCCTCTGCTTGCACAGCTCCTCTTTCTTTTCCTTGGTGAGGTACCACATGGGCATGCTCAGCAGATAGTTGTAGTCCGGGGCATTCTTGTCTTCTGGTTCCTGAGTCTCGTCTTCCTCCTGACCATCCTCTACTTGCTCCTGCATATTTTGGGAAAATAAAATAACATTTTATTAAGATTCTGAGTTCTGACGTATTTGTGTGTCTGGAAGCAAGTATTCAACCACTTAAACCCCATTACTTTGATGTTGTATCCCCTGGGATTCTGTACTTTGTAGTTGGGGACTTTTCCCCTCTACACTAAATATTTTATCAAACACGTCACAAGCTTGTAGATCTGCTATTTTCACAAAATGTCTGCCCATTATAACATGTCCAGAATAGTAATGCCATGGTTCATGTGGTTAACATGGCACATTATTTATGAATACTGCACCTTTTCTTGGCTGTCTTTCCAAGCCTTGACCGGGTCCGAGTCATAGCCCATCTCTTGTAGCATGCGGATCAGCTCCTTTTTTGGCTTGTTCTCTGGAGGTGCAAAGGGGATTTAATTTCATTGCATTGCATGATTGCAGAATTTGCAATCATGAAAACAAACCAATCGCTATGCATTCATAAATGCTCATGCAGGGGTGTGAAAAATCTAACAGACTGCTATTTGATTTTTGATTACTTCCTACAATTTTACCAAAGATGATGACCTTCTTGCAACAAGTTGCAAGTAAAAAGCTTTGTCAATGGGGAAATTTGTTCTTGGCAGCACAACCTCAGCAAAGAGGGAAAGCATGTTCACAGTGTAAATAGCACACAATGACCACAGGGGTGGGGGTCTGGGGGGTGTGTAAAGCCAACGTGCGATAGATGCCACCATGCTCCAGCTAATCTTCTTCATATGTTTTGGACCGGTCCAGCCTTAGTCTTTTTGGTCAGCTATATTTGATACCATTTAAGATGTGTTACAGTTGCCCATAGAGCCATGCCCTATTATTTCTCTATTTGGCGTCCTTCCTGAAACTATCCCCCTGCCTAAATATCAATCTGACCGTGTCGCTTTTGTGACGCTTCTGGCAAGACGTCTTATTCTTATGCATTGGAAAAAAACACACCCCCCTTCACATTCCCGTTGGATATCTGACATACGGTACTATATATTTTTTTAAATTGGAAAAAATGTAATACACATTGCGTGGCTCAATCTCCAAATTCAGTAAAGCATGGCAGCCCTTTCTATCTCATGTTGACCACCTTACACTCGTGCCCCCGATTGAACCTGAATAGCTGTCGCCTGACTAGTTTGTGACCATGAACTGCTTTGTATATTGACTATATTAGTGTTTTTTATTTTATATATATATATATATTATTTTTTTAAATTATTATTATTAATTTATTTTTAATGTTTGGTTGTCTTGATTTGGAATTTGTGTTTTGTTGTGTGTGTTAGTTTTTTTTAATATTTGTTACTCCGTTTGTATTTCTCAATTTACTTCTATATTTGTAAAAATTAATAAACGGAACATAAAAAAAAAGAAAAAAGTCTGCACTAGGCTTCAGTCTGAAAATGTAACCCGATATTGCTGGAGCCTTCAGAAACAAATGTTTGGGTGGCATGCTGCTACTCACCGATTACCAGGGTGCCTTGAATCTTCTCCAGGATGAAGCGTGCCTGGTTGGTGAGTTTCGCACTCTCTGCCCCCAACATGCCCAACAGCCATTCCTTCCTCAGCCCATAGTACTTAAGCCTAAGTTCATAGAAGGACTTCAAGATCTCAAGAACCGAGTCGAACTTGTTCAGGCTGCCACAATGATCGAACAGCACCTGAAGGAGACAGTAGGAGGTGCTTGTTGGAAAAGGAACAAATTGAACAAAATTCCAACAATTTTCTCAAGAAGAAAAAGTAATGAGAGCATGCAAGGAACTTGCTTTGCAATGCGTTGTGCGTGCGACTCGTTGTAGGTCTACTATAGTTGGCATGCGACAAAGCATAAATTGAGTTTATGCAGGTGTGTTTCAGATAGTAGTTACCATGGAGTTGCAGGTGAGCGTGGTCTGCAGTTTGAAGACCTTATGGAGTCCAGCAGCCTCTGCTTCCATCAGCTTCTCTTCCGTCATCTTGACCACGAAACGCACCGTTACGTCGGTGTGGTACTCCTTGTAGTCCGTGATCAGAGGAGGAACCTTCTCTGTGCCGTTCAGCATGGGCTCCAACACGCTCTCCTTGTAATTCTAGAAAGCAAAGGACCAGAATGGCAGCGGAATGAGACAGATATAAGCATTTGGTTGTACTGATGAACGCAGCCAAATCAAGGGCATGTATTAATATACAGAAAATAGTGAGGGGCCAAAGGCAGACTAACCTGAGTCCATATTTTGACCGGCAATTCAGAGATTTCGATGGTGGTCGAGTCGATGATGGCCACTTCTCCACTGTTCATGTACGTGTTATCATTCAAATGTTCAAGGGTCCCCTTGAAACCCTTGTAGTTGGGAAGCTGCAGGCAGGAGAGCAAAGTAAATACTTAAGTGTCTAGGTCTTTCTCATTGGATTGCTGGACCTTAAATATAACAAATATATATTGGATAGGGACTCAAATTGTGCAAGTGCATCAGTGCACTGGATTCCTTAAAGAAAAGCTTTGCTTTAGAGCGGCATAGGAATATCTTTGTGACAAAATGAAATTCTATAATTTTCTTTCTAAAAATAAACGTTAACATCCATTTCCCTCTATAGAGCATAAGACTAGGAGCAGATGATTAGGTATGGGTTTGGTTAACATAAAAGTAAGGATCTGTGCGGGGGGTCTAGGCATTCCATGCCTTGACCCTCCTTGCGACCTGGCATTAAACCATACCAACTTCTCACCATGGGCAGCGGCTCTTCTCCGTTGAGCATGAGGTGAACGTTGCTGACGATTTCCCTGATATCGTAGTTGGGGACCTTTGTGGACCAGCCGGTGCCAATGCCGTCGGCTCCGTTCACCAACACGAGGGGGATAATGGGAATGTACCATTCTGGCTCCACACGCTGATTGTCGTCAAAGATGTACTTGAGCAAGTTGTCGTCCACAGGGGGGAAGAGGAGACGGGTTAGAGTGCTGTAGGAGAGACAAACTTTATTAGTACAGCATCAGTGATACATAGAATGTAGCTCAAGTTACGTTAGATGATCAGATCAGTCATGTAGCCAATAGCACAATAGTCATGTAAGAGAAAATAGCAGATCTACCAGCTCACATATGTGTTGCGAGCCAAGTTGTACATCTTCAATTTACTAGTTTTGAATAAAATAAAAATGACATTACAAAAAGTGTCAAATAATACCCAAAACAGGGTTAATGGTGGTGGTCAACATGTTTTTAAATAAAATTGTGTCCATTTGATAACATCACACCAACAGTCTACCAGAAGCAAGAATCAAATCTATCACCTTGAATTTGAATGAAATGGTGTACTGCCCTAGCATGGTGGAACCACTCCCCCTACTGGACAACAATTGCATTCTGCCAGAAGGGAAAGTCTGGGCTCTCTCGGACAGAGATGATGCACCCCGAACCAATTCTGGTCGGAGCTATATGCGGCTGTATGCAGCCGCTAGAGGCGGGATCAACGCGAGACTTATGACATACTGAAGCTGTGCCACAGCGCAAATGTAAACACAACCTAACAAGACTACAGTAACAACACGAAATTATTATGGATATCAAATGTTTGTCCCGCTGCTTCCGGTTCATCGTATCTGCTTGAGAGCCCAGATGCAGGCAGGAGGGAACTTGTGAACTCAATACTGCTGGCAGAGACAGGTTAGTACTCCCCAGCAAATGGAACTCTAGAAATGAGGGCTTCTGACCTGAGCATGGTAAAGATGTATCGAGGGCTGGCAGAGTCCTTGCCACCATGGAGCCTGGTTCCAAACTGACCCTGGGGCTGCAACAGGTTCAAATTGTTGCTTCCCACAAAGTCCTGAGCCAAGCCAATAATGGTCTGCATCAGAGAGACCTGGAGAAAACAATTAAGCACATAACTGAAACGGATCATGAAATACTGAAAAACTGAACCATTATGACCATCCCAAAATATTTTTACAGGATTTTGTGATGTGGCCCGTTTATACAAGTAGACATTTTTTACATGCATGTCATCACACTGTGGCACAGTTAATTGGCTTTGTAGCTAGAATTTCACAACTCTTAGATTTAGAACAGTGGTTCGTGTCGCGAGCTTGTATCTATTATTTTTTAAGATTTTCGAAAAATATCGAAAATGTACTTCTTCAGTGGTTCTCAACCAGTGGTCCAGGGACCACCAGTGGTCCTTGACACGGTTCGAGGTGGTCCTGAGCTAAATTACTGTATGTATATTTGGTAACAAAATGGATGGATCTTTAACTCTCGAGTATAACAGAGTCTAAAAAGGAGTTACGTAATGCAGATGTTTAACAATAATTAAACATCTGCATGTTTAATAATAATTTACAATAAGTCTATACAATTAGGAGAGATAACAGGCAAACGTTGATCAAAATAACAATTGTACATCTCTCTAATGGTACCACATCAGCAGAATTGTTAACAAAATCATATCGTTTTGGGTCTGAGAGGCTAAATCACGGACGATGGTCCGTGCGTGGTTCAAATGTAGAATAAATAATGGGCCTTGATTAGAAAATCGTTAAAAACCACTGTAAAGATTATGTGGTCTCAACATTGGTGAGAAAGCTCACCTCGCCGTGGTGGTAGGCCGACATCTCGGCTATAGAACCAGCCAGCTGGGCCACCTTCACCTCCCGCTTATCGTTCCTCTTCATGCAGCAGAACAGCACCTTTCTCTGACCTGGCTTAAAGCCTAAAACGCAACAGGAAACAATACATGCATCACCATGATAAGTACTGCTACAGAGGTGAAGTAGAGGGAGTGTGTACATGTTGTCAATAACAAACGTGTAATGCTGTGTTGTGCACAGCCATTTTACTTTGCAATTTTTTACTTTGCATTTTACTTTACTACGTAGAGCCCAGCAGCTATATCAGTTTGGCTCATCTTTTGACTTTTTGCAGCCAATGTGTCGAGATATTTGTTCCTTTTATTTCTTGTTTATCAAGTTAATTGTTCTCTAATGAACATTTTATCAAATCAGGGGGGTTCAATTGATTTCAAGATAAGTTATAATGAGTCAAAACATCAGTAATCTCTGATTATCGGACCCAAGAATCTGGTACCGGTCAGAATCCAATTAAGCCATTCAACGACCATTATCAGGCGAAGTCGGGCACGCATCAGGTATTATATAATCTATATTGCTTACCATCAACTAGACAGGGGATCGACCTCTCGTTGTCAGAGTTGGAAAAGAGCACCAGCTCCTTGTTGACAAACTCATTATAGGAGAGAGACTTGGTGGCTTGACCGTACAGGTAGTCCTGAGGGGAATAGTGTAGAGACAATGGAAGATGACAACATAGTTGACCTCTTGCCATAACGTGTCACATTTTTACAGAATTCTGTAATATAATATTGGCATACATTTCCTATAAAAGAACAATGTACTTCCCCCTCAGAACATGCCATGTGAATACAGTTTTAATTTGAAGACTTTGTAGGTACCTCTGGTAGGTTGTTTTCCCTTTGCTGGCGCCTTTTGTTCATGAAGGCGGTTAGCCACTCTTTACGCTCCTCAATCATCTTCCTACTGAAGGCCTGAGTGAAATGCAAGAATGGGATGAATTAAATGGTGTGGCGAGTCAATCCTGACCAATATCCAGGGCTTGCATCCTTCAATTCATTCACTGTCTCAATGATAGCAATATTTTAGGGCTGGATTACACAAAGTGTATTAGCCACAGTTCAAAAACAGATTAATCAAATGGTAGGTGAAATGACACCATGGCCTATTGGCACTACACCATATTGTATGGAAAAACAGGTCATGAAAATACCTTCAGTTGTTGACCAGAATGAATTAAGATTTCAGGCATATTTGGTTCTGCCAAACAAACACTTTTTATAGGTGCCTCAATGACATGGAGCCAGAAGGACACTAGTGACAGAGAGATGGAGACATCATACCAGGGCGATTGCCTCGTCGTCTGCGACCCCAGAGTACTTGAATGGAATCCGATGCCTCTGCATGTCAGTGAAGTACTCTTTGGCCTCCTTGGCTGTGCTGGTACCCAAACCTAAATAGACACACCATGTTAGACATGCCAACACTCCAGCAATGAAGAGATGTGCATGTTAAATAAGAGTGCTTACTTGTTCTGGATTTTACTACCACACAGGGGTTTGAGACAAACCTTTGTAGTACTTGATTCTCCAAGATTTTAGGTTAGTCTGCTTCTCCTTCCACTCGTCGAATTCCGGGATACTGTAGAACGACAACTCCGTCTTCTTGGTAGAGGCCTGAAGGAAGAGTTACAATAAGATCACTTAAAACCCATTTCATAGTTTTGTTGTGCCATAATAGTTTTTTTTATCTCGTCAGAAGATGGCAGCCATGTTGCATATACACAGGGGTGCACACATGCGCATGCGTCGTCAAAACGGATTTAGAGAATGCTGACAGGCATTCAAAAGGAACTCAAATGAGATGTTAACGTCCTGTAAGTAGAATTAGAAATAAAACTAGTGTTGACTAATCATTACAAGTGGCTCTTATTTTGATGAGGCAGTTTCTACACAGGAAGTCCGTTTCAGTTGTAAACAAGCTACGATGGATGAGCTGTCAAAGAGCTAGTCGCTAAACCACGTTAGCGACCATATTTACAATATGAAAACTGTCAATTAAACAATGTAGGTTACACACACTGGAATTAAACATGGAACCTGCAGACAGCATTAGGTGAGTAATTCATTGTATGTGTTGGACGTTTGTGGTTGTGCTAGAGATAAACGGACAGGTGCTGCCAGTGGGACCTTACTGCTGCTTAACGACGACACTGTCTGTGACTAGGTGTACTAGTGTAGCTTTGCATCTGCCCACAAATGAATGCGCAATGCTAAATTAAATTGCAAAACGGAACATCTGTCGATTCATAAAGGCATAATTTAACCGTGCAGGGCGAACTGTATGGTTTAATCAGGCCGAGAACCGCTTGATTTTTATTTTGTTGCATAACTCAGTGCTATTGAACACCCTTTATGTCTGTGTGTTGTTTCGAATATATTGAACCAATGGAAAGTAGTAAAAAACGCTTAACTCCATTGGGACCCTCAAACTAACTCCACCACCTCTCATGAAAGTCATTGACAATATAGTCACACCACCAACTTTGATGAAGCAATATTGATTCGTTTTCCAAATATAAGGTTTTCTAAATTTCTTGTGAAATGTCTAGAGAACAGTCTAGAGTTAGGTGGTTTCTTCGACAGCAGAGATATACTTATTGAGAGCAGACATACAGTAGATGTCAGGAACACATAAGCCAACAGAAATAGCCGTGAGCACACTTGTACAGCCCGACACTTGAGAAAATTGCAATTCACCTGCTCACCAATACCCCTAGTGAAGAGGCTATGGACAAAAGCATATTATATTTTACTAAGCCTGTACCTTAATGATGGGAGTGATGAACTCTTCCAAGAAGTTGTGGCGCAACAGGGAAGGCCAGTTGTGATGGATGAAGTTAATCAGCAGACCTTTGATGTGGGATCCATCCAGATCCTGTTAGTAGAAGAGAAGCAGACAGCAACTGGTTACATACATAACAGTTTTTTCCTTCCAAAAATAGCTAACCTACAATCTCAAGACGCATTGCGAGTTTGTATATCGGCCATTTACCAAAAAAAGGTTAACAATTACAATAATTACGATCCTTCAGATAAATGCACTTCCCAACTTTTATCCATTTCAAAAGATTATTTTATGGCCATTTTTATGGTTGCTTTAGACAGGAAAGTTAAGTGTGGCAGATAAATGCAGGCAACCATGCAACAGGTCTCCATGATGTGAATTGAAAACAGGGTGTTTGAAGTTAACTCCCATGGATTTATTGTCAGTGGTGAATGTGAAATTAAATGTGCTCACACACCTGATCGGTCATGATCATGAGCTTGCCGTAGCGCAGAGACTTCAGAGACTCCACGTCACTGTAGTTTTTCTTGTACTGGAGGCCCATGATCTTGATGATGTTATTGATCTCTGCATTCTCCATGATCTGAAAATGTTGTATCAAACTTAGGTCAGGCTTTAGAAGGCGTTTTTAGAATCGGCCTTAGGCCTAAATGGGTTAACAGTCATAGGATTACCAAGAAATTTCTTAAATGGAGGTGCATGAATAACAAATTTATACAGTAGCAGGACAGGACTGAGCATATACTCTGTAACCTAAAAAGCTGCAAACCTGTTTGTGAGTAGCTTCCCGAACGTTCAGCATTTTACCCCTGAGGGGGAAGACCCCGTAGCGGTCCCTGCCGACCACGCCCAGACCAGACACAGCCAGAGTCTTGGCTGAGTCTCCCTCGGTGAGGATCAGAGTGCAGCTAGAGGAGTTCTTCGTACCTGGGGGAGGATGGGGTACAATACATTATTTTGTGACTCGCTTGAAACCCACATTCAGGAATGAGCGGGTGAATATTTCAAGAAACTTCATATAACAATCAACAAATATAACAATCCCATTTTGTAATGCTACTCAATATAATTTGTGTTGGCCATGGCCAGATGTTTACCTGCATCATTGGCATCATCCAACTTGGGCACGCCCTTGATTTTGGTGTGTTTGACAGCTGAGCACTTCTTATTGAGTTGTGCCTGAGCCTTAAACTTCACCCAGTTCATGATGCTCTCCACGATACCACAGGTTGTAGCCTGAAGGCGTAAAGAAACACATCAGCGTTGGGAATGCTTTCAGGAAAAACAGGCGGCTTAACAAAACAGGCGGTCAGAAAATGCTTATCGCTAATGAATACAAATTTAGACAATCTGTATGGTACATTACTACAATATAGCCTGCGACGCGGACTCCCTACTATTCCACTGAGACATTTCTTATAACAAATCGAGTGTGGTAGGATGGTGTTATTAGGGCTGTCAAACTGGAACAACGGACGGGGACACTACATACACACCCACAAAAGATTGTGACAGTCTTTTTAGAGATAATGGTACAGACGGAGCCTAAAATGTAGTGCTGGATACAGAATAAAGAGGTGTGGTTTGTTCATACCTGTTTGATGAACTGGGCACCGAGAGAACAGGTCGATCCGAAGCTCTTCTGCTGAAGAGTCATGTTCTCTTTGGTCTGAGAGTCAAAGGTGGGGTTCTCAACCAGGCAGTTGACAAACAGCCACATGTGGTTTTTCACCTGGATAGAGAAGAGCACGTTACTTTGGTTAGAATTAGGGTGAAACTTGGCCCAGACCGTTAGCTCAACGGTCTGGGCACCTAGGCTGCTGAGCCAGCCTGACGGCGTGTCGCGGGTTCGACCCCAGATCCTGACGGGCTAAGCCGCGTGTCTTCTTCCCATCTCTCTCCCCATTTCCTGTCAGATTACTTTCAATCTATCAATAAAAGGCAGAAAAAGTCCAAGTCCAGCTAACGATGGTGGAAAACGTGAATGGGTCCAAGATTAAGTGAAAGATGGCCTCTGTGACGCATTGGGAGCTTGTAGATCTGCCATTTTCACCATTTGAAATTTTAATAACCATTAGAAGCTAAAGTTAACCATGATATTGATTATAAGTCATATCAGCCAGTACTAGAGCAGCTGTGGTACAGGTACGCTGTGGGAGTGTACCTGGAAAGGCTTGACAACTACTCCGGCTTTGTTCTTCTTCTTCACGACCTCAATGAGCTTGGTCACCACCTGGTCAGCCACGTAGTCTGTGTGCCTCCCTCCCTGGGGTTCAGAGGACAAAAACATGTCAAGAGTTTAATGAGTGCCTCCAAATAGGATGAAATCCTCAGAGGGCAGTCAAGCTCCACACTTTGCTGCCAAAGAACATGTCCTGCTAATTCAAATAAATCCCCCAGAATGCTTTCTGCTCTTCACCGAGGATATACAAGTACAACACAGCAGATTGTTACCTTTGTGGTGGCAATACTGTTGACAAAGCTGACTTGCTGGAATCCCTTCTCACTCGTGGTTAAGCACACCTCCCAGCGGGGATTGACCACCTCATGGATCACAGCGAGGGGCCCGCCCAGCTCATCAGTCTTGTCCTTCAAGTACAGATCTACGTAGTTTCTGAAACTTGTCACCTGGAAGACACGAGGGCATGGTTGTGTTATGCAAGTCTGCGAGTGCAGTGCAGAATGCAGATAGCTAAACAAAGTACATTTCTGTTTTTAAGAAGAAAAAAAAAGTTTAATGATAACATTTACTGTATTCACTGATGGTCACATATTAGTTCACAATTTGGTTGTGTAACTTGTGTTACATCCGTCACCTTTTGAGTGGACCCCAGCCACATACAGGAGATATTATTCTTATACACTAGGATAGGCAACTATCCCCCCCCCCCCCCCCCCCCCCAGGGGTGGGAAACTGCCGCATGAGCTTGTAGATCCATTTTTGACTCCTGAATATATATTTTTTTTTTATTGGAATCCTGAAAAGTAATGTTGTGTTTATTTAATTTCAAATGCATTTAGTTATAGGTTACTCTCATGTTAACTTTATGAACTTAAATGCAAATACATTGGACTTAAAAAAACTGAAGTAATTAAAGCGGGTTTAAGTTTGCATGTCTGGAATTGGAACAGTTGAAAGCAATAATATATCAGTATTCCGATATTGACCTGCGGGACGCATTAAGTGAATGTGTGGCCCCAAGGACGCCAATTGCCCATGTATATCATAGACTTGGGCTTATGACTAATGAAAATCATTACCATGATTATGACTAATGAAAATCATTAGTAGTACTGTGGTCGGCTGCGTATGTATGGTATGTAGGCCTGTCCTCGGTGGTCCCTAATTGGCTGTTGATGGCGACGTAATTACTTGCACAAGCAGAGCGCGCAAGTACTGTAATCGGCTGCGTATGTCGTTGTTGTCCGTCGGCCAATGGGGGACCACCATTCTTACTGACGTAACTAAGGTACGTGGGTAAGAATGGTGGTCCCTTATTGGCTGTTGATGGAGACTTAACCAAGGTACGTTTCAGGGTAGGTATAAGGTCAATAACGAGTCTAAAGGATTTAGAACAGCAGTTGTAATAGACCTTAGTAGCAGTACTTGCACGCTCTGCTTGTATGCAGTTGGCACCTCGACAGAGTACATTTCTAGTTTAATTTGTGTTCAGCAGTTAAGAATGCTTAGCGACAAGGTATAAGCAAATTAAGGAGGATGTTAACTTACAGGCAGTCGCTTGCCATTGAAGAACACACGGACCCCCTTGGAGGTGCCAGCGATGTCATAGGCGCGCCTGGTCATGAGGGCCACCGTGTCCCTGTCTAGGACAGACATTTTGAACTTGGCCAGATCAGGCATGAAGGTGATGATGGTGTACTCCTCTCCGCCGAAGGGTTTGATTGTATGCTCCCCAGCACGACCCATGTTGTCGTACCAGGTCTGTGAAGGGAGACATGAGCAGGGAGACGATCAAGATGAACAATTCAAGGTAAATAATAAATACGAGTCAGAATCAAGGGTGGCTGAATTTCCATCCTTACCTGCTTGAAAGTCCTCTTAGATTCCTTGCAGGAAGTCTCTACAGTGAACTTGGTGCTGAAGATGTTGCATAGCTTAGCACCGTATCCATTACGACCACCTACAAGACCAAGTAACCGGATGAAGATGCTATTCACGTTTCTTGAAAAGCCATTTTTAGTCGTCAGACAACCATAATTATGTCCAAAATCATACCTGTAACTTTCTTCTGATCATCATCGTAGTTGCTTGACGTGAGCAGCTGTCCAAAAATGAGTGCTGGCACAAAGACCTTCTCCACCTTGTGCTCCACCACAGGAATACCCTTCCCGTTGTTCCACACACTGACAATGTTGTTCTCACTGGGAAACAGGGTAGAAGAAATAGTAACTGTACTTATCACCCCCCGACTGTGGAGGTGCCCTAGCATTTACAGTTGGTCACCATTTTGACTTTTAATCACCGGCTGCACAACAGTGCTGTACTCACGGGTCAATGGTGATCTTGATGCAGGACATGGTCGAGTCCCTCTGCTTATTGTCAGCAGCATTCACTGAGAAGATACCAAAATGTACAGTTGAATACAGCTGTTCTCAATGGTAAGACCTCCTGCCTTTTTAACCTTGGGGACAATAGTCAAGTTTGAGGAAGACGAAATATTGGACACTGTGGTATTATCCTAGGGCTTTTACTCACCTAGGATCTCATCAAAGATCTTGTAGAGCCCTGGCACAAATTTTACTTCACGGCAGTTCATTCCCTCCTCTTCATCATACACCCACATTTGCTATATGAAGAGGTTACTCATGTCATTACACAACATCCGCGTATAATTGGTCCAGAAACATTTAAGATTTTTTTCCCTTATTGTAGAAAACCATCAGTATTACTAGTAGTCCAATAACAGTCAATTCTCACTTCGCAAAGTCAGTTAGTTATTTTTGTATGAAATATGTTCTATTTTCATGAGTTTTCAGAAGTAGTTGCATTACAGGTCGTTTCAAGTTACCTGTGTGACCGGCTCCACCGAACCAATGTAGGAGTCTGGTCTGAGCAGAATGTGCTCAAGCTGGGTCTTCTTTTGGTAGATTCTCTCCACAGACAAACGCTTGGGATCTTTGTCTTTTTTTGTCTTCTCCACCTGCTTGTTCTCGAACATGTTCTGTTGGAAAGAGTGTGGTGTCAGATCTCAACAGGCAATGACTTTCAACTCGGCGCAATGACCTTGTGCACTATCCACTTAGATCATCATCATAATATGATGATGATCAGATGATATTATAAATAAGGTACTGGGTCGCACAGTGGCAAGACAAGTAGTTTTAATTATTTTCTACATTAAAATGACAAACGTTTCTGCTACCGGGCCTTTATCAGTGTGTGGAGTTGATACGAGTGTCAGTTCCTTTTCCAGAGGAGGCGATAGTGTGCAGGTGCACATTCACCACTGATCACTTCACGATGACACTTAACACAATGTTATTAAGATTTCAACAGGGAACCATCATGTTGTGATTTGAACACAGACAGAACTGTCCACAACAGTACTGCAATAACATTGCATAATTTTTTCACTTAACTTATCTTACCAAAATGTGCAAGTGTTACAGTACCAGCCTACCAGGGTTGGTATCTGAAAACATTCAAAATGGAGGAATTCCCACGTCAAATAGCCTAGGGGGATTATTCGACCTCATAAACATGTGGCATGGTTTGACCAAACATTTAGTGTATGTCATTGTGTACTTAAGTGAATGTTTCGTGAAGATTCTTGTAAACCATGTTTTTTCTGTTCTAGTATGGACCCTATAGGGCACAGAAAAAACGGTTTACATTTTTTTATTTTCGCCCTGACAATATTTACCATTAACATCCTATATAAGAGACAAAGAATTCAAAGTTTCATCATTCTTTAAGTAACATATGAAACTAGGGGGTTTTCATGATTCTGAATTCATTCCAAGCATTAGTTTGGCACAAAAAAACACTCCTTGGGCTAAAAACTGCCATTGCCATCATCACAATTGTGATGAGGTCAGTGATGGCCGTTTTTAGCCCAAGGAGTGTTTTTTCTGCAAAATGCTTGGAATGGATTCAGAATCATGAATACACCCTAGTTTCATATGTCACATATTACTTAAAGAATGATGGCATTTTGAATGCCATGTTAATGGTAAACATTGTCAGGGCGAAAATAAATAATGTAAACAGTTTTGTGTCCTATAGGGTCCATAGAAAAGAAAGATCAGACGTCTGAAGTGAGTGGCACTGTACTGTACAAGCCCTCCTCCCTGGCCTGTGTGTGTCTGTGTTAGGCTGTGCAACAGTGACACTTGGTGGTGAACAAACACAACGTTATTTTAGTGCTCAGACTCGGACACAGCCAGGGACACAGCCACACATAGCTGGTTGCACCACTCAAAAAAAATGTTTTACAAGAATCTTCACTAAACTAGATTCTGCTACATAACTACATACACTAATTTGTGTTTGATTGTTGCACCATCAGACAAATGTTTGTTACTTTGGTCACAGTCAAACCACAGACTCCCATTGGAAAAGCATTGAGGTGGCCAGCAAACACACAACACCAAACATGCGCTTGATACGTGTGTATGAGGGGATAGCGTCTTCTTAACTAAAGATTATCATTGTTCAAGCAACTACAAACACATAGGAATCGTCTTCTCTCAGCTCGTTAACTACTAGTATAGTTAACTACTAGCCGGGCCCCTCTCGGAACCCTACATAAAGCTTTAAGTTAACTACCGTAGTAGCGCCGCCGCCACCAAGTGCTAAATTCTGCTAACAGAAAGAGTCAAGACTAGCCCTAGTCTAGCCCCATATGTTCCCTCTCCCTACGCTCATTCTGTAGCTGGGGGGGCTAGCCCTAGTCCAGTGCTTTCGCTGTAAGCACTGACTGGACTAGCCATGATTCGTGACTCTCGTATTCATACGAGAGTCATGACGAAACTTCACCCTATTTTTGGCACTTGCTGCATTTACAAGTTTTCCGTATATATAAACATTCAGATTTCAAATATAAAGTACTCACATTTTGTCTGACGGGTGTTAGTTAGTAGCAGATCCAGCGATTAGAATTTCTGCATCCCGCGTTGTTTAATAAAAAGCATTTTTATCCGAGCTGTTATTTTCCCATTGGCTTTCAACTACGCGCCCCTATCGGTCGGGAGGAGGGTGGCACTCGGTGTGTTCGATATAGGTACTCTGACCGCCCTGCCAATACAGACTAATAGGCGAGTACGCTCCCGGTGTGCAACTGTGGATTTCCCAAACGAACCCCGTTTGAAAAAAGTAGCCGGGGCGCTCGGACAAAAATGCTTTTTATTAAAGAACGCGGGATGCAGCAGTGCTAGCGTTTGGGCTGCTACTAGCTAACACCCGTGGGACAAAATGTGAGTACTTTATATTTGAAATCTGAATGTTTATATATACGGAAAACTTGTAAATGCAGCGAGTGCCAAAAATAGGGTGAAGTTACGTCATGACTGTCATGATAATCATCATGGCAGTCATGTTCCAGGGCTATGACTGGACCAGGGCCAACAGAAAGACCAGGCCTTTTTTTTCAAGTGAAGCAAGCTAAAAACACATCATGTTCAACGGCAGATTAAAAATATATCGTATTCTGCACCAAAATACATTAATTGTAGTGATTGTACACATTGCTAGACTGTAGTCTGTAGTGGGTGTCACACGAGATCTTTCTTCTTTGAGTAAAATGGGACCCCATAAAAATGCAAAATGGCAGTATCGTACGTTGCATGAGAGACTAGGCGCATCATTTAATACATAAAATACATAAATACATAAAATACTGTCTGATAAACAATTTAGGTCTAAAATGTTTTGTATGGTGTTATAAATGAAACACCAGCTATTGGCTACTGTTTTGAGTGTTTTCCCTCCTTCAGAAAGCTAAGTTTGCTAGTAGCACTGCTACTAGCAAACGTAGCTTTCTGAAGGAGGGAAAACAGGACCGTGTGCCTACCTTCAGCGGTACAGCTGCCATTGTTCCTTTTGTGTTTATAGTCCAGCAGCGGAGACGAGAGAAAAACGACAACCTATATATTATTGTTATCTTGCCTAAACCTACGAAATGTGTACTTTATGTAGGGTTGACGGCGACAACTAAACTACTACGAAGTAAGAACCGAGACGCCTACAGCTGCCGGTCATTTGACATTTTGAAAAGTTCTTCCTTGCCGCAGTTGCGCTCCTCGAGTTCTCGCGCCAAGCCGCCAACCGGTTTAGGACCTCTGACTGACAGCAGGTTAGACCAATCAGAAACATAGGAAACCTGTTGTTGCTTAGTTCATTTCGACTGGCCAATGGAACGGGTCGTTTCTGGTCAACTACAAATCAGGAGCCAAGGGGTTTAGCCCCCCCCCCTGCTGTCTTCCAATCCGATTATCCGATGTATGACAAATCCAGTCTACGTCAAGTAAATTCTGGTCCAATCAATGCCCCTTTTCTGTTCTGATGTTTTTTATTTGTTGACCCATAATAATAAAAATAAACTCAGTCACACAACATACCAGAGACCAATAGACCATTATTATGCATCATGACATGCATGAAAAACATTTTACCATCTTGAATGCAAAGGTACTATTGTACGTAAGTCGTCATATAATTTGTACAATGTACAGTCACACACACACACACACACACACACACACACACACACACACGCACACCGTGTGTGCGTGCGTGTGCGTGTGACTGAGATACAGGATATAGAGCTTAAACTTTTTAACAAAGACCTTTTTTGTTTTAACCAAAATAATAATGACATAATAAGACAACCAGTAGATGGGGCAATAACCCTTTCTATTCTTTTTATTTTTTGTAACCCAAAATAGGGCATCCATCCATTCCATCCAAGTAAATTCAATTATTTATGGGGGACTCTGTGTCTGTCCTTGTTATCTTTCCAAGTTTACATCCCTGTGTCAACATATGCGTATTAAATAAATGATCCAATACAAAAATAAAGTATGTACATGTTGAAATTATATTTGTTTTAATCATACATGTAACATGTTAATGGACACACTTTTTCTCCTGAGCTGGCTAATTGCCACCATCCATGATCTCATCTTCCTGTCCAGGGCGAGGAGAGGGCATAAAGTGGGACCCACTGCTGCAAACTGGCTGCATGTGTGGTTTGTCCTCATGGATAAGGTGCCTTTCACCACACCCCCTGTTCTAATGGCCTACCAGGGCCAAATACAGCGACTAAAAGGAAAGGAAAAGAAAGCCAGCCAAAGCAAGAAAGACAGAAAAAGAGAGGACCCCCCTTTTTTGGATAGTAGTATGATAAGGAATGGGGAGAGAGATGGGGAGTGACATGCAGCAAAGGTCGTTGGGATCGGGATTCGAACCCCCAGCCCGACACGCTGTCGGTGCCTGGAGGCCATGAGAGTTTGTTTGTTGAACTAGAATTTTCATTTATGCTCTTCAAATACAATTTCATTGTAGCCGAGACAACAACAGAACACAACACTCAACAGGCGAGAGTCATTCACTATATACAACAACATCAAAATACATGAATCAGAAGACCAAAATACACTAAAAACTTAAAAACAGATGACAAAGGTGTTCCACCAATCATTGCCCTGAATTGACCCAAATACATGTTAGGGCACCTCTTCAGAGGGGTGTGGACTATTTCATTACATTCTCCCAATGAAAATCCAAATCCTTATAGTCAGGTGTTTTAAAGTCTTCTACTATGGTCTATGGAGAAAGGATTCCAGAATTCCAATCGGATTATAGGGTTGACTAGATTCTTATTGTAATGAGATTAGAGAAACAAGATTAAATTGATCAGGTGTCAGGTTATTACCAGCCGTGACAGCACGGCTGGTATTGTTTTCACCCTGTTAGTCTGTGTGGTATTTGTCTTAGGTCAGTTTAAAATGGCAGCATCCCTGGATAAAGTGGATATTGAGGTAGGAATAGGATCTATACCAAACTCCTCCAGAGAGCCCCCCTCCCTTTTTCGACAGCTATTCTCAGATCTGTGACACATCCAGCTTACATCTCCCACTGTTGCCACAGATGTCCAACTGCATCAAGGCCTGTGAAAACACAGGTCCATCAATAAATAAAGAGGAAAGCAGGTGGTAGTGTGTGTCCATGCCGCTGCAATGCTATGTTTCTCAGCAACTTCAAATGGGTACCTATTTTCAGATGCTGTTTCGAACTCAAACCACATAGTTTAATGGACCATAATGGCATCAATACCTATCTCTATTTGTAGTGCTGGCCTCTGAAGGCCACAGTATTGTACATAAAATAAACACAAAACAATTGTTCCGTAAAAAACCAAAGCTTTTTTTTTTTTTTTTTTGTATTTTCTAATTAATGTATGGACATTTGAATTAAATTTGTAATCTAAAGAAATCTTTGTGGCAGTCTTCAGAATAGAAAATGCATAAAAATGCATGGCTCAATTGTGTTGGATTTATTTATCCATTTTTTACACACACACACACACACACACACACACACACACACACACACACACACACACACACACACACACAGACAGTATTTGGTGTACAGTTGAGTAAAGATATACTGGTGCCCTGAATGCAAAAAGCACACTACACACGTACACCTTATTCGCTTCATTAATACTCCCTGCAACATCATGTTTTACTTACTTTACTCTTACTGCTCCTCCATGACAACATTCTATTATGGGCTACCTGATCCCCATTGGTGTCCCCGTCCTCTGTGGAACATATTTCCATCCGTCTACTTGAAGACATATAATGACCTTTGAGGTATATACCACTCCCTGTCTTTCTTTGTGAACATGTCAAGAGACACAATGAGGGACCAAGCATAATTAATTACTGTTAAAAGGGCAAAAGGGTCTGGCATCTCTCTAACCTGTGTTGCAACAGCAGGGAACAATAATTGAACATTTCTTTAACCATATGGTCGCCTAGCTTCAAACAACACAATGAACAGTTTACACGCAACACAAAGTAAAAACCTTCTTATATTTCTGATATGGCCAATAACCCATCTTTTTTGTGATAAATTTCCAGCAGCGGCATAAGCAACATGGGTTCAGTAAAGTAAATACGTTACTAACTATCATAGGGTTAAGTATAAATTCAGTAGTACAGACCTATTCAATCAAACATTGTTTAATATTTTATTTAGAAAAGAAGAAGATGAAAAGTCATGATAGGAAATTATGCATGAATGGAATGAAGGGAGGATGAGGCCAGGGAATGGCGGGGAAAGGACGAAGAAGGGAGGTTGAGGATGAGGGGAGAGGATGAAGGTAACAGGGAAGTGAGAATGGGGGTGTGAGGATGAGTGAGAGATATAGCGAGGGGCAAGAATGGATGAGTGAGGGGATGAATTACAGTAAGTGGCGCAAGGTATAGGTGGGGGGGGGCGCTATGTATTTGGCCGCCTGGGGTCTGAGGAGAGAGGCATCCTTCTTGGCAGTCGTCTGTGGACACACCTTCAATCAAGACCCCCATCTGGAACCTGAAACTAGAAACAACTGTGAGTACATGAAATATCTACTCTTCCCTTATTGGAGCAGGGGTGGAGAGCTTGTCAGTTACCATGGCAGCAGGGCCACGGTGAGTAGCGATGGTGGTGCGATCAGTCACCATGGCATTTTAAATTGAGGGAGGAGTTTACTCGGTTACCATGGCAATGTTGATCAAGCTTGTTACCTGAGGACAGGACTAGGAATGGGAATTAGCATGTGGGGAATAGTATGGTATGGTCAACAATCTTATTCTTTGAAGGTGTAGTAGTCTTCCTCCTGAACATACATTGTACCAACTCCAGTTAGGCTTTACACTTCCAAAGTAGCCTGCTGCATGCACCAACCTTCCGGAGTTTACAATCAAAGATTGTACAAAAAAGAATGAACCCCACAGGGAACACAGGCCAGTAAATGTAAACCTATTCATTATCCTCTTTCGAACTAATTTAGACCCAAACACGAAGATTTGTGACACAGCTCAGGCAGATCACAACTACATCCAATGGGAATTCATTCTGCATTAGAGATCTACGAGCAGCCCCCACACTTTCTCACTGGGAGGAATTGTCTCATTGAAGTCTGTGTTACTGGACTTCAAAGAGTGCACTCGTTGCAGAGAATAATATGATATGACCCACTCTGTTACCAGAGGTGGTGGGGAAATATGCCCCTTTTTGTAGTAGCTGATTGAAAGGTTTAAAGACAGACAGGCATATAAATAAATCAACAGACTTCATTCACAAAGATGAGGTACCTTTGATCTGGCTCAGCAGCGAGGAGTTGGCTGGGAGTTAAACGGAGACAGTGCACGTGTCGTGTGTGCATCTGTGAGTGCGTGCGTGAGTGCGTGCGTGCGCGTGTGCAATAATGAAAGCAAATGAAGCAAAGGAAAATTAGACAAAGAGAGAGACAGAGAAAGACAGAGAGATAGAAACCGAGAGAGAGAGAGAGAGAGAGAGAGAGAGAGAGAGAGAGAGAGAGAGAGAGAATGATTAAAGCTGTTATGAAATATGACCTCAGCTGCCTGACTCAGTGACAAAACATGTATGTTATGGAAATATGACCTCGGCTGCCTGGCTCAGTGACAAAACATGTATCTGCATAAGCATATTGATAACCATGACATGATGATTGTCCACTACTGTATCGGAGGGACTGACTTCATGTGCAATATGTGCAAATTTGTTCCAGCTCATTCTGTTTCCATAATCTGCTAGGGACGTCATAGATCCACTGTTCTTACTGTATATAAAATATTTCTCTGTCTCTGTGTGTGTGTGTGTGTGTGTGTGTGTGTGTGTGTGTGTGTGTGTGTGTGTGTGTGTGTAATACACTTTAGAATGTATGTGAATACCTTGTTGTGTTGGCATATGTTCTCTGCGACTCGACGGATCCTCACCCACCACCCCAAGGTTTAGATGGAGACTTAGAGACCTTATAGATGGCCACCCAAATCACAGGAGAAGGGAACTATTCATTAATCTGAATGACTTAAGGGAGCAAATTTGGGCATAACATATATTATTTATTATTATTTTTTCTTCCCCACAGGATGTGATGCAGTGAAATGTATTCCTTTTGGATTTTGGGGGGAATGCTCAACTGTGTGTATGCGTGTGGAGTGGCATAATTCATGGTCTGAAATTGTATGTTAATAACCATTACTAATACTAACACAATTAACCCACTGTTTTTGTATCTGTGCACTGTATGAATGAAAAAAAGTGGGAAAGTGAGCTCTTATCTTGTTTATATAGGCTAACACAATGTTATTTAGAAATAACAAAGTCTCTGCACAGCTCTGCTTGCCAAGGTCACCCACAAATGGAATGGTATGTGTCAAGCGTACTCTGGATACAAAGGAGCTCTGCGCACCCTCACATTGTGCACCCTATGCCTTGACTTCGCCAGGAAGCTATTCAAATCAAACTTCAGGAACTGGCTACCCCCCCTCAGGAAAGAGATCTCTGGACGTCAAACTAGAAATGGAGACGACCTGGACACTCCATCATGAGAGATATAGAATATCACCAATCCCATATATGTGCAGACCTTTAAATGATAGTGTATTTTAGATTTGTAGTTTTATATTTGTGATCGGCAAATTAATTCAGTGTTTTTAATGGCACCTCTTGTCTTTTTAAAACTGTGATCATGCTGAAAAGTTGAATAAACATATAAAAAAAAGAAAAAAAGGATAATCAATTCACACAACATCCTGCACTTCACACACATCAATTGTTGTGATTTGGGTGACCATCTATATTCTATAAGGTCTCTAGAAGTCTCTAAAAACCTTGGGGTGGTGGGTGAGGATCCGTCGAGTCGCAGGCGCGGAGAACATATGCTAACACAACGAGGTATTCACATACATTCTACACAGAGAAATATATACAGTAAGAACAGTGGATCTATGACATCCCTAGCAGATTATGGAAACAAAGATAAGAACAGAATGGAGCTGGAACAAACATGCATCTCATATCATATATTGCACATACAGTCAGTCCCTCTGATACTGTAGTGGACAGTCATCATGTCATGGTTATCAATATGCTTATGTAGATAAATGTTTTGTCACCGAATAAGGCATCGTGGCCGAACGGTTTGCGGAGCGGTCTTGATATCGGAAGGTCGCTAGTTCGTATCTCCGGACCGGCACTTTAAAATTACCACCGCTGAAGTGCCCTTGGACAAGGCATTGAACCCCTACCATGAAATGTTCTATGAGCAGGGCCTGGCTGTAAACAAGTTCTTGAGCTTAGTCCAGTTACCCTGGGTAAACATAGTACCTTTCCTTTCCTTTCCAGCTGAGGTCATATTTCATAACAAAAGCTAATAGATCTTATTAATAGTAGTCTGTGGTATCTGAAGCGAGAGAGATTTTCTTAAGCTAAAAGAGAAATGGAGAAAGCTGATGCAGACCAAGAGACGCAGGCAGAGAGGTGATGTTGTTCTCTGAGTTTGCATACAAGCAGAGAGACAGAGTACAAGAGCATAGCCTCCCGCTATAGCCCGCAGCCCGCAGGAGCACACACGACTTGACCACCGTCCATAGTGACAAGCCAGCTAATGAACATTTTTAGGCAGTATATACTGTTACAGTAGTAGTACATGCATTGAATAATGGGTAGGGTGGGGCCATGAGCTCACCCCCAGCACCCCGTTGATCCACTAGACAGTGGATCAACAGGGTGCTGGGGGTGAGCTCATGGCCCCATTCCCTGCTTTCATCTAAAAATGCAAACATCCTAGGTGTGACCCAGGAAAGAAACAACACGGTAGGAGTCCTAGCACCATATGAAACAAAATAAATTATAATCATTATGACAATATACCTAAAGAGATGCTGGGAGCCCTCTGAATTGAATATGCTAAGTCTTGGAACAGGGCATTGCAACACATGTCTGAACATTATTATGAACTAATGAATAGGGTTCATCACAAATAAAAGTCCTTTTGTTGCTCTGCCACTGGGAGCACAGGCTTAATGGCACATCATTCCCACGATGTTGATGTAACATGTAGAAAACATGGCAATATAGCAGCCGCACTCTGCTCTACCACATTTGACATAGGCTATTTGATTTGATAGATATAGACATTTAGCAGATGGTCCTAACGACTATAGGCCAAAATGCTGTTTATGATTTGTGGAAACAGGGATGTTCTTTTGAAGGCTACTAAAGGGTTCTTCAATATGAGTAGGCTTACTGTATATATGCCACACTGCCTCCAGCAATCTGCAGATGTATAAAACGCATTCCATTTATGCAATTTTCATTCATGTAAACTACTTAACATTGTGACGTGTTGTGAGTTTGTAGATTTTTGCTCATATTGACTGAAGTGGCGGGCTGACTATTCCCGCATTTTTGCTTTCAATCATTCCACCTACATCATTAAGAGGGACAATGACAAGTAAAGATCATAATACTCTAGGTGGCACTTGACAGTTCGGAACAAACACAACAGTGTCATCCACCCTGACAGGGCATGTCAATGGAATGGCCCATTAGGGCCGATGATGCGTGACGGATAATGTGTAGCGAATCCAAGCTTCCACCCTCCCACACACCCGGTAGTACTGAGCAGCCTATGCAGGGCTAATTTGATAACCACTGGGAAAGAAGAGCGACTTCTGGTGCACTCCCCTCCGTTGCGGCCAGGGAAACTATAATTCCATTCTCTGCTGTTTAATCTTCATATGCTCTTCCTCACATCTCATCTCCTCCTAATTGACATGGAAACCCTCCTCTGCCCTGAGCGGTCGTTATTAGGGCAGCACAGAAGTCTGGAAATACAAATTAAATTACGGCAATCTGATATCAGGGTGAGTTGTATTTGGGTGAAATAAAAATGAGAATTTATCTACATTTAGTCATAATACAGAGTCAGACAGGCTGTCGTTGATGTGATGGTTTCATGGTATGAGGGAGGAAGTTAGGGTGGAGTACTTTATTGATTTTAATTCCATTAATACCTTATGACCGGCTGCTTGGCAGGCACTCCCAGGCCTTTGCCCATGTCAGTTATCACAGTTCGCCTGATTATGGGCCTCCTTATCGGCTGGTGGCAGGCCGGAAAGGAGGCCAGTAGTGGAAAGTAACTAATAAGGGGTGGTATTGTACTTTTACTCCACTATACAACAATTTGAAAACTTGAGTTACTACCATAGTTACTAAATTTTGATTATTATTTAAAAACATCCAGCTCTATTTAAATTTTGGCTATTTGAAAATAGCCGATAGTAGACAAGCTATTTTCAAACTCATTTTTGTAAATGTTATTGTGAAACACGACGCTCAGCCTTATGAGTAGCCTACTTTTACTTTTAGTACATTTTGATGCCAATACTTTTGTACTTTTACTCAAGTAAATTTCCAACTACCGGACTTTTACTTGTGTACTTTTACTTGTGGAGCTGTTGCGGGGGCAACAGCTCCACCAGAGAGCTCCAGACTTCCCTCTCTATAGAGCAACATTAGTAACTTCCTCCTGGGAGATCCCGAGGTGTTCCAAGGCCAGTGAGTCGATGTAATCCCTCCATCGCATCCTTGGTCTGCCCCGGGATCTCATCCCAGTGGGACTTGCATCGAGGAAATCCCTAGGGAGATGCTCGAGAGGCATCCTAACCAGATGCCCGAAGCACCTAAACTGGCTCCTTTCCAGGCCATGAAGCAGCGACTCTACTCTGCGTCTCTCTCGTGTGACTGAACTTCTCACCCTATCTCTAAGGGAGATGCTAGCCACACGTCTGAGAAAACACACTTCGTCAAAATGTATTTGTGACCTTTTCTTTCGGTCATGACCCACACTTCATGACCATAAATTATAGGTGAGAGTAGGAACGAAGATTGCTGGGTAAACAGAGAGCCTTGCCTTCTTTTTGATACTTTTACTTAAGTGAAAATGTTAGTACTTTCTCCACCACTGCAAAGATCCTCAGCACTGGCAGCCAGCTAGGACTGTACTGAAACAACAAACTCCAGATTAAAGACGTGATTACTGCACCAACTCCTCAGCTCAACCACTTTAATCCTAGCACCCCTATACTGGGGCAAAGATTGGGCAAAAAGAGCAGATCTACAAGCTCATAACAAGAAGTGCATGAGCTTGTAGATCAGTTATTTTCAGCGAAGAGATTTGGTATAGGGAGGAGGAGCGGACCAAAGTCCTGTCCTGGGGGACCCCAGTCAACAGCACAAAAACATAAATAACTTTTATAACAAATTTAAGCAATAAAATAAACTGCAATGCAGAAACAATTAACGCACCAGTGGCATTCCCCTTGATGGCTTCAGGTTTCGGTCTTCCCAGCTTCAATGTTTGCAGTTAGTCTTTCAGTTCATTCAGTTGTTCTGCTTCTCTCCATGCAGTGTTCTCCACTGCTGCTAACCTCGCCTCACCAGGCTTTCCACCGCCTCGGAGGAAAGCCTGGTCTCTGTTTCAAAAGTCTGTATGATCCGGGCTGGGGCCGGATGATGTGGTTACGTCATGTTGTAGTATTGTTTTGTAGTCGCCAGACAGGATGAACAGGCGGCGACAACTTCCTTTTCCCTCTCAATAAAAGCTCTCGCTTACGAGAGCTTTTATTGCTTTTAATCAAACAGGAAGCAACAAACAGCTTCCTGTTTGTTGTAGGCAAAACATTGCCTACAACATGACGTAAGCATATCATCCGGCTCCAGCCCGGATCATATACCGAAATGAAATGGTGCCCAGGCTACACTGCTGCTGCTCTCATACTGAACAAACACTTCCTGTTTTCAGTGCCTCGCCCCAATCAGTGATTGTCACCAGGTGCTGACTCATGATCAGTTGGTCGACACCAATGACTGATGCCAATTAGGCCAATTTGGGGTTTTGACAGCACAATATGGTTTATGTGCATTGCATTCTTGGTTGCACTTGTGCCACGTTCCTATGTGTACTACTATTTACGAGGATATTGACATAGGCCTACAAAAAAAACAGAGAGATAAAGACCTTTACAATCTTCTATTTAGGGGGATTTTAGCATTATGGGTTAAAGTTAAAGTGTGACAGGGATAGAGTTAGGTTACAGTATGGGCTATAGTAGGGTTAGACTACAGAGTCAAATCGGCAGTGTTCATTTAATCCCATCACTGGTCACTTTATTTATTATTTATTTTATTTTTTGTAGTTAGCCTACTTTTAAATCATGGTTGTGTCTAACAGCTCTGCAAACCCTTGTTGCTACATTATTGACTTTTAAAAGGGACATTTTACCGCTGGAAGAAACTACAGTCACTCAATGTAATAGTATTTAACAGTAGCACAATTTGAAAAATGTGCACCCTGTAACCAGAAATATAATGAAGTCTGTGTGTTTGACTGGATTGCTGAATTCCTACAATGCCCATAATGCTTTAGTAGTGCACTTCCCCTCCTGTGGAGGTGGGGAGGCTGCATGGAGGTGTGACTTTGTAGTCCAGGAAGGAAGTGAGACCACATTTTCATGACAGGTTTTTGGTCATGAACATGGCGTCATGACTAAAATATCTAGAAAAACATATTACACACATAAAAACCCCAGGAAATTGTTTATTGTGTCCTAAACATCATTAAAATAAACTCTGGTTGTAAAAGGGGTGAAGTGGCCCTTTTACTCCATATGAGTCAGTGCATATGAGTCAGTGCTAAGCCTCAGACAAATAAATTGGTCTGGATGTTCCTAAAGGCCTGATCTGTGTCTTTGCCAGCAGGGCCTCTGGGCTTTGGAATGACCTGATCTGAGTCCGAGTATAAGTCAGTGTCTATACTCTAGACCAGCGGTCCTCAAACTTTATTGGCCGTGCACCCCGTTAACACCTGACCTATAGCTGACGCACCCCCAGCACTAAGTCTCGTTGTATTTGGCCAAAAATGATACATATTTTAATATGATTATGGCAAACTAGACTATTGTAACTCCCTCCTTACTAGCCTACCGGCATGTTCACTTAAGCCTCTCCAACTGATCCAAAATACTGCAGCTCGCTTGGTCTTCAACCAGCCAAAATTCTCACACTACTCCCCCCTTCTCCGCTCCCTCCATTGGCTCCCGGTCGCTGCTCGCACAGAATACAAAACTCTGATTCTGGCATTCAAAGCAACCAAAGGTATGGCACCCCCATATCTTGCAAGTATGATCGAACCCTACAAACACTCCCGCGCACTCAGGTCAGCCAACGCAGGAAAGCTGGAAGTACCTTCACTAAAAACAACGGGACAACGCTCTACACGTCCCAAAGTCTTCTCCCTTCTGGCTCCATTACAATCAGGATGGCAGACTCCATCATGGCCCGTAGCCCCTTAGATAGCACTTTACGTAGACTTAGATAGCATTTTGTACAGACTTATAGCATAATTATGTTACGTAGACAGCACTATAATTGCATTTTATGTAGTCATATAGCACATAGTATAGTATATAGTATAGTATGCATAGTTTATATAGTTTCATTATATAGATATTCCACTGTTACGTTCTTAGCTTACGCATGTTTCATGATAACCACTTTTTGTGATGTATTGCCATGCTTTTTGTGTTCTTGCTTAATGTAAGTCGCTCTGGATTAAGAGCGTCTGCTAAATGCCTAAATTGTATATTGGCAAATAATAACAGAATGTCACTGCACTGAGCTAGACATGCAGCTGATGTATACTCCTGCAGCTGCTCTATACATCTCCTTACAACAGTGGTTTGCCAGGTTTTGCCGTTTGTGCTGCTAAATAACACGATAAAACCGCCATTATACCATTTTCATGTCACGCACCCCCTAGAAGGGGGTCGCGCACCACAAGGGGTGCACGCACCACAGTTTTGGAACCCCTGCTCTAGAAGTCACCAATATATACCTATACTGAAAACCTGATTGTATAGGCTAGCTTTTAGATCATTTTATTTTCTTTTAATATGTGACCGGTCCTCACAAGTAACTGGATACAGGTCCAGTGGCAGTGGGCACAAGGTTTAGGTACCTTGTGGGAACCGCATAAATGTACATTTAAAAATAAAAAATAAAGTATAAATGCATGCTGATGCTATCATTGTCAGACTTAAATTTACCCTTCAAATTCTTGTTTATCACCAACAAGATATCACAGGTTTTGTAGAAATATAGCATGCCATTTTGTACAAATATTGGGGCTTAAATGTAAGCTAATAATGCAAAATGTAGGCTATTTGCGGCCTCTCATTTAATTTGTAAAACAAATGTTTGTGTGTGTGTGTGTGTGTGTGTGTGTGTGTGTGTGTGTGTGTATATATATATATATATATATATATATATATATATATATATATATATATATATGTATGTATGGCTAATATATAGGCCCTATATAAAAGCTGTCCAGTGAGTGTTCTTAGGGGCCCGGCCCCCACACTGTTCCTATCTATGTGAGCGAGCGCGTGCGTGCTTGTTACGACGCGCGTGGGCGTCACTCCTTGATTGATTTCACTAGACCTGATGTATGCGTCGTATCAATGTCACACTCATACACACACACTGCCTCCAGCAGTCCGCAGACGTATAAAACGCATTCCATTTATGCATTTTCATGAATGTAGGCTACTTCCAGCTAGCTTTTAAATCTCTCCGGGCGGCGACGACGACATAACTCCGTCCATATCTTCTCTGTGCATGCGCGTATAATGCATTAAACGTGTGCGGTGCGCGCTATACAGTATTATTTAATAATTAGGATAATAGCAGTGCGATAAAGGGTAAACCCACCAGGAATTAGCAGGCTAACCTCTCGTCGTCGTGCTGCTTACTGCCAATTTGCGACGGCTCCAGCAACGTTGCCTAGTTTAGTGGTTGCGTGGAAACTAAAAGGCTGCATTGCATTGAGCGAGCAAGCAGCCTCATCTAAAGGTGCATTTCCACTGGTGCGTCGCGGTAACACCGGCTGTGTGGCTCTCTCCTGCACAAGTTGAGCAAGCAGCGAAGACTGATGGAGGCTTACCGAAATATTTACCAACCCGTCTTTTGGAGTGCGCTCTGACCAGTTTTGGCCGATTATTTATACTGTAAAAGGACACTGATCTTGCCGTGACACCCGTCATGAGAAGGAGAGGAAAAGCGATAAAGATGTAAGCTACGTGTTGCTTTACAAAATGCATGCGCTTGTCTTTGAAATGACATAGATAACCACATATAGCGTATCGGCTACATATGCTCATTTGATTTTTTTGGTGTAATTTAATGTAATTTCAGTATTAGGTAGCCTATTGTATGCTGAAGCTTTTGGATGTTGATCATACCCATGACTAAAACAAAACAAGATGAAAGACAAACTTAACAAGGGTATCAATTAACACGAGGCACCATATCCATCCATCTACACCTCTTGTCCAATTTTCCGCCAGAAGCTTGTTGCATATATGCAACAACAAATTACGTATACATATGCGTAATTTGTATGAGACAGTGTTATGCTATACTCTACTCAGCGGCAAGAAATGGTGCCTATTTATTTTACCCAATACCCATGCACAAACATTATCCAGACCAGAATCCGTGTTATTATAAATAGCCTAATATGACAAAAAAAGTTGAAAAGTTTATAATGAAATAAACGAATCAACGAGTGATCTAGACCTAGTATTTTGCAACACAGTAGTATAGGCATGATACACAGAAAGTCAGAAACCAATCAATCCGATAGCCTCAATGAAAACGTTTGTTCTATATTGCTTTAATGTTTTGCAGGTTGAACAGAACACCATCTTAGATTATTCATTATTTAATAAATATGTGGGTCATTGAGGACAATAATTAGATGAGGACTTTAATTTAGATTAACAGAGTCAGTATAGAGTAGACATGCAGCCAGGGATGGCGGATGTAGGGAGAGACCTTAAACATTGTTACACTGGCACTAAAAGCCTGTCTTTCAAACTAAATATGTTAAGATATCTTTGCTCACTGACTCTCATCCCATTTAAACAGTAGGCCGATAGCTGTAAGCTAAGTCCATTAGACCTATATGGTGAAGTAGTTAAATGCTTTCCTCCAGAGCTGCACATATTTCCCTGACAAGGATCAAATCCTCCTCTGCTGTGTATCTTACATTTGGGCCTGATGAAGCATGAACTGGCATGAGGAAAATAGTTACAGAGATGAAAGAGGTGAGACTGATGCACAAGCAATTTTGCACTAAGAATTTATTTTCAAGAGATGTCCATCAGGGGCTGGGTGGTGTTTGCATGAGCATCTAAAAGTATTGCTCGTTGTGCTGCCAGAGACTGACTGATTGCTACAGCATGGTCTGCAGTGAATTTATGAAGCCAGAAACTGACATTTGGGTGCAATATTTGTGGTGTAAATTGAACACCAGCGGGGAATATCAACAGAAGAAGGCTGTGGTTTTACCAACACTGTCTCACTGACATAATGGTCCTCAACTTATTTAGAGGCCAACTGATTTAAAGTGTAGACTAGAGGATGCCATCAATCGTGTTGAATGGCTACCAAAACTGATCACCGTATATCAGCATCTTTGAATAATATATCTGTCAAAGTAATACACTCAGAGGGAACAGGCAGTCAATCCTCTCAATTTGAATAACACAAGGGTGTCTCCGAGCAGACCCTCCCAGCCTCTCGATGTTGCATCCTTCCTTCCTTCCCCCTCCTTTTAATCAGCGCCCACCTCAGCCAAAAGCCACACCTCTCTGCCCTATCACTGATACTTCTTTCACAGCTGTCCTTAGTGCCCCATGACTTGCTAATATTTCCCATTTCCTCAATATCTCATTAGTGTGTCCCTCCTCAGTCTGCCTGGCATAGTGTCTGTGTTGTCATTGTAATGTTACCTCTCTCGCCCCAGTTCCTTCGGACATGGCTCTTTCTCTCACGACTGTGTGTCCAATTTCCCATCCTTGCCTACATGCATCAACTCCTCCACCATCACCACCATCGCCTCCTGCTGCTTCTGACTTGTTATCTCTCTGTTA
Organism: Protomyctophum bolini; assembly: GCF_963924005.1. Classification (NCBI taxonomy): domain Eukaryota; kingdom Metazoa; phylum Chordata; class Actinopteri; order Myctophiformes; family Myctophidae; genus Protomyctophum; species Protomyctophum bolini. The sequence goes on along the minus strand of NC_137879.1, from coordinate 19,544,953 downwards.
AATGTCAGGCTAGAACACTGTGTGATGGGGGAGAAGAACTGCCCTTTGTTTATTATATATTTTTAACGAACAAAACATTGCAGATCAAATTTAGCAGGCTATTGTTATTTCCCCAGGGTGTTTGACCCGTCCACATATCTATTCTGCTCCCAACAATATAAGCACCAGCAGGTTATCTTGTTTTGTTGTGATGATGAAGGTATATAAACATCTCATTAATGCATCTTGGGAAGGCAGAGTGCATGCAGGCAGACAGGGCCTTGTGAGTCGTGACCCAGGCTTGAGCTGGATCTGCATCCATCTCCTCATGGCTCATTATGGGGACAGTTTGGCAGGCATTTCTTGAGCTGGCGTAGTACAATGGATCTTATTAGCTCTGTCCCGGCTCAGACAAACCCTCACCCGCCCTCCACCATGCCCTCCCTTAACCACAGACACACCAACAACACACACCACTAGCATCACCACCACCCTCTGTCCTCCACCACCCCACAACGTCATGTGATACTAAGAGGTACTTAGAGATCGATTTCATTTTTAATCGTGGTAAGTGGATCTTGCCTAGTCTCCGGCTATTTTTAAGAAACTCAGAAGTCCATTTGGGCCCCATGGTTCCCTGCAGAAAAGAAGAATCATCACATCTGTTTTGGTGGACCTAGGTTCTGGTCAGAGCATTAGCATTTACCCCTACAAAAGGATTAGGTGGCTCAACGCTATACTGACCTGAGGAGCTTTTTTTAGAGGATTAGTAATGAGATAGCAGGTAGCCCTGATCAGCTATTAATGAATTCTGTTAGGGTGGGAAGATGTACTATTTTAAGGATTACATAGAAAATAAAATAAAAAGTATAAATTACAGAACACACAAACAAGTGTTACTTGCACTTTTGATCAAATTACCTCAAGTCTCTCTGGTGAAGCAATTCCTGATTATTCTGATTCCTGATAATTATGGTCGTTTTGTATTTCACACCCACAAGACATGCATGCACTGTCTGTCACAGAATAGTTAAAAAAGACCAGTATAACATAAAAATGTCTCCTCCTGTGCTCTTAAGCTGTCATCTCCCAGTCGTTGAGAGAATGAGGCAAGCAACACTGTACATTACTGCATGAATAATATAGCAGGGTGTTTAAGTACGATAGATTATGTGCAAAACATTCATTTTATTCTTGTTGCATGATAATGTTAATGCTACAGACGTGCAGTGATCACTGCAGACAATTAAAAAAGAAACAGTGGCCTCATTGTGCTGCTTCTTTTTTTTAACCTCCTGCTGGTATAAAGGGGCTTTTCGGTCCTTAGAACTTTCTCAAGCTATAAGAGAAAGCCAGTAATTTATGTCCTCCAGCCATGCTGAAACAAGAGCGCCAAAACATCCCCACTGCCTCCTCACTGCAATTAGACAAGTCAGCCTCCATCTGTGTATTAAGTAACACTGCAGCGTCTCAAGAACATCTCCTGTCAATCACCTGTGTTTTGCATGGGGGAGAAGCACTGCTAATTTCACAGTGTAATTTGCACTGCTCTGATACTGTAGGTTGCATTCTGCCCTCTACCAAACTGATTTCCTCTTCTCTGTTATAGGCTTGACAGATACTGGGGTGGTTGATGTCCCCCCAACTCACCACCGCCTCCCCTTGACCCGGACTGTCGTCCCTGGAGCATGCCCATACATCCGACATGCCCCTGCTGGTGGGCTGGCTACTGCGCCACTCGGTGGTCATGTGTTTACTGCTGCACAGCCTGGTGCTGATGACCTTCTGCTTCCATCACGCTGCCACCAGTGGCTGTAAGAGCTGCTACTGCTCCGATATCGAGGGCGGGGGGAAGTCAGTCCGCTGTAGCAAACTGCAGCTCAAGGAGATCCCGCAGGACCTCCCAAATGACACAAGGCGAATCTACCTGGACTACAATGAACTCACCACGGTCCCGGCCAATGCCTTCGCCGGCCTGCCACTCCTGGTCGAGGTGGACCTATCCCACAATGAGCTGATCCAGCTGGAGCCGGGGGCCTTCAGAGGGCTGGGCCCCTCGCTGCAGTCGCTGGATGTGTCTTCCAACAAGCTTGTGAACTTTAACCTTGAGGCATTCGAAGGCCTGCACGCACGTGCCAACCTGACTAACAACCCATGGCACTGTGACTGCGACCTGCAGATGGCCATGCCTCATGTAGACCTAGAGCCTGCGTCGCTGGCGGGCATCGTGTGCCAGACCTCAGATCCCAAGGACATCGGTGTTAACGGGGTGGCCTTCCTGTTGGCACCAGACGTTGACTTGTGCGTAGGGATGAAGAAGACCACGGATGTGGCCATGCTTGTTGTCATGTTTGGCTGGTTTACCATGGTCATCTCCTACCTTGTGTGCTATGTCAGATCCAACACGGAAGATGCCCGCAGACATCTGGAGTACCTTAAATCTCTGCCTGGCAGGCCGAGGTCGGAAGAGTCTTCCACCATTAGCACTGTGGTATAGGGGTGATCGAATCCACAGGACTGTTCCTACACATTCCAAGAGGAAGCTCCAGCCTGGACCTAATGGGGTCATCAATCATTGGTCTCAGACAGTTCTGCATGGCTGTTGTGAGGCAAGGTGGCCAACAAGACATGCGTGCAGGAAAACCAGGCCAGAGCAATCTGGCCCAGATGAATAATTCAGCTATCAGTGGCCCATTAGGAGTTTGCATTGGCTGAGTATAGGCCTACGGTCTACACTTACGGAGTAAAAGCAAGAGGCATGTTTTCGGTAAACTCTGAAAATGGGATTTAAATGGAATTTATCCAGTGGTGCATGCACCCTAGACGCACCTCTCTATTCTTTACGCAGACCATTCAGGAGACTACGTCAAACAGCAATATAAACAGGAAGGGGCGACATGCAGGTTATGCTCAACTATTACTCACTCTGTTACTCCAGACCGCTACATGTACAACTGTTTTCCAATAAAAACAAAAAAATCATCATCCATAAAGTGTTCACTAGTATATTAACAGTAAAATTATATTATTTTCCATTAAAGCTACAATCCGTAAATATTAGCTCCATTGTCCCCCTTTCCTCTACGGACAGGAGTAATTGGAACAACGTCCAAACTAAAATAAAGATGGCAGAAAATCAAATAACTTTATTGACATTGCCAACAATGTCCTACCTGACGCTAAGGTTGATATTTTTCATTGGAATAATAGGGAGACCACCACCAAACACTGCATGAACTATATTGTATTAAGGGCAATTTTGGTTTTTTTTTTTCAACCAAGGTTCATGTTTTAGGTTGTTATTAGAGAAAGTAAAAGATGGGTGTTAATTCTTTTAAATTAGCTACTTTTTTTGGCTAAATATGCATTTATTGGTTAATGGCGATTTCTTTATTATTATTTACTATAGTCCTACAAGACCCCGGGAAAAGATCACACGATCTACTGAATGTGAAGGGGGAGGTGACAAACTGACACAGAGTATGGCATCCCCCTAGTATCCCCCTTCACATTCAGTAGATCCCGTGAAAAAATGGGTTGCAAAAATCGTGGGATAAAAAACCCCAAACATATTTAGCCACTTGTTCGAATGCCCCCCCCCCCCCCCCCCCCCCTGTCAAAAATAACAAAAATCGTTAAAACGAAAGAAAGCAGCAATTTTATTTATTTATTAATAATAATAATAATACAAATAACACTCATTGATTGATTGATTACTTTATTAGACAATAAAAATGCAAACAGCACTTCTCAAAATCATGAAATGTAATGTACAGGTTGGAATAGAAATAAATCAGAAGGGGAGAGGTGGGACGATCACCTTCTCTCCTTTTGACCTGCTGATAGTGACAGGCGAATTTTCAAGCCTGTTTTAAAGGAAGCCAGTGGTTTGCTTGTTCTGAGGGAAGGGGGCAGGGCATTCCACACCTATATGGGCGCATCCAGACAGTAGATTCACAAAGATGCCAAATGCCACTCGCATCAGGAGTCTCGTCCTGGTTTTTAGACAGCTGGTGGATGGAAATGAAGCTCCACCCACACTGCAACTTGCAGTGTCAGCCAGAAAACCGTAAACGTTTTGCCGACGCTGAAAGATGCAGCGTGGGTGGAGCTCCATTTCTGGATGCATTCTATGGCAGTGCTGTAGAAGGTGGATTTACCCATATTTGTTCTAAAAGTGGGTGGCACCAGATCATTATTCACGCTCCCTCTAGTGTTGTGGCTGTAGGTGTCACTCACTTTTTTTAGGTAAGGTTTGCATTTACAATTTTGAATGTCATTTTCAATTGCTTGACTCTGTCCTCTACCCGGAGCCAACCTATGCTATCAAAATGCGTTGCACAAAGATGGGTCATGGGCCCTGGGCCCTAGGCCTAGAAGAAGAATCTTTTACTTTCTCTAATAACAACCTAAAACATGAACCTTGGTTGAAAAGGTTGTCCTTTAACTACTCTGCCACACAGATTGGTTCAAATAACATTGTAGTCATTAAAATATGTACTGGATGGATTGTAGCTTTAAAGATGCATGGGTGTCATTTCATAATAGTTGATTGAAGATGCTGTGTAAAACACATGGTAGGCATACCGGCTACACCCCAGCTGACCATTGCCAATGCCTACAGGGTTTTAACAGGGTTATAATTTCAATAACGCTTAAATTCATGATTATTCAGCTCATTGTGCTGATGCATCAGATCACTGTAGGGTGAAGGACTCAATATGGCTTTGATGAGTTGTAGCGACGGTGAAAGCTCCATACTGATGAGCTCTTAAGAGTTCCAAGCTACACATTTACAGTAAGCATTTGACAGGAAACTCCTCCCAGTTTCTGCTATAGTCACAGTTGTTTTTCTTCACCACTGCATGTAATTGACAGAGAGATTCATGCTTTTTCTGTACACCAGAGAACACACTATACATACTGTACATACATGAGCCCATGAGAACGGAAATGTGTTCGTTGCCTATTTCCTGCGGCAGTAAGCTCATACTGAGGTCAGTCCATGGGGAGCTTTGGTCAATTTATCAAACACTGCCCAACAAAGAGGGAAATGAGTCACCCAAGAGTGAAGGACACACTGGCAACAAACTGTAGGTCCACCTGATAGCAGCAAACTTCACACACTAGGCTTGACATTTGCTGTCTACCTGAAACCAGAAACACAGCCGTGCCTCTGGAATTACCCCTCAGCATAATATGCTAATGTTGGTATTCTTATCTTTGGCCATGGCCAATAGTCTTAACATGCAATATCTTCTTGATATGATAAGCAGAGAATTATGGCCAATTAATACTATGTTGTTTAAAGTCAGCCTAATATATAACAACAATATTCCAGCTGAAAGTTGATGCAGTATTTTAGGTATGAATTGGATTTTAGAGGTGGATTAACTCTGGATGTGTTACTCAGGTCATCAGGTTCAATTTGTTTAAAAAAAACATTCATAACTACTTAAGCCCTATATAATTCTTCTTACGAGCAATAACAAAAGTAGCTGACCTACAAGCTCACAATGCATCATGATGTAACAAATTTAAATTTGGCACACCAGTGTTAATGTGGTTAACATATATATTTTAAATTAATATTAAGACATTTCCCGAAAGGAAATTAATGTATATAATTCAGTCTGACCAGAAGCAAGAATAAAACATATCCCCACCGGCCATAAAAATGAATGACCAGAAGGGGTAATATAGAGAAGACCCCCCAGCACATTGAACCCTGCCTGTCATGGCCAAATGAAAAAGAGAGGACAAAACAGTGGGATGTAGTACATTTCACATTCTTTGCTGCGCTTCGGCAAATGAGTCATATGTGGTCATTCTCACCTCTTCACCACACAGTGACCAGAGCCAAATACAGAGAAATGTCCTCCATTCTGTGGCCATTTGTCTTAGAACATTTGCCCGTGTGCTCTGTTTCCCGAGAGGTGTCCAGGGCAGTGCTGGGAGCCTCACAGTCTGATGAGTTCATTCCCATGGGTCTCCCTAGCAGCATTGTTGGGGGCATGACCTGCCAGTTCATTAAGCAGAGCTGTCTGGGATATGGATCTACTAATTGCCAAATGTTTCCACGCCATGGACCCCCAAATAGCTTCTTCTATTGTGAAATGGCTTTAAATACAACTGAAAATAGTGAAACAACCACGCGTTGCCTTTGCTCATTTCCAATTGCTCCACCGGCAGCCCCCACTTTGAATAAGTGTATAATTCACCAGTCAGGCACCTACATTTATCTGCAGTGGATTATTTATATGCAGAGTAGATGCAGATGAGACGGGTGATAATTTACTTCATATCAGACTCTTCAGCCAGAAAACAAAATAAATGGATTGAAGAATGTAACAACCCTGGACCATTGACAAACAAACCATATATCTTTCACAGTGGAAGTAAGGGGCTGTAGCTGTTTTCACAATGACAATATGGAAAGAGCTTTTCTTGTTGTTTTGCACATGACTATGTAAGATTAACCTAGTGCAGTGTTGAATAATGAAATTTGATGTTCACGTTCTGTCAACAAGGGTATCCCTGTTTCAAACACACAAGATGCCTCCAGACCGGTGCACAAGCCAATAAACTATGCATGACAGCCATAAAAACACTTGAGGATAAAGTCTGGGAAGGCATACATCAACTCAATTGATTTGATTCTAAAACTGCTAAAATTGAGGGAGGGGGGTCACAGGGATCAATCATAAGCCCCCCATCCTGCCCTCTTTCACTAGTGCCTGGATAAACCCTGCTCTGGGTAAAGCACCTTCTGAACCCCTGATCTCAGGAGCAAAAATTACAAAATGTACTTGCCACAACCCTTCTCTCTCCTCTTCTACCTCTTTCTGACACATCTCTGTCCCCAAGGCAACGCCTCTGCCTCTTCCACACTGCAGCTAGAACTATTGCAGCATTTATCTCCTCCTACTGTATAACCCTCCTCTGATCTGAAGCCCAAGGACAGGGCTTTCTGTGGAGACCGGAGAACAGCTTTTGTTATAGGGTTTTTCTGCTATTCATGGCCCAACCTGACTACAGTTTGAGGCAATAGGTTCTCTCTCCCCAACTCCCCCGCGTCTCGGCTGAGTTTTCTTTACAAGGCAGTTGAGTTGTTATTGATCTTGGCAGAGTTAATCTGAAGGAAGTCCAAGTACAGCCTCCTGTGACAAGCAGGAGGTTCAGCGGCACTGAAAAATAGATGTTAAGGCTCTCTCTCTGACATTTCCTGCCACACGCATTGGTTCCCTCATCTCCGTCTTGTCCTAGTGGAGTAACTACTCACCTGAGGGTGCAATGAGGACAATCAATGCAATAGACTGAATAGAGAGTACTGATAAACACGAAAGCCGCTTTGTACCGTGTGTGTGCGTGTGCGTGTGTGTGTGTGTGTGTGTGTGACTGTGTGTGTGTGTGTGTGTGTGTGTGTGTGTGTGTGTGTGTGTGTGTGTGTGTGTGTGTGCGTGCGCATGCGTGCGTGTGCGTGTGTGTGTGGAGAGTGCATGTGTGTTTTAGTATGCCATTGTCAGTTTCAGCTATTGTATGTGACTTCTTTTGTACACCAACATGTACGACAGGTGTGAGTGTATGTGACAGAGTGTGTGTGTGTGTGTGTGTGTGTGTGTGTGTGTGTGCAGTGCACGTGTGTTTGCACGGACACATGCATGTGTTGTGCATGTAGGCAGTGGTAGTCTGGTAAGGTAACACGTCCATTCTCCAGCACACATAGATGTCCTTCCTTGGGCTTAATTTAAATTTCAGACCAGCTCAGCTTGCCCCGCCTGCTACCCCAGACACGTTACACTGGTGTGAGCATTACAACTGCTGGGTAATGGGACACATTAGTGGGGGATAGGGTGGCAGATCCAATCCCGCAGAGCGCATGCAGCCTCACTCGGCATTAGGTTGCAGGTGACAATCATGTTTCCAGGCTCCTCTGTAGAGCACTTGGGGTTTCTTAGCGTGTACATCTGTGGGTTTCCTCTTCCGGCCCAAAGGTAAAGTGACACAGAGGAAGACTATACACGGCATGCTCTAAAAAAGAGTGAATGTTCGGTCTCTGGGTCACTCAGAGAGTGACCATATGGACCCACAAGGTTCATTTGGTTACATTACAAATGGATAATTAACACTGAGATTGTACTGTGTGGCATATTTCTATAGTGAGTTATGAAGGTCTGAGTTAACATCCTCTGTTGGTTTGCCTCATGATTTCTTGTGAACTGAACTGGATACATGCTTGATGATTGGACTGGGTTGAGGCACTTCATAATGGATGCTACGGCTCCCCCTGTCTTTTCAACTTTGTAAGTGTGCAAGAAAGAACAATATTGATTCAGGGATGTGTCACTACTTTAAAGGCTCTGTTCTAGTGGCGATGAGCCATTATTTAACCTTATTAAAGATGACTGAGCACCAGTGCATTTACTTTTAGACAGGTAAGAGCAGCTTCATACACCAGACTCACACATTCCGAGCTTCCGAGTACAACTCTTGCCCTTTTGAGTACAGTATAATTGGTTGTTAAATACCTTGCTTCTTCTATATTACTGTACAACAGGGCACATTTTCAGCAGTCAATACAAGCAATCTGATATACTGAACACATTTTATTTAGAATTATATTCTATATAATATTATATACAGTATTATATTATACATTTTAGGCTTTGATAATCAATTATGTCACATAGCTGCTTTACATTGCTGCAGGGATGAAACACCATACATTGCTGACATTTTCCGATAGATAGGACATGTAGGCGCAGGGCCAGGCATACGGACAAATACGGACCCTCTTATTGACGGCCACCTCTTTCAGAGAGGTTGGAATGTGTTAAATGGGAAGTAAAGTACAGCGATTAAGAATACCAACCGCAGATTTAGGGCCCTTGCTTGGCCCGCACTTGGACCGTCAATTAGAATATCCATACAGACATACAGACACTGGCAGTCACATTATATTACTGGTATTTGACCAAAGAGACAGACCATTAGGCTATGGAAGAGGTTTTATTACCTCTCTTTAAACACCAATCAATATATGAAATGTATTAATTCCGTTGTTTTGGCTTCCTGCTTCCTATTTCAGAGTGCTACAATCCTTTTCCTGCTCTGAACATCATCTCTGTAATTTCTAGGATTCTCTTTCCTTGTCATGCAGTCAGATTTCACAAGAAGGGAGGTTCTTTGGATAAACTCAGCATAATAGACAGAATTACCGTCAAAGATGTTATATGAAGTTGATCCATGAAAGGACACTGACCCGTGTCTCAGGAAATTGTCACTGGGGACCACCGAGTTTCTCAGGTTGTTTTGAACTTTTGAATGCACGGACTGGGAGGTGCTGCAAGAGACAGGACATTTTCTTTCTTTTTTTCTTGGCTAACCATTATTTAACCAGGAGGACTCTCTATTTTTCAAAAGCGCACAATTAACAAAGTTGTGGACATAAAACCAACATAATAATTTAAAAGGAAAGTATTATAGTATAACATGCGTCATTCATTACATTAGGGATATAAGTAGTTATTTAAAATTACTTCCAGTGAGACCTTTGCAACAGATTCTAAGCAGAAGAACACCCAGTTGGAATTGCTCCAATTTAATAATGACAATTCCCATGTTAATTATCTAAGTTGTATAATCATTTTATAATGCCTTATAATGCATTGTATTCACTGTTAAAATGCATAATAAGTTACTATAAGAGGTCATTTGTCACTTTAACACACAAACACCTGCACTGAATGACACACCCACACATAACACATTAAAACTCCACCCGGTTACACCAATTTAGAACATGCTTTAAGCCAGGACAGATAGTAGGATTATGTCCTGGGAGCAAGGATAATAACTTTCCATACTTTTTGTTTGTTTGTTTGTTTTTGAAGGATGTAGCTTCATAGGTAAAGATAATAACAATACGCTAATTGTTAAGTCTATGGCTGGACAAGGCAGACCATCCACCCGAGCATACAAAGAGGTATGGTAAGTAAAGTTGGTAAATTTGGTCTCAATGCTCCATGGTAGAGAGTAGCTAGCCTATTCAGCACATGTAGGCCTTGTGAAGATGCATGCATGTACAGTTTATATTTATAACATCACCAGAGTCCAGCACAGACATAAAGGTGGCAGCAACAAGTCGCCATTTGACCTTGGAGGAAAAGAAAGAAAGAAAACCAATTTCAACTTAAAACATTTCATAAGTTGCTGAATTTGAGGCACACAGTATCTCTAAAAAAAACAAAAATACATCGCATGGATGCACCTGGGACGTATTCTCAGTGATGTATCCCAAGGTCATTGGGGTTTTGGGTCTCAGGTGACCCAGCCGGGGTGATCAAGTCCCGACTTACGTCCCATAGTTCCATTAGGGAAAAACCAGGGCCACACAATCCGTTCCTCCTGAACTACTCTGCCGGGAATGGGAGGTACCATTCTGGCGCGTGGAAGGAGAGGAAGGACTAGGCTCTGTGGGTTGACTCCTGTCCGGGCCCCTCTTACGTCTCACCAGGTCCACTCCTGCTCTCACCAGGTCCAGCCCCTGTGCGTTGTACCAGACTCCCAGCACCAGGCACTTTATTCAGGAATGGTGGATTCTCGAGCCGCAATGGTTCCGCAGGTTCCACCTTGCCCTTGGTGGTGCCGCAGGCTCCGCTTGAGGCTATAGTTATTAAACGATAGACTATAACTGATTGACTATAAGATTGGGTTCCAAAGTTTGCAGGAGTGCTCCGTTTTGAACAAAATGCCTCAAATCATGAACACGTGCACGTGCATGAGCGTGCATGTTCTTAGAAATTTTGAAATTACTCCCACAAATTTTGCCCAGACCCAAACATCACGCAAATCAGTATACATCTCTATAGTCAAATAATCAAAACCTGTCAGATTTTTCATATTCCATCCTGATTGGCAAATTCTGAACATTGCTGGCCAACAATAACCTACCTACCCTGATGGAGCCCTATGTTCCGAGGAGCACTTTTTCTAGTTCTCTATTGAGATACAGACTGTATTGGAGCCTCAAGCAAGGCTGCTAGCCCAGATAAGGTGTGTCCGAAAATGCTCAAGGCCGGTGCTGCCCAGCTTGGGAATCCCCTACAACAGCACATGTTTTTAAAGCGGGGGCTGCGGACCTAGCCTCGCGTAGCCAGCCTTCATCTGCCTTTGCAATGCATATTGCCCCAGGCAGATTAAGTCTGGCCCCTCTCAATTGTGGGAGGACTTCACGGCCGAAATGGTGACGGCCAACCAGATTCGTCTGGAACCAGGCTATAAACAACCAGGGCACAGTATTAAAATATGGGGCAGGACATAGCGAGAGAAAAAAATCGAACACTGAGAGTGCAGAGAACCCGAGACTAATATCCACGCAGTGATATTAGTATCGCTACGAGAGCAACAGAGGAAGCAGAGGAAGAATAATAACAAAAATAAATATGTGTGTGTGTGTGTGTGTGTGTGTGTGTGTGTGTGTGTGTGTGTGTGTGTGTGTGTGTGTGTGTGTGTGTGTGTGTGTGTGTGTGTGTGCGAGTGCGTGGGTGTGTGTGTGTGCGGACATCCTGACCACACCCTCAAATATTTATGCCTGCATCTATGCTTTGGAAATTTTCATGCAATAGTCATGGCAACGTAATGACCGTGGTTGATTCACAGTGTTCTGATTGTCTGATTGTTCATGTCTATGCAGGAATTATGCTGCTACTTCTGTTTATCATTTCAATGTGTTATGTTTTCCCCACGGCCCAGAGGCCCACTGCACTAGACCAAGACTTTGACAAAAATGGTGTTCAATTCATGACTACTACCTCTATAGGGGTTTGTATCATGTGTGGACAGACAAAAGTAGTACAGAGGTCTGGTCGAAGGTTGATGCAAGGACCGAGCATTTCCATGACCGAATGTGGTGAACTTTTCTTAGTCCAGGCCTCCCCTGCTGCCGGCCTCAATTGAAGGGGTGCCGAGATTGTTCAGAATGACTAGTGTCTGGGTTTATATCTGGACTGGACTGGACACTGGACACTGATGCTCTCTACAACTACAGGAAGGGACAGAGATGGCTCAATTTCCCCCGGAGGCTCAGATCTAATGTTCTACCAATCTGTGGTGGCCTGCAGGCCTTCAAGGACAGTTTACTGTCTGATGCCTGACAACGGACAGGCCCTGCGGCTGCTACATTAGTAATACGTACTTTTATCTCTCCTTGCATGTCTACACAATTCATCTTAAAGACAACAAATGCCAACAACATATGTTTAACCTCATCCTCATGCCGAGCCATTGTTCTGAGTGAGCTAACAACACAGTGCAGCCAAACAGTGTTTCAAAGCGGGTCAGCGACAGGGCCACAGAGTGGGGCCTCAGCAGTGCATAATGACCTCCTTTCATGTCCTTGTTTGATTGGAGATTAGACCAGTGTGGATTTCAGGGATCACATTTGGTGCCTTCACTTCACAGCCTACCAAGCATAGCCAGATGTGACAAATTTACAATGACTGACCAGGAGCCCTGGTGTCAGAGCATAGAGAGGAACTGATCTGCTACAATAGTCAGGCAGGTTGCAGGATTTTCTCCCCGATGCTGTTCACTTTAAATTAATAGTATTGTTTATGGGGAATTTGACAATTTCAGACAAACTAAATGAGTCAGACAAACTAATGGATGCCAAATTATATTGTTATGATTTTGTATGTACTTGATTTTTTTTTTAAATAAAATACTAGCTAGTCTAAAGAGTATTAAATCATCTGCTTTGGAGGTTTATCTTTCCCTTTAAATCTCACTGCAATATTTATTTTTCAGAAATATACATTTGAGGTGAGGATTCAACTGACACATTGAGATGGAGTGGATGGATACTGAATATGCATATGTAGGAAATATGTTGTTACCTTTCAGAAACTCGATCACCTAAGACTGATAAGAGACCAGTGACTATAGTGACGTTTTAGTGACTAGGACATTTGGGGAATAGGCTCAGTTCTCTAATTTCCTTAAAGACACAGACACCAGAGACTATTGGCGCTGGTTTGCTCGCTATTGTAACATGTTTGTAGAATTTGTGCTATCAAAGTAATCCAGTTGATTGAAGCACCAGTCATGTGTCCAGTGCTTTGGCAATGTAAAACGTTTTCTCATGCCAATAAAGCCCTTTGAATTGAATTGAAATTGAGAAAACTAAAATCATCCTTTGAGCCTTTGACATAATTCCATGTATCCATTTAACTTTGAGGTTGAGGAGCTGGGTGGACATTTATTTAGTAAATATAGAAGTTCATAAATATATTGTGACAGAGAAAGAAGATTTTCTTTACCTGAGTGCAGAGGTGTTGTTTAGTTTGCAAGACCTGTGTTTCATTTCAGGGGGCCACAAGATGGCATTATTCTGCAAGTCAGTGCTACTGCTATCCCTAACCCTGCATAGTCTCTTTACTTCACTAGCAAGACAACTGTTAAGTTTTTGAAATTCTAAACAGAAACATAGCAGTAGCAGTATGAGTCCTGCATAGACATTGAACAATCAGATAGAACACTGCATATCAACCAAAATCAGTGCGTTGCCAACTTGCCATGACTATTGCCATGATTATATCTCAAATGACCATACATGGGGTCTGTCATGATTAGCCCATTGTCTATGACTCACAGAATACTTGACATCACTGCTGACCATTTTCCAAAGCATGGATCCAGTCATTCATAGTCACAGGGTGAGGCCAGGGTGGAATCAGCGTGGGGTCAGCGTGGGGTCGAGGACAAAAAAGATGTTGGTGATAAGGTGGCGGCTATAAAGATGCATGGCTACTTGTAGAGAGGCTGGGGAATTGGGAATTGGCTTTACTAAATTGGGACTTGAAGGGGGGTAAAATGTTTTTCTTTTGTCTTGAAGGGGCATGTTTTGCACAATAACATAGTCTTTTCATTAATTATGTCTGCCCGTGATCTCTGTGATTTATACGTTTGTTTACCTCAGTCACTGATACTAAATCTGACGTTAAATTTTTTCTATGAACCTGTGACTTGACACCCATACTGTTATATCTAATATTTGCACCAAAGATTCATACTGTATGAGAGTTTGGTTTAAGCCAGTGATGTAATTGTAGCTGAAATTCATCAGTGCACAATCACTGAACTGGATGCGTCACTGCACAAATATCAACTCCTTTCAGTTCCAGTTTAAAATGAGGGTTGGTCTTAATTTAACATTTCATATCCAACAAGAATCATTTTAGGCCATTTTATACATACTAACTACTAGACCGATGCCCTTTGGAACCAGTCTATAAGGTCAGTCGTCATATTGACGTATATATTTGGGCATAAAAGGTACATAGACAGCTGGGGCGCCGATGGCCTAATGGACGAGTCTCATACTAATGCAGCCTGTCAGCGAGCCGTCACCCTCTGTCGCTCTCCCTGTATGTGGATTATTTGAGTGGTACAGCCACTCCAAGGAACAGCAATGTCCCTATGTCCATCCATCCCTATGTCCGTATGTCCCTATATTTAGGGTATCAATAGGGGCAAAAGTGGCGCTGTTGTGCTAGAAAGATAGATAGATAGATAGAGATAGTGTTGCACTTTTGCCTGCTAATTACAATGTGAAGCGTGCATGAGAGATGGAGGAGGGTGGAGAGAGAGAAAGAGAGAGAGTTGTCTGCTAATTCCCCATTTCCCCCACACAGTAAAGGTGGTTGCACACTGGATGCGTTTTTCAGAAAAAACTATGGAGAAACGCTGCTAAAAATCTGAAAAACGCGCTCTGTGTGCAGGGACCTTAACTCTGTAATTCCTCGACCGTCTCGGACGCGGGGCGGCTCTCCAGTACCGGGCCGGCACCCTGGGCGTGTTCCTGTGGGTCTGGAAGTTCCGGGGACCCCCACACAGAGTTGCACCACTCAGTTCACACGGGTGTGATTTCTTAAATAATAATAATATTAATAAAAACATATACTGTATTATGGTACAGAATAGATCTATAGAGATTTGGAGATTTATATAGACTCAACGGCCTACTCAGGAATGATGCAAGGAATTGTTGAGGTGTCAAATGTCGTGCAAACATTGTTATCATGAGTCACCTCCCCCTTTTTTCTGGGGAAAGACCTACATGCATATTGCGTGTCCTTCCTTCCTTAAATATGACATATGCATCCTGTTTCCCTTATAGCCAGAATTTTAAAGCCCCTGCTCATAATTTCTGTGAAATTGGTTCTTCGTTAGCGATTCAAATAAAAAAATGATATGTTGCAAAATTCACAAGGAACTGGAAGATTCGCTCAAAATACACTCACCTCAGTGGTTCTTGTATGTTTTACTGAGGTCAAGGATTCACTGTAGCTGCCCCTCGATTGATGAAAGAATGACAAGTTTGGGTGGTCTCGACGGGTGTGTTTATTGTTCCAACACCGTGAAAACTATAAGGATATAGAATAAATACAGTTACAATCGAATAATCTCATATAGTTTTCAATCTATATGAAAAGGGGAAATCACAATTTTATACAATATGTAGTGGGGTCCCTGCTTCATCTCTCTCAGCTAGCCTAGAGGGTCCTTGACCTGAAAAACATTGAAGACCCATCATATATGGAGATACTTTCTCATACTAATGCAGCCTGTCAGCGAGCCGTCACCCTCTGTCGCTCTCCCTGTATGTGGATTATTTGAGTGGTACAGCCACTCCAAGGAACAGCAATGTCCCTATGTCCATCCATCCCTATGTCCGTATGTCCCTATATTTAGGGTATCAATAGGGGCAAAAGTGGCGCTGTTGTGCTAGAAAGATAGATAGATAGATAGAGATAGTGTTGCACTTTTGCCTGCTAATTACAATGTGAAGCGTGCATGAGAGATGGAGGAGGGTGGAGAGAGAGAAAGAGAGAGAGTTGTCTGCTAATTCCCCATTTCCCCCACACAGTAAAGGTGGTTGCACACTGGATGCGTTTTTCAGAAAAAACTATGGAGAAACGCTGCTAAAAATCTGAAAAACGCGCTCTGTGTGCAGGGACCTTAACTCTGTAATTCCTCGACCGTCTCGGACGCGGGGCGGCTCTCCAGTACCGGGCCGGCACCCTGGGCGTGTTCCTGTGGGTCTGGAAGTTCCGGGGACCCCCACACAGAGTTGCACCACTCAGTTCACACGGGTGTGATTTCTTAAATAATAATAATATTAATAAAAACATATACTGTATTATGGTACAGAATAGATCTATAGAGATTTGGAGATTTATATAGACTCAACGGCCTACTCAGGAATGATGCAAGGAATTGTTGAGGTGTCAAATGTCGTGCAAACATTGTTATCATGAGTCACCTCCCCCTTTTTTCTGGGGAAAGACCTACATGCATATTGCGTGTCCTTCCTTCCTTAAATATGACATATGCATCCTGTTTCCCTTATAGCCAGAATTTTAAAGCCCCTGCTCATAATTTCTGTGAAATTGGTTCTTCGTTAGCGATTCAAATAAAAAAATGATATGTTGCAAAATTCACAAGGAACTGGAAGATTCGCTCAAAATACACTCACCTCAGTGGTTCTTGTATGTTTTACTGAGGTCAAGGATTCACTGTAGCTGCCCCTCGATTGATGAAAGAATGACAAGTTTGGGTGGTCTCGACGGGTGTGTTTATTGTTCCAACACCGTGAAAACTATAAGGATATAGAATAAATACAGTTACAATCGAATAATCTCATATAGTTTCACTACTAAAATCTGTGCATTAAACTTGTCACTTCAGCAGTACAATCAACAATAAAAATGGTTAATTTATGGTCAATTATAAATACAGTGATACAAAACTCAAGTCATTTCAATTATAAGACAAGGAAAATGCACAATAACCAAAAGTACCACAACCAAACGAAAACCAAACAAATACAATCATGAACGATATACTCCAAATGGAAACTAGACAAATAAATAATCATGTATACCTCACTCCGCGTATCGAGGGTGCTAAAGGGCTGCATAACCAACTTGAACCTCAGGGCACATCAACAGTCACCGATGGTCACATTTACACAGTGTGACGGACAGGCACTGTAGACAATAGACAACTTCAGTCACTAAAAGTTCACTACCACTGCAAATGTCACAGGCTTCAACGCTGCTGCTTAATCAATAAGAATACAAACATAATAAGAGTCACATAAACAGTCAAACATTTCATACCGTGTGGTCTGGTGCAAACACACACACACACACACACACACACACACACACACACACACACACACACACACACACACACACACACACACACACACACACACACACACACACACACACACACACACACACACACACACACACACACACACACACACACACACACACACACACACACACACACACACACACACACACACACACACACACACACACACACACACACACACACACACACACACACACACACACACACACACACACACACACACACACACACACACACACACACTCTCTCCCTCTGCTCACTCTGGAGTCTGGCTGTGTGAAATGAGTCTATGGGTCTGAGGTGAGTGAAGCTAACAGGCTTCAGCTATATATGGATAGGTAACAGGAGGTGTCAAAGTAAAAGTATGCCAAATTACAAAATAAGACAAACAATAAATAAAGAATAAACAGACTTCAAACTAAAGAAATTATTGCAGAACCAACTGTCACTGGCAGTTACAAGGAATAAAGTTAAGCTTAGGCATAGTTTTACTGACGTTACATTTAGGAATACCTGGTGGCAAGTGGATTTGACCTGGGACGAGCGTTCTTGTATTCACAGCATTCAATACAGGAATTTCACTTTCATTTTTGGTATTAAATGAAACAGAACACAAATGTGGTACCGCCTAAGAGTTACATTGCCAATTAATTTACAAATGAGAGATAAAAAACAGTTTACATTTACATAAAATACAAATGTTCTTTTGTGAATCTTTGCGTAGGCCTACCTATCGGGCCATATAAGCAAATGCACAACTGGCCATAGGCTATACTCAGTGCCAAAATAAGATGAGTAACTCTGGCAAGAACGTGAAAGCTAGGGTAAAGGACATGAGGTTATTGACACACTTCTATTGACTGTATGACAATGATCGGAAATCCCAAAATATCTTCATGGACGTGGACTATATATATGCCTATAAATTTAAGCCTTAATTCATAGACACTGTTCACTTGAGTTGAGGTACATTTTTGAAATACTTTCCTTGAGGAGTGGCTTACTACAATGAACATCCTGATTGGTAAGTGGAGTAATAGTAAACTGTTGCCTGTGCAAGCCTAGAACCTCCCTTCAGTGGCCCACTAGCTACACTGGAGGAGAGCCTGAAGGGGGAGGTAGGACCACGTGCATTTATTCTAGCCTACTCTGATCAGTTCATATCAACGTTTGGTAGGTGATTTACTGAATTTATTTAGGTTATTTTAACTTAGAGAACATCAGTAGGCCTAGTCTATATATTCAAGCTATTTATCTCTGGCTAATGATGCTGAGTCTTGACTTGTATTAAGTTTAGATTGTGACTGTGAGTCTAATTTATGAGTAGGCCTAAAGTAGAGACAAACGGTTTTAGTAATTTTGCTATGTTTAACCAGGACGTTTCATGTTACTGCAACTATTCTCAACTAGGTCTATAGTCTACTAGGAGGACGCCCATGAATCTATTTTAGCCTAGGGGGGGCAAGCCTAGGTTACTGAGGTCAGCAGCACTAGCGTTGTGACTGCTGATGAGACTGCTCGCATTGTTCCTTCGAGGGAGACTTTCATCTTCTGCCAGCCAATGAGCGCTGTCTTCGATTCATACCGCTGTGGCGACTAGACTGCACGCATGGTCGGTACTGAGTCTGTGACTGACACAGATTTCTTGTCTCTCTTGCAGTTATTGTTATTACGTGCAACATGGCCACCTTCGCCAAGAGTGCACCTGTACTGGAGCTGAAAGACGATCATACAACACGTGCTGCGGAGCAAGCACTGCAGTTAATACGCAAGATCTTGGAAGAGATTCCCGAGACGTACAAGTCCTGCATAACTCAACCGGATGTAAGCAACAAAATGCATTTTTCCTCCTCTTCTTGTATTGTTTAAGTTAACCTGGTTGTATAGGCCTGGCTATCTATCTCAGTCTCAGATGTAGGCCTAGCCTATGTTTTATTGATCTTTTTAGAGTAATTTGGAGATTTTAGACTGACCTGTCCATTCTCAGCATCAAGAGATAAGTAAAATGAAAATGAAAATAAAAGCCTGCGGGTACCGAAGCTAAGAGAGAAGCTCCCGTGGCCGTGATCTAAAATCTCCGCGCAGATAATTGCGTGCGATGCTTATTATGTAACTGTATAACACACAAGCGTTCATGTTGTAGCCTAGCCCTAGGCTATATTGTAGCCCATTTTCAGCAAAGCAATTAGTAATTAATATATGTTTTGGAACTATACATATTGATAGATTTTTTGATTGATTGAAGTATTTATTAACAGTTTGCAGAATTACAGTAGCCTACATTTAAAGTACAACTCAATAGAAAAACTGTCAACTGTGAGTGGACGACACCATAAAGTATAGGCCTATTACACTTGTTTAGAGGGTCCACCATTTTCAATTCATCATAACATTTAGAGACGTAAAATATACACTTCTGTATTAGCCTAGACTACAATAATATAAATATAATATTATCACACCCTCATTCACACAGATCACACCCTGTGATCACTGTTATCTCTGCAGTGGTAGTCTATATCCTCTGTAGCCTATAGGCTATAATTTGCTTATTATCAAAAATAAAAAGTATTGATGGTTTAAAGGGATATTTCACTTTAAAAAACTTGTATAATTCCATTGTCTACTAGGCTTTTGTGAGCACCCCTAACAATTTTAAGTTGATTGATTCAGTATTTAAATATTTGATATGTTTATCAGGCACGCCCCCTTCCTATACAAACCCCTAACTTCAAACTTCATTTTAACCATGTTACATATATTGAAAACACCCGTCCTTGGTAGGACAATATCAGTCAGAAGGTCCTTGGTTCAACCAAGGACAGGTGTTTTCAATCTATATGAAAAGGGGAAATCACAATTTTATACAATATGTAGTGGGGTCCCTGCTTCATCTCTCTCAGCTAGCCTAGAGGGTCCTTGACCTGAAAAACATTGAAGACCCATCATATATGGAGATACTTTACTGGTCGTGTTGTAGGCTACAGATTACTGTAACTATATGGCCTATCATTTACATATTTAATTCCAATTCCATCTAATACAGACTTTTAACCTCAACTCAACTGAAAATGGGAATTTGGAGGTTATGGCAGTAACTATTGGAATCCCACCCCCTCCTGTACTCAAAGCCCTAACACAGGACTTTACTTTGGTAAGACATTTTTTATTTACTCCAAAGTAACAAAACATGTTTTCAGTTTAATTTTGTCTTATTCTGGCTCCCATGAAAATGTATAACAAAATAATGAATGCAAATGGCTCTTTTTAGGAGACGAGTCTGAAAAGGATGTCTGAGGGTCTTCAGCTGCACCAAGCATTACTGAATGAAGTCTTTCCTCGGCTGAACAGCAATGAGCGAATGGATGGCCTATTGTCTGACATCAGAGACCTTCTCAGTCAGATCCACACGGTAACAGATATTTATTGTTTTTCATAATGTTATAAAAGAAAAACTGAATTATATGAAACCAAGCCAGACTTTGTTTCGAGGGAGCACTTTGGTGATATGCTATTGTGTGTGTGTGTGTGTGTGTGTGTCTGGCAGATGGTGAAGCCCCATGTTCAGCCCACTCTGAAGTTAAGCCTCCCGGACCCTGGAGGATACGAGGTTCAGGTGGCCACACACCTCGCCCTGGTGCAGCTAAGGTCCTTTGGGTGTGATATGGTGCGCATCCTGCGCCATATCACCGCTGACGAGGACATGGACTGTTAGTGAAAGGCTCTAATGCCCACAAGTGCTTTTGGCTCATGTCCAAAATGTGTCGCATTTCGCCATATTTTAGCATGGCATTTATTTATTGAAAACATGTATTTATGAAATCCTATTTATTATTTTAGCTAATGTATTTATTTTCAAGATGCTTTATTTATTAGAACGATACTAAAGCTGGACTTGCAGGCAAAGTGATGTCCTTTAGTAGCATTAATAGTATAGGCTAGCATTAGGATTGCTTGCCAATTTAACCGTGTAACAGGTTAACCCAATCAGGCCCGACATCGAAATTAAAAAAAAAAAGGTTTTCTAAATCATGACAATTTTCTGAAAGATTTGAGGCACATTTTAACGATTTTTCAAAAATACCGTATAACATAATGTTTAAAACACCAAAAGGGGTTCCTGCCCAAAATGGGTTAAATCCATCACAGTAGTGTATAATTGTTTAGTCATCGAGTCATCATGACTGATTCATGGAAAAAAACTTTTTCACATTTTCATTGTATTTATTTATTTACTGTATAGAAATTGTAATGATTGAATCAATCAAGAGTAATTGAAAGTGAAAGAACTACATTGTTTTTTATAATTGTGTGAAATCTTTAAATCTTTTGAATAAATATATTTTTATCACAAAAAGTGGTTAATTTTTTTTAATACAAAATGATGGTAAAGACCAATCAATATTTTAATTACAATTCAGATATGTTATTAAATTATAAATTCATGCAAAGAAATTATCGAGTAGACTATGTACCAAATAAAATGTAACTGCTTGAGAAACACATTTGATGTGGTGTGTAGGTACAAGACTATCGATCACATAATTACAATGTCCCCGGTTTATTTTTGAGTGGTGCAACCACTCCTACAACCAGCAATGTCCGTGTCCTCCCGCAGTAGGGGCGTTGTTGTGCCAGAAACAGAGAGAGTGCTGCAGTTGCCTGCTAATGAGAGAGAGAGAGAGGGGGGGTCGGGAGTTGCACCACTGATTCTTTATTGTGGTTGGAGATCAGTCTTCCTGTCTCTGCACTCAGTTTCTCCATCAAACTTACTTGTCTAAATGTAAAACAAAAAAGGCCTGAGAATACATATAAAAACACAGACAATGGAAGATAAAAGGAAAATATCGGCTCTTGCATCATAATCAGGCGCTTATTTTACCATCACCAGACACCACATCACCAGACAGTGATTTCCTGAAGTGTTGCAACTCCAATTCACATAAGGATTTACTGCACAGATGAAGGATTCTCCAAAGTCCCAGCTAGGGATTAGGTGGTGGTGTGTCACAAACATGTGATCAGTCAGATGATAGTGTGCCATTATAGTCACTGATCTTATTTTCAGTGTTAATAGGTCATTTTGCCAACCTGCCAGTGATTACATCACAGTGACCCGTAGCCCAAAATAGTATAGAACCATAATGTATCATGTGATTACTGAGAGGCAGGTGACATGGCTCATGACAAGTATACAATTGAATAGTGTCGATTTAGTCATGAACCCATTTAGGACGGGAATCACTTTTTACCTTTCAACAGTTTCAAGACATACGATAGTTTCAAGTGGAGATTAACAGGAAAGAGGGAGAGAGAGAGAGAGAGAAAGAAGGGGAGAGACATGCAGCAAGGGACTCGAACATGCAACACGCTGTCAGGCCAGAGCCTACAGTATATGTGGCATGCGCCTGGACCACTAGGCCAGCGGGCGCCCCAACAGGAACCCCTTTTGGGGTTCTTGTTGCTATGTACAGTATACTATAGCAATATATTCTTTTGTAATTTTTGAATAACTATTTGAAGTTTCTCAGAAAACTTAGGTGAGGATTTAGAAGGCATATTTAGAATCGGCCTCAATCCTAAATGGGTTTCAATTAAATAAAACACTTCAGCATGAAAAAATGTCAGGGTGACACAAAAAGTTTCTCTTGAGTTTATTATAAAAGTCAGTATGTACATTTTTCTTTTAATATGCAAAAAACTCCACTTGGGTAGTGAAACCCAAAACTCATGTTGTGCCATAATCATGAGACGCTGGACTGGACTGTGTAACTCTGCCTATCTATAGGGTGGAAATGGCTTTGGCAGCTACTCTCCTTCCTAGAGGCAGGGTTAGGTCGGTGATGGCTAGGACCACCTTGGGTCTGGCCAGGGCAGGCAGCTTCACAAGCTCCGAGACCTGGTTCACAAAGACAACAACTTGAATTAGCCTTGTGTAAGCAGCAGCTCAATACAAGGATCTGGATGTAGGATTCTGCTTTCATTCTGCTTCAAGTAACATGTGAAGGGTCAAACTAGGGGGTTTTCATGATTCTGAATCCATTGCAAGCATTTGTTTTGCACGATAAACACTCCTTGGGCTAAAACAGCCATAGCCCCTTTTCCAAATGTGATGACGGCTATGGCCGTTTTTAGCCCAAGGAGTGTTTTCATCTCTCAAACAAACTTGTGGGTCTTGCTCTAATGAACCAGTTTGATCCGATTTAGGGACCACCCTTCCATATCCGATAATTTGAAAGCACACATACATGCCTTGTGTTGTTTTTTAAAAGATGTGTTTTTTTATTTTGATAGCATAGTGGAGAGTGACACAGAATCAAACTATCCATCAGGCTGCATTAGTATATGTGGTATGCACCTTAACCACTAGGCCATTGGTGGCACAGTGGACACAGCACACAAACACACAGAATTAATCAAACAATCTCACCATGGTAAAGGGCATGAACTGCAGGATATTTCCACGGCTGCCTTGCTCCAGACATTCAACACACTCCTCCATAAAACTCTGTACAAACTGGGTGTGAGGTCCAGCCATCTTGGAGCCCATGATGGAAGAGATAAGTAGGAAAAGGTTGGCTGAACACAAAGGAAAACATTGCTTGAATTAGTCAATTTCCACACAGATATAAAATATATATAAAAAAAGAATTAAGAAACAGAATTATTCTGAAGGTGAGATGAGGAGGACACTAAAACGTCCTTAATATTTGACACAGGCTTTGTCATGGCTTGGCAGATGGTCCTTGCAAACTTCATAATGCATCAACTGCTAAGTGCAAATGAGCCAACATTTGAAGATATATTGAAGGTATTATTAATTTCATGTCTGTTAATTTGATTTGTCTTACGTTAAAAACTTGCATTTAGCCTGGCAGCAACCACACAACGTCCCATTCAGGGCGAATAAAGTCTTGACCACTTTGAACAGCGCTGGGCTGGCCAATCATGTACCACAGAGGGCTGAGTGTATAGAGCTATTCATTTAGCATGCCTTAGAGTAGAGACATGGGCACAATGCAATGTTTAATGGGAAGGAAATCCTGCATACATTTGGTCTGTGGCACTTAATTGGAGAACCATATCTTAAAAGATGGAGCTCTCACCCAGGACACGGTTGAGAGGGTCCCTCATGTTGACTGAGTGAAGCTGGGAGGCAGACAGGGAACTGCTCATCGACCGGTCCCCTGCAGGAAGAGACAACATGACACAAGAAGCCAAAACATAAATGACTCATGGAAATCCACTCTACAGTTGCCTGCAAGTTACAACAAACTTTGCTTTGTCATTTAAGCAACAAAAAAAAGGAAGAAGAAATGGAAACAGTCTGCATCATCATTTAAGTAAGAAATAAGAAGAAGAAGTGAAAGTAGCCTTATTCCTTTCCTATTTGGTTGAATCTTGATGCAACCTTGACCAAAGATTAGTGAAACTTGTCAAAGTTAGGTAATGTCCAGGTAAAAATTTACAATTCGAGGCACTGTTCATTGAAGGACCAACCTAGAAATACTAATAGCTGTCCCCCCCTACACACACAAACACCTTATCTAACAGCACAGAAACGCAAAACGCAAACTGAGGGCAGAGGAGGAAAGAGATGCAACAGTTGTCTCCAGCTTGGTTTGTCCCTAAAGACTCTGCGCTTATGTAGTTGATGCTGGTCAGTAACCGACATACCTCAATTTGATTCAGTGTGGGGTTATGTCCAATATTAAAAAACACCTAAGGTGGAAGAGCAGTTTCTACCCTTCACTATTATTCAACAATGGAATTAGTTTCCATTTAAGTCATCCAGGAAACAAAGGTTTCAGTTTCACACATACTTGGAATTAAACGACTTGCTGATATGTAGGATGCAGGTAGTACAAAGGAATGAATAAGAGGAAGCAAAAAAACACGTCATATAAATGACGAATAATCTTTCACTTTCAATATCACAATGCTCTATCAATTGATTGCATAGGGCCTAAATGGAAACTAGACAAGTAGTCTGTTTCTGTTTTTACATTTCTGTCTAATAAATAAACCAATCAATTTCAGGGTGGAGTTTTTACAAGCAGACTGCTTGGACTGAGCAGTGGACACATAAAAATATGCTGCAATAAAGTTGAAATGAATGTTAAGAAAGATAGGATTTCAAGGCCTGTCAGAAATGATGTAGGCTTGCTGACCTACTTTAGTGAGCTTACAAGAGCTGACTTGCTGGAGATTTTGAAAACACACTTTCTCTAGAACTCTTCTGCGATTTGAACAGAGATTATAACCCCTTAAGAGCAGCTGGGTCACACACACTTTCTTCTCGGGAAAAAAAGTTTAAAAGATCTAATAGAGTTGTACGTGTGCATGAAAATGAATACCAGATAGATTGGGGAAAAATTACTGTAGTGTATTTCATAATACTTTGGTCAATTAGATTCAACATTGTGTACTAGTCTAGTGTGCCATTTTCAACAGAGTTTACTGATAATTATATTTGTAACACGTGGTTTAAACATGTAGCTGCTGCTTGCCCGTTTTTCCCGGGGGGGAAAGGCAAGCGACGTGTCAGATCGCGTCAGATAATGCCTTCAACAACTACCGTGAACCAAATTCACTGTAGTAGCCTTTTCATAAATTATATTTGTACTTAGGCTGTCGTAAAAAAGTTAGAGAAATTCAAAGTTTCAACACCGCAACACCAAAGTAGTAGTACGCTACTAGTAGTTGTGAATTAGCAAACTGGACATTTAATGTTACCTTTAATTCTGAGAGTCAAAACGAGCAAGCATAACTGCCTGCTTTTGTTCTTGCCTGACAACGACAAACCTCTGCCCACAGGCTGACTCACAATTAAGATGACAAAGGGCTACAGACTGACCTGGACTGGACAGGGCAACAGGCTCGTCCTCGTTGGAGCTGAGCAGGCGCATGAGTTTAGAAGGCTGGGTGTCATCCAAAGGGAACAAGCTGCTGTAGTCCTGTGGGCCACCAGAGGCATGTTAGACCACCATTGTCTTTTGAATATACAAATTACAGTGTTGATTTAACTCTTAAAAACGGATCCTTATGAGTCCACACTCAGAGGATTACACTTTTTTACAGTTTGGATTTATACTGTTTAACATCCCCCGCCAGGATTAATGTATTTATTTATCGTGCATTGCCAAGGTTTTCCCTCTTTCAAGAGGAAAAAAATGCTGCTTTTGTCCAGCACCTGGGCTAGAGTGGAGGTGCATGCGCTATTACCTTTGTTAGTTTCCCTCTTTCAACCCTTATGTTATGCTGTAACTGGATATTACGATGACGTAATGGTGTGTGTGGTGTCTTGACCGGTTGTTGTTCTCTCGCTTGGTGCAGAAAAAAACCTGACTGCGAGTGGGCAGTTGAAAAACCTTGTTTTGACCAGAAACACCGATTTGGAGATAGAGCCAGGCCATTGACAAGACCGCAAGGTCTTTTTTCGGTGCTATCCTTTTGGATAAATGTGCTTTCTGACTGTACCATGTACTGTTTTTTTGCATTTGATATTGTCCAATAAAATAATCAATCAATCAAAAAAATTGAAAGCAGCACATAGATTGCAAGTGGATGCGCAAGCATCTTAAAATGGTGCCGGCCAGGGTCACACTTTACACTGGGATGCTAACGGGAGACCGCTATCGACTCGATCGTATCAAAACATGGATTAAAGAACATAAAGACATCAAACGTAGCCTACGTTCTTGGTGGACGGCCAGACTAAAGCTTATCTATGGTTTCTACGGTTCTGGCTGGGCTCCGTGGCGTGTTGACCACTTTCACTAAATGGGGTTTCAATTGTACAGTTTTCTGTGTACCAAAAAAAATAAGCCACAAAAAGAATATATATATATATATATACACACACACACACACACACACATAAAAAGGACAATCTACAGCTTGTAGAACAGCAATTTTTGAACAAATGTTCCTCCCAGAATAGAGATGGGGTTGTTCAAGTGGTTCAATTATATACATACATTTACATACATACACTGAAACCATTATGTAATATATTATATAACACAGAGATAATCAGAGCACATAAACTGCTCTCTCTAAGATAGTGGTCTGAGACACAGCACTGATGCTAATAAGGTATTCTGGTGCTTCTTCATTTAAGTGCAGCATTCAATACAATTGACCACAACATACTCCTAAATCACCCTGAGTGCCGGGCTGACCTCTCAGCCTTAAGCTCCCTGACTGCCTGTCGGTGTGCAATCAATAAAATAATCAGTAAAATCTTTCTAAGATTAAAAGGAGTAATAACTTTCAGAATGTGTTCTAAACTAGTTCTGAACATACAGGATATTTTTAATTATTCTTGGAGAATGTGTCATAAATTTGACATTACGTTTAGTGTTGCACAAGGGAGCTGCCTTAGGCCTTGGCTGTTCTCACTGATATGCTTCTGCTAGATGATGTCATTACAGAACATAATGTTAGCTTCCATGATGAGAAAAAATGAGGAAGGCAGATAGAGAGACAACTTGCCAAATACTGTTCCGTTTCGGCTGTTATAGGCAGTTTGTCTGTGTGGAGGAGGAGGTGCCATGTGTATCCTTGAGTGAACTGTCGGCCCCTTTATATTTCTTTCCTTGTAAAATTAATTGTAATTTGTGGATTCAAATAAAGAACTAAAAGGAGTGTGTGTGTGTGTGAGTGAGTGAGTGAGTGACAGACAGACAAAAAAAAGTTTGACGTAATATACGCATGCTACCTGGGTCACGGTCCCCCCCGCCACAATCTGAATTCCCACAGACGTGTTTCATATGGTGTCATATATGAACTGTGTTCCAAAAGACAAATGAGCCGGCGGTTTCACTCATATGGCCATGAAGCATCGACCGACAATTTGCTTACCTAATGTTACCACCACCAAATTAATTACATTTTCGACAGAAACAGACTGCATCAATATCGTTTATGATACAGAGCCACCTCCCTGACAATAGTTATAGATAGACCACAATTCTTATATACAGTATGAGACAATTCTAAGATGACCCAATACCTAATGTTATTTTCCATAGAGAAAAACGTCAGTGACCGAGGGGATGTCAGGACTTCGGTACTCCATTTCCTATTCTTTGTGGGGTTTCCCCATGATTAAAAACGTTTGGTGGGGAAAGGGTACATGTTTCCTGTTTTATTTTTATCATTATCGTTGTGTATTGCCCATTTACCTCAATGTCCTCTAGCTGCCTCTTGCGTTGGCGAGCTGAGGCCTGACCTTTGTGGTGAGAGGAGTAAGAACTCAGGGCACACCACACTGACAACCTGTAGAGTCACAACGACAAACAACAAAAACTCACTCAACGTGTGTCTGCCCAGGGAGCTGAAGGGGTTAAGCACACTCCTCAACACTGGATCTTAAGACTGAATAGCACCATTAATACACACACACACACAGTCTACTAGTACTATGTCGCTCATATATACAGAATACAGATCTAATCACAAGACCCGTCACTTGAATGATTTTATACAAAGAAAACAAAAACAGCCTTATAATCATATAAGGCTGCTGACCACCACAAAATCTAGAATATTAACCTACTGTAAACGTTTGTAAAGGGGGAAACATTGTATTCTTCTCATAAAGCTCAGTTAAGTTTCACGTTTTAATTGCTTGGCTTAAATGAAGAAACCTTAGCCGACAAAGAGAGACCTAGGAGACCACAAGGCAGAGGAGACAGAAAGACAGATGACTGTTAACTTTAGTGGGGTGTTGTCTGCATTCTTGGCTCTGGGTTGTGAAACTGTAGCTGATCAAAAAAGACGATGGTTTAATTTTATTTATGTGCATGCTATGGGCCTTATAGGCTCTGTTAGTAAGGAGACGGATGGCTTCCTTTGCTGTGTTCAATACTGATGTAGGTTGCACTACCTACACTGTATGATACAGTTGTGTTCAAGGCTTGCGATGTGCAGTGTGCACTGCAGTCAATACTCCAAGTGTGCACGCACTCAACTCTCTCTCTTACTTACTTGGCCAGTGCCTTGCCGGGTGGGTCTGCCAGGCTGGGCCAGTGGGCTGAGTCGGTGAGCAGGTTGGGCAGTATGGTTCCCAGCAGGGTCAGGGTGATCTGCTGGGTGTCCAGGCAGAAGATGCTGTAGAACAGCTCCACCACGCGGTTTGCCCATTCCTGTCGAGTCTCCTTCAGCAGTTCCTGAATGAACAATTCACTATTTAGGCATTTAGCAGACGCTCTAAATTACATAAGTTTAGCCTTTGGATACACCAGTAAGGTCGTCGAGGCTAGTGCAAGTGCTACGTGAGTCTGCAGGTCTGATTGCAATAGGAAGTTCATTCCATAGTTTTGGAGCCAGAGTCTGAGATGTGTGGAGCGTTCTGCCAGCCTCCCTGCGTTGGCTGGGTCGTTTGTAGGGTTGTAGGGTCCAATCAGACTATAGATATGGGTTGCTTTGAAGTATTTGTATTCTGTGCAGGCAGCAACCGGGAGCCAGTAGAAGAATGTGAGAAGTTTGGCTGGTTGAATGTTACAACATGCATCCGTCTCACCATCTTAAAATCACCCTACATCCGGTGTTTTTTTATCATTGCACAAAATGAATAAATCCAAATGAAAATGGTATTCATGGAATAGTTATTGATTTATTTATAATTACATAATGTAATCCCGTGCCTCAACAAACATACAGTATGGGCTCACTTGGTGACCCAACCTACCTTGACCATGTTGTTGGTGAACCAGAAGACGCCTCCCATGTGCAGCAGGCTCTCAAACAAGTGCAGGGCCCGGCTGTCCACCCAGCCCTTCCGCAGCACCACCTGGAACTGCTTGCTGAGCGCGTCGTGGATGGGCTCCTTGGCTGGCAGCAGGTTGCGGTAGGGGATGGGCTCCTGCTGAGCCTCCATCGGGGGGGTGCGCAGGGGCACACCCGTCTGCTGGAAGACGTCAGCACACATGTGCTCCAGGATGGAGCTCATGATCACCACCCTGGTAAGAGAGGGCGACATGCACACATCTACTATGAAAAAAAGAAAGAAATAATTGACCATGGAACAACGGAGGTTTCACAAACTTTGAAAAGCTGTGTACATTGCAAAAGACATTACAATTTGTGGCCCGGGCACCTAGGCTGGTAATACAGCGTGTCAGAGTCCCGATCATGACGACCTTTGCTGCTTGTGTCTCCCCCCCCCCCCCCCCCCCAATCTCTCTCCCCGTTTGCTGTCAAGCTACTGTGATCTATCAATAAAGGCAAAAAGCCCCAAAGATATATCTAAGACATTACAATTTGTAATGTGTTGTGTAGAAGAAAAGAAAGTCATCCATCATCGAAAAAACGATGTCCAATGCATGAAGAAATCCAGAAGAAGACATTTTGGGCAGTTGGGCATGAACTAGGGCTGTACTTGTAGGGCGGGGTAATAATATAAATAATACAACTTTTTTAATAATAAAAAATGTATGCCTAAACCTACCCTTAATCCTAACCTGTAAAACAAGCGCCCCATCAGCGACCATCGACTCCCAGGATCAGCAAAACAGGTATTCCCATTATTTGTGAACATTTGTGTGTGCAGGGAAAGGCGTGTTTGTTTTACCGCTCGTTGTAGAACTGCAGTGTCGTGTTCTCCGCGTACACTCCGTACAGCGGGGTCATGAGCTGCCGGATCATGGTCTGCGGTTTCTCCCGCTCATCGCGCCCCAGCATTCTGACGTGTGCCACCAGCCAGGCAACGGCACAGATGGCCATGCTGCACACCTTCCCCTTGATGTTGTCTGTGATCTTCTACACTCAGGTAGGAAAAGGAGAGAAAGAAGGGGGAGAGGAGGGATTCAATATGTTATAGAGAAGGGTTATTAAGGAGGGGGTTGGGTTCAGCTGGCCAGGCTCTTTAACATCCCAGACCAAGATGTAGCCAGACCCCAGCAACATTAGTCCACGTGTTTTGGACGTGCCCTTCCCTCACTACCTACTGGAAGCAAATATTTGACGTATTCTCTCATATGTGTGGAACAGTAATAACCCCTTCTTTCCACACCGCTATATTTGGCATAATTCCCCCAAGCTGTACAGTCACATCTCCGCAAGCAAATGCTTTGGCATTTGCGTACCTATTAGCGTGTAGACTAATCCTCCTTAACTGGAAATCGGATAAGGCACCAATGGCTAAAAGAAGTTTTATCATTCCTGCCTCTGGAAAAACTCAGATATACGTAGAGTGGACAGAGCCCAAAAAACTTTGTCCTGGCTTGGAGTCCCTTTGTAGAGTTTGTTAGACTTTTCCTTTCATGAAACTGTTCCGGACTATGTCCGACTAGGGTACTGTTAATGGAGATGTCCCTGTCTTAACTCATTTTCACCTGTAATTGTCCCATTGGGGGGGGGAGTATATACAGTATGTTTTGTATGGTATTTTGTATACATGTGTACACAAACTGTAAAATAAAGTTTATAAAAAAAGAAAGAAAAAAGGATGAGTCTGGTTCAGATCAGGTGGTGGTGTGGGGGAGGGGTTTTGATAAAGAGAGATTGACAGTCAAACGACAAATTAAAGGGACATTTCACTGCTGGAAGAAACTCCAGTCACTCAAAGGGTTTGACTGGATTGCTGGATTACTACAATGCCAATAATGCTTTGGTAAGTTTGGTGCACTTACTATGACACACTAACTGGTGTTACTGTGAACTTTATTAGGTTACTGTCACTACAGTATATGTTACTACGTACCAACCCCACCTTGTGGATAAGGGGACAGCTGTCTTACTGAGACAACATGTAGTCCAGGAAGGAAGTGAGACCAGTGTCCGTGACATCACGGACACTTTGAAATACAAAAATAAATATATATAAAATAATAAAAAAATCCCAGGAAAGGGTTTCTTGTCTTCCAAAAAACATTCAAATAAGATATGGTTGCAAACGAGGTGAAGTGGCCCTTTAAGGGACATGAAAGAAGAGGAAGGAAATAGCAGGAGACTCAAGTGGAAATACAATTCCAGTATTGTGAATTCTGAGATTACTCTCTTTTCCTCAAGCTACTTTTCGCTTGCGTGGGCTTCAGCAGAATTGGGCAGCGATAAGAAATAAGACTAAATACACAACTTAGGACGTCAGCATCTGGGCAAGTTGTCAAACATGTCAGAACTCGTCATTTCCACTGGTGACAGTGCACATTCTTGAGTGATGAAACACAGGAAAAGGAAACCAAGAGATAGTGGTTCATGAATTTATGACAGAAGGTGGTGTCAACTTAAAAGGAAACATTTACATAAAGTGTCTTAGTAAGGTTCTGGGCGAAAACGAGCTACCAGAACAGTTACCGGTATATCTATGTAGCTGTCGATGGAATGTTTTTGTCATTTGTAAGAATAAAAAAAAAAGTAGACCACAAACATGGCAAGATAACAACTTAATACAATAAAGACATAAGAACAAAAATAATACAAATCAGAAAATACACTCCAAATACAGTATATATCATCACAATATTGCAGCCAACAACATCTCTCCCATAAACAGCTCAGCCATTTGGATCCATCCCCAGATCCCCTGGAATGTTCTTGCCAACAGTGCGATTACATCTTGCATTGACATTCTTAGTCAGTCACCTGAGGAAGAGCTGCTCTTACATTTTTCCTTGAATATTACACTAATGCATGAGCATCACGGTCACTGAATGTGTAATCTCTCAAGATAGATTCTGCACACCTGTCGGAATCTGTTGTAGTAGGAATGAACACAAAGACGCACTACCGGAAGAGGTGGGCTGAAAGAGAGTGAATGGGCCGACATCAGGTCCCCAAAGGCAAATTCAAAGAATCTTTTCTATTTTGCCGATGGGTTCCCAGGTTGCTGAATGTGTGACCTGAGGCTGTAAATCTAGCCTGGGTCCACACCACATACCCCACCCACTCCACTGAGTGAACTGCTTCTTGGACTTCCAGAAGATACGATTTGTGTTATTGTTTTCCTTTCAAACGCTTTCAAGATCTTTCAAATAGCAATGCTGTGAAATTGTAGAATCTTGTACATTCTATGCTATCCCGGTTTTAACGGGATAAACCACAACTTCTGATCCAATTTACTGATGCCTTTCAGATTGATCAAAAGGTAGAATCATGTCAATCACTGTTCATAATTACAACACTAGCCAGTTGAGCAGTCTTTGTGATTGAAGCTCCAGCCATCCATGCCTGAGTAATGAACCACATTTCATAGCCAGTCAATTAGATCAGGTTTGTCCTTTCATTTGTCACCTGTATATAGTATAATGTAGACATCAGGGGTGGTTAGGGCCTTTGAGGACATGTGTAAAGACCAATTGTGAAGAGGTTTCATGTGCAACCTTCTCCCCCAAACCTTAGATGGAATCTTATCTTTCCTACTGACTCACTGAACCAAACCATAGATGGAGAACATACCTGCACAGCCTCCATCGACAGCACACCGCTCTCCCAGGCATTCAGAACTTCCAAGATGGCAGCTGGGGTGCTGAGGCAAATTTCGTGCCACTTCATCTGACTGGCACACAACACAATACAAAAATGAACAGAAACTCTGGATGACATCTGTGTGCCAGAAATGCATGCAAATATCATAAAGACATTTCAACCATCAAATGCCTGAAATAGCCGTCCTAGAATGCATTGTAAGCTTGTAGAGTTGCAATATTTGCTGAATGTTCACCCATGTTTGCATATTATTATGCTTGTGATTATTTTAGTCTTTAAAATAAATAACTGTTGAACACTTGCATGAATGTTGAATGTAATTTAATCTAGAACAGGTGTCATTGAAAATATATGAAAGTGCTAAAAAAAAACATATACCTCTGTCAAAATAATTGAGGCTAAATCTTAGTAAACAAGCAGTAGTCAACCCCGATATGTGGCAAATCGATACCCTAATTTTAACTTAACTTGGTTTTAGGGTCAACTTTCTTTATTTTTTATCTTCCAGAGGAAGGTATGTAGAACTCACACTAGTTTCATTTCAGTAGAGTTGTGGAGGAGGGTCACCAGACTTTCCACTTTACCAGACTCGGGTCTGAAGCAGGGGTGGTCTGGGTTCAGCGTCTTGCCCTCCTCTGGCATGCAGGTCTGCAGCCATGTTTCAAAGAAGGGCGTCTCCCCCGAGGGGCTGGGTTCTGACAGGATCACCTGCAAAACGAAATGCCACTCAAGCATGTCAGAGTGGACGTTGGTATAGAGGTGTATGCGCGTGACATCATTGTACCTGGATGTTATGCGGGAACGCCCACTGAGTGGCAAAAAACAACTTTCTGGCCTCGACAGCCCATTCATCCAAACAGAAAAGTCCTGTCTGATTGCATTAAACAATGTTAAACTCACCAACATTGCAGCTGTACGAAAAGCTTGAATTTAATTCGGACTCTGTCTGCTGCAGTTGATATCAGATTTTTGTTGCATCGTCAAATTCATGCAACATTCTCTTTTGCTGCTTTACCTTAGTTTATTGACGTTTATTCAACTTATCTAGAGGTAAACCAATCACATGTAAAGTTCTGTGTAACAATAGTAAAATCTAACTCAAGCCTATTAACAGAAATAACAGAAAAAGCATATTTATGCCAGCTACAGAAAAAGCCTAGTCACTAGTTGTAGCTAGTTCCTTTGAGTGCTCAGTGAAAACGTGGATCTCTGGACATCTACTGGAAATAGAGTGAAAGTACAGGTTGTTTAGGCTTAAAAATATGTAGTACTTGCATAACATGAAGTGCACAGGGCATTAGTTTGTAACAAACTATTGGCAGGCAAACCTGCCAATATAATGGTCCATGCTCCACACAGGACAACTTCCCCACTGGAAGGGCTCAAAGACCAATAGTCAACTAATGTGAAGTGGGCACTGGATAGGGTCAAATAAATAATCAAATGGAATGAAGTATATACGGTTTAAGTAAGTAAGTACATTTTATTTGTAAAAGCACCTTTCAAGACAAAGTCACAAGGTGCTGAACAGAACACGGAACAAGCAATCAACAAGTTAAAACAAACAGGAAAACAAAAAAGTAAAAAGACAATAAAAAAAAAGAAAAAAAAGTGGCTAACCTCTGATCCATAGGTCTGCACCACATGGCACAGCATGAGGAAAGAGATGTCAAAGAGCAGGGCTCGAACGGAGGC
Organism: Protomyctophum bolini; assembly: GCF_963924005.1. Lineage (NCBI taxonomy): Eukaryota > Metazoa > Chordata > Actinopteri > Myctophiformes > Myctophidae > Protomyctophum > Protomyctophum bolini. Next base: position 19,509,616 of record NC_137879.1, on the reverse strand, counting down.
CGACTTGGCTGCAGGAAGAGAAAAGGAAACACCTTCACACAAGCATCTCAATGGAAAAACTCCTATGCTGACATGATGACCAAACACAGATTTCCCACATTAGAACACATCACTCTTGATATTGTGTTACTCACATCCTTCTCCACTGATGTGCTTGGGAAACTCATTGAGCCTGCAAGGGCAAGAGAGACTATTAAAAGAGGGAATCACAAGGAATTCCCGACGACCACCAAAAATCTGTTGTGATGGCTGTGTGGCAAACTTGGCAAACTCTGGGTGTCGTGTAAGGCAGCAGCACAATTATGACAAGCAAGAAGACTGGAGGGCGCTTAGTTCTTCATTCACTCCAGACTCAACATCATTTTTGTAGTTCAACAACCACATTAACTCACTTGATAAACTTCCGGGCGAATGATTTTAGCTTCCCAGTGGCGGCGGCTGCTGCCAGGAGCAAGTCAAGGCTCTTCCCAGACAACATGTGTCCCAGAACCCCCAGCAGGCCCTCGGGAGACTTGGAGTGGTCAGCGTCTACGGTCTAACATGGCACAGAAAGGAAAGGGCTATGAGATCAATGAGTTGATGCATCTTCATGGCTATGAAGCTGGCGTTTATTCTGCCACAGGACTTTGTCTTCCAACTTTTTCAAGGGTTAAGATTTGTGAACCTTTACCAACTTAAAGCTGGCTGGTGTCCATGACACCACCAGAAGTACATTCTGAGATTTTACAGGGATATGAATGCTGTATAATCAACGGCCTCCATCTCCAGGCTCTCTACCTTGAGGATGTTTGTGACTGTGGGCTCAGCTCTCAGAATGAGACCCGGGTTCGGCTGGATGTTGGCATTTTCTGCTGTCTTCAGCCTTGGGGCGTACTCACTGTCCTCAGTCCCGAAGAAAATGTGTAACAGGAGAGGGACAGATAGAGAGAAGGAGAGAGAGATAGAACAAGGTAGGAGAGAAAAAGGAGAGAAACCAAACGTGACAGGACAAGAAAGAGGTCTTGATCCATGTTGAACAAGGGAGTTTAGTAAACAAAGCAATGGGAGAGGATGAGACAGAATGAAGGGAATTAGTTCAGGTCATAAGACATGCTCAGATTAAATTCGCTTACTGAAATGTACCGCATTTCTCTTTTGTTTTTTTCATCACACAGGATGGAACACATACCGCTTAGAGGTGAGGTTGGCAGTGTTGCTATCAGACAGCAGACCCAGCTTATTACACTCCTGCAGGAGCATGCTGAGACAGTCACAGCTGTGAAATGAGAGGGAGGGGAAATATGATCAATATGATAGCAGATAGGGGGAGGTTGACCATGCAATTTATAGTCATAGTATTGTAACTGTACATACTAGGGCAGCGCAATTAATCGAGCAAAGATATTTAGAATCAATAACCGACTTATAACCGAATAATCAAGATTTATTTTATATACACGCTAAAGGTTTGGGCCACTACACAACCCTCACATCTAGAGTGAGGGTAACGATTAGAAATAATTCTAATCAATTGTATAAAGAGCTTGAATTATTCTTAAATCATCTTTTATTAATCATAACTGAGGCAAAAGTTTGAAAAGTTCATGATTTGATTGATTGATTGATTTGAAGTAATATGGGCTGGCCTTAAATACACTTGCATGTGTACTGTGTACATATACGAAAACTACAGTATACTATTGTAGTGAAAAGAACCCAGAAGGGGGAATGGATTCCATCCATGTCAATGCCAGTGATTTCTTTCCATTTAGCCTAAAGAACATGAAAAAGACCAGACACACAATTGCCGTTCCAATATATTACAAAGATATTTGACAGGTTTAAGGTCTGGGCTTCTCAAGCATCTCAACAAACCACTTCCACATTGGGAGCATGGTGGGATAGTCATTCTGAATATTTCATTAAGCCCTTGTGGAAATGTGTCGAGCCTAACTACTTAATAGCAGTGAGTAGCCACAGTGCAGCGCCCAACTGTTGCGACACAATTAGAAGCACACACTTCGTCTAGAATGACATTGTTGCCGTAAGATTAAGATATCCACTCACTGGAACAGGGCACTAATTAGAAACATTAATTAGAAAAGGTGTCCACTGACATTCGGTCATATAGCGTATCTAATTAACTGAAAATCTCTCTCAGAGGGCAATCTCAGTGAAGGCTGTGTCAAAATTAAGTTCATAATTTTGATGGATGCTATTTTAATAAAAGATGGCCTTTTTTTTAAGGCACTTACTTGCATCTCTGGTCGGCTTTGTCCAGCAGTGGTGTGAGCTTTAACAAGTATTCAAAGGCAATGTTCACATCATCCATGAAGTCCTGTGGATGGACACTTGTTAGATGCTGTCCAGCGAGGATAGTCATCCATAGTATTAGTTAGTCTTTATCACAAAGTAACTTAATACATAAGTTGTTGTTTTTGTAATGCATTACATTAGTTTTACTACATTATCATTTGCATCAAAGTTTGTTAGCAGTTTCTTTTTTTTTTAAATACTTTACACATAAATCTGGGTTCCAATATTTCTGAGCAGTTTTTTAACTTTAATTAATCCATTCTCAGCATGCAGTACCATATATTTTATATCAGAAGACGATGACGACATGACGTCACTGAGTCAAGTATACCTGTCCCTTGTCTCCCTGAGGGTACTTCTTTAGTCTGAGCAGAACTTGTGGGATCTATTGAGGCAAGAAAGAACTATATTAAAGAGGAAATGGGTACATTTCTAACTGTTATATTGGGAGTAAATCTAACACAACACCAGTTTGATGGAAGACAGTAGGTCACCATCAGCAATGGAGACTGGTATCGATGTAATAAGACGCTGACCTTGAGGAACGTGAAGGCAGTCCATTTGAGTTCCTCAGTGCCCTCTGGGGACTCGATGAGGCCAGTAAAGCAGGCCTTCCAGATCTCCAACACAAAGAGAGGAGCAGGAATATGCTGCAAGGAGATACAACAGCACACTGACTTCTTTAACAAAATACTGCCCCCTAGGGTGCCAACATTATGGCTACACTGTTAAATCAAAGGAATCAAATGGACCCTTACAGGTCCACTTGGTTTCCATTTCTTCAGAGTTACAATAACACAGATTTACTCTTCAATTAGAATCAATTAATCTTGATGAGATGGAGGAAGTGAATTATTTTATTGAATTTTCAGCTACAGCTGAGGGTCTATAATGAAATTATGTTCCACCATTGCTAGCATTGAATGATTAATATTGTGAAAGCCAGTGCTGCAATACGTGTGCCATCTCCCCACTGCAAACGTTGAATGCAATTTAAGTAACACAATCGTTATGCTAATAGAAAAGGACGAACTGATTCATCAAAATGTGTTGGGGGGGGGGGGGGGGTCTAACACCAATGTCCTCTTCAGTAAAAACTTTCACCTGCATTCTCTTGATCATCATCAACTGCTCCACCAGCGGCTGAGTCTCTCCTGTCAGGTTCATGGTTCCTTCCAGCATAACAAAAGCATGGACTGAAGGGAAGGAGGCGTGCAGTGGAGGCTCGCTGTGACCTGACAGCATGTAGGGAACACTGCAGCAAAGAGACAACACTTGAATGCTTTGTGGTCTACACAGTGTACAAGAAGACATATTTCGGAAAAGAACAAAAAACGGAATCATCATCAAGGCTTCTTGAAATACATGCAATTCCAGCTGTTCTTCTTGGAACGTCCGCCTCCCTATGTTAGACATTCTGAGAGCTTCTCCATTGACTGTATTGATATCAGATGCCATACATTGATCTTTCTTTGGTATTTTGTTTATTGAAATTGGAATGTATGCAAAAAAGATCCAGCGCATACTGCAGACTTTGTTGACAGGATTAGGAAGTGATTTTGGAGCTCTGACTTCAAATATCCATAATTTTAGGTGGAAGATTTGTAATTTTGCATTCAAGTCAATCAATCAAGTCAAGCTATTGAGAATGTCTAACATAGGGAGGCAGGGCGGGTGAGGGGTGGAGTTTATGGATCTGTCTATTTACTTATAGACAGATCTCTTCATAGCTCTCTTTATATAGCGTGGCTTCTTCAGGAGGCTAGCCGTTTGTAATATCTTGTGTGAGTTTGTTTGTCATCAGACTAATCATTTTAACTTAGATAAACTTTAGATAAACTGTTACTGTTTTTTGGTCCAGCAATTGCTTTAAACGGCTTTTGGATGCGTGCAACTACTATGTACTGTTCAATCACTCATAGAACATTGAAAGTAAGTTGATGAATGTGAGCTAGGGACCTCTTGTCCTCCTCACCCCTTCACTAATGTTACGCTCTCTTCCAGCTTGGTTCGTAGCGTCTGATTGGTCACACTGTTGAAGCTTTCTGTCACTTTGAGCATTGCTTGCTCCACATTGCTCCAGGAACCTGTTGAGGAAAACCAGTGGAACCTTAATTATCTCTTGCACACGCATTTACAGTGCACATTCACACACACACACACACAGAGATTACCAGTACGCATGCATTTTCACTTCAATAATAATACCTTGATCTTCCAGTCGAGCGATGTGAACCAGGGCTGTGTTCTTGTTGCTGCTCATCAGTGTGTACAGCCTCTCCTGGCTGGCCCTCAGAATGGCCTCCGTACTGGCTGATGGACCCAGCTCCCTCAGCCTGTCACAGTACCAGGCACAGCCCTGCAGCAGCCAAATCACAACCCCCAACAGAGCCCGGCAAAGCCCGATGCACTCCTCTGCCTTCCCGTAGCAGCTGCAGGGTGAAAATTAGAAACTCAAGTTAGCGGGAAGGGGTAAGGTAAATGCATCACAAAAACAAGTGGTCAGGTGCAGAATGTAAAAAATATCATCCGAAAAGAGAAAGACTTGCCCACTGCATTCTATCTCCTACCTAAACTAAAGCTTTATTACGGTTCAGCTTACATGCCTTCTTCAGAATACTTATTAAAATGTTTTGCTTTAGAAGGACTGTATGCCAAAACATAATGTAAGGTAGATGAATTAGGAGCTAGAGTACATTGCAATGTGCAGACTATGTTCTCGGGAAGATAGAGTAGTATTGTAATGTGTGACTGTCCTTGATGAAAACATCAACAGGATGTTCACACTGGCCATCTCTTAATTAATCTCAGAAGTGACAAGTAATGAAGAAAACTATTTTTAGAGAGTGTGAGAATGTAACATTAAACTCCTTGACAAAATCGGACAATTTCATGATTAATTAAATTGATGCCGTTTAATACAGCATCAATATCACTGCAAACTAAACAGGTTGAATTATGTTAAGTATTGAGCATGTCGTCTTTTCAGTTTCTGTAGGATTTCGCCACCCAGCTGATTATGTCAATGCTCTGCATAAAAACTTGGGAGGAGAAATTTAACTTTTACGATAAACACGGTGACTGATTTGGGAAATGGATATACCATTAGGTGCAGGAGATAAAAATATGAAACTAATGGGGCAAGAAATCGTCTGCTACTGTATTTTCAAAGACACAAAGTACCAAATTGTGATGTACCTGAGACGATGGCAAAACATGTCCATTATCTCCAAAAGTGATTTGACACACAGCTCCCGAGAAAAGTCATCAAACTAGATGAGAAAATAATGGATGCAATTACTGAAGAAAAACGATTCACTTGCATTACGGTTGAGGCGGAAAGGACAGATAAAGAATTCTAGGCATATCATTACCTTACTGATGGCAGTGAGCACACTGGAATAAGACACCATCTAGAAAGAGGAATTTAAACATACATTTAATAAACACTTTACTTAAAGCCGACATCCTGAATTAAGCTCATGAACGCAATGTTTTGGTATGGTAGATACAATAGCACATATGCAGCATAAGGATTGGAAGTGTCCTACTCTTCCATCTTTTTCTTTGTACATTGATTAGGTCAAACATTTAATGTTTTGGGCATGCAGGATAAAGCTATCTTGCAAAAATAATATATGCAAAATCCTATACAAGTATAGTACAGTACTCACCTGGGAACTTATGGCATATTTGAGATAAGAGAGAATAAGTGGGTTTGGAGAGGGACCAATCAATGCCTGCTCCATAAGAGCTTCTGAAATGGACAGACAGACAGAGGGATTTACATGGTAACTAACTAACTAGTCGCAATTTGCAACACTAGATTTTTTAAATAATGGTATCAATATAGAGTTACAATACCCTCCATTGACAGCCCATTGATCCAAATCGAATTTCCTATCTGCTTGTATTAAACTACGTTTAACTCACCAACATCGCAGCTGTAGGGCAAGCTTGAATTATCCTCTTTCAATAGGCAAAGCGTTTGTTTCATAAAAATCCACCTTAGACATGTTATGTGCAGGTGATTATTTTTTTGTGTGATAGTTTGGAAGCGCTCGTCGAAGTCACTGAACCTGCATACAACCTGTATCGAATGTGCACATACTGTAGGAAGCAGCAGCACACCCCGTTAATAAAACGAGTGCACAATAAATATCATGGCACAGAATTTCTTGACAGAAAGTAGCATAACATGTCTACGGTGGATTTTTATTAAACAAACGCTTTGCAGATTGTAAGAGGTTCATTCAAACCCTACAGCTGCAATATTGTTGAGTTTAACATTGTTTAATACAAGCTGATTGGAAATTAGATTTGGGCAACTCTAGATCAAATTAATCCCATTATATTAAAATTGCGGCTACTAACTAAGCCAATGCTGCCCATTCATTTTTCAATTCAATCTTTATTACAGACTCATGGTCCAGATCACATACAGAGGAACAAAAGACAGAAATTATCACATTACATTATCACCAACACTTGATTAATTGATTGAATACTTTCATTTAACAGTTTAAATTGCAAATTGTACAGTGGTATAATACAATGATGCTACAAGGAACACAAAAATCCCAAAGGGCCTGTTTCCACTGTGGTCCTGTGTTTTCAATTCATCACTTAGAAAAAGGCACCTCAGTTCTGACCTGCAAGATTGAGATAGTCCCATGTTGCTCCCTTAGGGAAGTTTCTCTTGATGTTTATGGCCCACTGATAGTCACTCCAGCGTTCCTTCCATGCCTGAAGAATGGCTTGCTTCAAATTGACCACTTTCATCCTAACAGAAAACATGCAGATAGGTAAAATTACTCACTCACTCACTCACTCACACTCTCTCTCACACTCACACACACACACACACACACACACACACTCACACTCTCACTCTCACTCACTCTCTCTCCCTTCTACCTTGCACGCAACTAACGCATGCCTACATGACAAAGGTTTGTGTTTGGTCGAAATATATGCTGCAGCTTTTAATGTCACCGCGACTTTTACAGGCTAATGTTAGCTAGCTGATGGGAAATGATCGATTTAATTGTTAACAGAGCATGCAGGAAATTATGAGTGAGTCTGGATTAAAACGTTAGTAAAAGCAATGCGATCGGTCATCACTTTTGTTACTAACCTGAAATTTTTAGTACGTCCAAACAGAACAAATCAATGTTTACACAATTTCGGAAGCACGATTACAATACAACGAATGCCATCTTTCTTTGCGACATGTTACTGTGTCGCCAGCGCTGATTGGTCAACCTCCCAAAGTCTGAGTATTCGTCAAGCTGATTCGACAAAGATAGAACAGAACGAAAACTGAAAGGCACGATTATAATTGTGTTCCACCGCAGGGTGTCGCTGTCGTCAAACTTTTAATAGACAAGGCAAGTGCAAGGAGTAGATAGAGATAACTTGATATATAGTTTGTCAAATATGCCACCCTCCTCCTAAAACGTTATGCTATGCAACTAATGCAACTAATTCTTAACCTAGTAGTAGATAATAAGTGACCATAGCACTATGGTTTAGGCGCCTATGGTTTAGGCATATGACCAACGTTGGCCAGTGGTCACTCATCAAGTCCAATCTTCAGCAGCTGGCTACCTACAACAATACGGTATTATTAGATCTGTTTCTACGAGGAATTACATTATTTTAACCAATCAATCTCACGTAAACGTGTTTTAAGAAGTTATGACAGGAGTTAAATATTCAGAATTGTCTATTTTTTACAGTAGACTATAGTAGCCATGTAGCCTTGGATCAAGAAAGACTGGCTAACATAGATGTATTTGATCGAGTCTGACTTTTACTTTTGTATTTACGATAAGCGCCTATTACATAATGGTCTATCCCAGCTAGCAAGTCATGGCGTGACGCTGGCGACGCTGTTGTTTTCGTGCATATGCACGAAATGTTGTCCAATTAATAGTGCAATTAGTCACCGAATTAGCATTGTTAATCAGACAAATTTCCTTTTTTCAGGCCAGTGTGCAGGCTATTATAAACCCAACGATGTGCTGCTGCATTACTGTGCCAGGCAAGTGCAAGTGATAGATGGAACACATTGAATGCTTGTGTGTTTTGGGAGACAAGCTGACAGTGACTGAAACTTTCCACCTGTTTGTGTCAGCAGATGTCCCTGTCGTTGCCAGGCTTGGAGGTCATCACTCAGTCGATGCTGTTCTCTTCTCACAGAGTGGAGCATCTCTTTGATCTGGTATGATTTAGTGTGTTACTTAATGGTTATGTTATCATGTTTCTTTTTTTTTCATTTTTAATATAGGCCTATATGAATATATTCTTTCTCCAAGGAATTATTGCAGGTGATTTGGAATATAATATACAGTCAAAGATGATAGCCTATATGATAAGATCAAGCTGTAGATGTAGCAGCAACAGCATTAAGAGTCAAACTGAATATGTACAGGAAAGTGTAGTGAGATACATTAAATTAATATACTTTAGAGTCTGACCCTAAACATCTGCCTTGGGTCTGACTGAGATCAATAAATATACAATATATCACCACTCACCAATGAAGTTAATATATGCATGCTGTATTCTGTTAAATATTAAAAAAAAAAAAACAGAACAGAGTTACTGTACTTCTGGGACACAGTCACCAGAGTCACTGTAAATAGTTACTTTCCAGTTTCCACCTCCTCTGTGTCAGACTAGGAGAGATGCTCTCTCTTCCTCATTACCACCACCACTATCAGCTGCTTTTGTGTGAAAATGTCCTGTATTGAGTCTCTCAACAATGACCTCCATTCTGCTTGACACTGGAGACTCTGTGCCGCTTGAAGCAGGGCCTGTGTCTTGGGACATGGTGATGTCAGCTAGTGTACTTGCTGGCATATGGAGGTAGATGTGGACGGGTGGAGGGATGGGGGGACAGTTAGGAGGAGAGAAGAATCCTGTCCCCATCCACTGTGAGGCGCATTAGAGAAGGGTGCTGACAGATTTTGAGTATACTAAAGAGACCCCAAAGAGACTCCAGATACTGCTCCTAGCCTGTTCTCATGACTTCACCACTAGACGAGGCCTAGTAAGAAAGTGTCCATGCTGTTGACTCACTCTCAACGGTGTATTGTCCTCTAATCACAGAGCTAACCATTAGTAGGTATGGAGGGACTAGTACATGACTATTTTGAAACCATGGGAGCTATGACTAAATTGGTCATTTTTGAAAAAGGCAGACAACCTTTTTCATGGCACCAGAAATGTAATTTGGATAAACACTTTCTTCTCCCAAGTAGCCTAGTAATGAAATACAGTTACTGTATGTATTCTTATAAACAGCTTCTATCTCTATCTCTCTCTCTCTCTCTCTCTCTCTCTCTCTCTCTCTCTCTCTCACTCACTTTCTCTCTTCCTGACTATCTTTCCATCTCTTTCCCTTTCTCAACAACGATGATGACCGTTGGGCACACAGAGGTAATTACGCAGTGTGAGAGTGAAGAAATGAGTGTGTGCCCCTCAGGTTGTCCACTTTGCTGTATCATGAATCAAACTCGATTCAAGACACCTGCTGTAAGCACTGAGAACTGAAGAAGAACAGAATGCCCAATTTAATGTTGTATATCGGCCTTATCGGGAATAGCCGATCTACAGGCTCACCAAATGTTGCCGATGCAACACGTTGTGAGCTTGCCATTTTCAGTGCGCGTCACCGTCATACAACTAAGTATAAATCATGCTGAAGGGGAACATATCATGTCACCAAAACCTGAGGTACAGAATGAATCAGCAGGGTATCTGTGTACTAAGGTTCATATCATCTTGCCATTTATTGATTTCTTTCCTTATCTTCTTACAATTTATGATATACCTGTGTCCTTAGGAGTCGCACATTGCATTTTGCATATGCTCACTATAACATATTTGCTTTTTAAAATTAAGATCATCCAACAGCATCACAGTTACTAATAGGGAGTACTTTTAGAGATGAAAGTGAGTGGCCGCTGGGTATAGGCACTTAGCTTGGTGCTGCTGTGCTTTATATAGCGCCATCGCCATCATTTTACTGTCGGGGAGTTTTCATCCAGGACTAATTAACCAGACTATATGGACTCCAGGGCTGACATAGTTCATGCTGAGGACACTTAGTTGTATGCATCCTCTGAATGGCCACTGTAGTCTTGTGCATAAGTGGAGTAATGCGAATAAAACAAATTCATGTCCAGACCCCAGTTGGCACAATCAAGTGTTACCTAGGAGCCACAGAAGGGGTCCATTCCCATGGGGTCTGGCCAGGGTGTCATTTCTTGCTGTTGCATAATTTAGACAGATCAACGCGTGATAAAGCCCCTGAGAAGAGAGAAAAAGAAACATCAGAATCTTATTTTGGTTTGCCCCATAAAACTAAATTACAGCCCTCTGACAAAGAAGGAAAATTATAATTGTGGGAACACTAGCATTGGTGAGTTTGTCTCTGTGTTTCAGACTGTCTGGTTGGTTCTCCAGCTGCAGGCTATTTTTCCCTGGCCAGCAGGTCACGTGGCGACAGCCTCCATATGGTAATTAATAGGTTTTATTTGCAGAGGCCATGGGTGTGAAGGGAAAGGCTGGTGAACCAGTGACACTCACACTTCTGTGCTTTAGATTGCTGCTAATGGACCATTATTGAAACCCAGCACTGTCTTCTGCCTGAGGGGTAGCGAGGAAATGGCTAGTATCAGAAGATAATAATTATAGCTTTTCAGTCAGATAACTTACGAATAGATTGAACAAATATTTATTATAGAATGACAATACAAGTGTGCATATAATATTTTATCTTGGCGTTCGGCTCTGCTAAAAAAAAAATCCCTGCTCGACACAATTATACAACCATCATTAACCATTAAGAGCAGGGAGATAGATATACAATCCCCCCCCCCCCCCCCCCCATGGGGAACAGGAATAGCAGAGCCCACCGCAGTGGTGCTGGGGTGGCGGTGAGGGAAAACAGTGGTGCTGGGGTGGCGGTGAGGGAAAACAGTGCTGCTGGGGTGGCGGTGAGGGAAAACAGTGGTGCTGGGGTGGCGGTGAGGGAAAACAGTGGTGCTGGGGTGGCGGTGAGGGAAAACAGTGGTGCTGGGGTGGCGGTGAGGGAAAACAGTGCTGCTGGGGTGGCGGTGAGGGAAAACAGTGGTGCTGGGGTGGCGGTGAGGGAAAACAGTGGTGCTGGGGTGGCGGTGAGGGAAAACAGTGGTGCTGGGGTGGCGGTGAGGGAAAACAGTGGTGCTGGGGTGGCGGTGAGGGCAAACCGTGCATACATGCAGAGGAATACCCCGCCCAATTGGTCATCTGATTGCCATGTGGGTCTTGCAGAACACTGAATGAGCCCCTCGAGTATATCTGACTGAACTAACTCCACAAGATATGTATCATTTGTTGTATTGTTCAGCTTTACTTAAAAACATTTAAATCTAAACGCCTACAACATTTTGTCATCTTGCTGCTGTGATTAGATCATAGATGATATGGATGATTCATGAAATAGAATAGAACTGGATCAATGTAAACATACAATATTCCACACCCTGTGCAGTTAATTGATAAAATATTGAGTTTCAGACGGCTTGACAGCAGATATTCTATTGCTGTACAATATCCCTGGTCAACAAGTCAATTTGCAAGTTTCCTAGCATTTCTGCTTCATTGTTCACAGTGATAGTGAGAGAGAGAGAGAGATATGACCTGTAGCCAAGAACCTTAGATGGGACCTGATGTAGACCTTGTCACATTGGGAGCAATGTTCATTTTGTTAACTAAAAGACTAAGATTAAGAGTAAGACTAATTTCAGATGACTAAATATGTAGGACTAAAACTAAATGGTGTGTTCATAAGACTAAGACTATACCAGAATTTGCTGTCAAAACTAAACGACTAAGATTTTGATATTTAGTAGACTAAGACTAAATAATCAGATGGCTAAAATAGAACTAAAACTAAATGGTGTGTTATTCAAAAGATTAGGACTAAGACTAAATCAGAATTTGCTGTCAAAATTAACACTGCTGGGAGGGCTGCGGACAACCATGTGCCTCCTCCGATACAGGTGGTGTCAACATTCTGCTTCTTTTCACCGAGGCGGGAGGGTACTGTACATGCTCCCCGACCAACCTGTAGGAGTCACTAATGCAGTGAATGAAGATCAGATCCTCCGTCCACATATTTTGTGAAACCTTTTATCAGAAAATGAAACAGAAGATAATTGGAAAAATCTCTATGGCTCTACAGTATATAGTAGCCTATATCACAATCGCAAACACATACTGTACTGTACATAGACATTGTATATCAACATATCACATCCTTGACTCTTTTTCCTCCTGGCTCCCAAACTGTGGAACGAACTCCCAATTTCAGTTAGAACTACAAACTCACTCACAATCTTCTGCCGTAGTCTAAAGACTCACCTCTCCAGACTCAACCTTAGCCTGTAGCACTTGCCCTAGCCTTGACAACCTTGGAGGCTTATGCAAAGGCAAAAATGTAACTTGGATAGCATGTTATGTAGACATACAGTATGCCAGGTTATTGTAGACCTGGCATCCTATAGTGTGTATAGTCTCAATGTAGAGATTATTGATTTTCTTCTTGATATTATACTGTTTATACTGAGGAGGGTGCATACGTTTGTTAGACATACTAACAGTCCGACAGGCATTAGTCCGACAACACGGTAGCACCCGACATGTGCGGCACGTTAAAACTAACCTGTGGCAGGTTAAAACGAACCCGTGGCTCCCGACATGTATGGCAGGTTACAACTAACCCGTGACAGGTTAAAACTAACCTGTGGCTTGAGGACAGGTTATTTGTTTACCTACTAGATTCTATATCAGAATTACCTTGTGTTTTCCTTGCTTACTGTAAATATCACTCTGGATTAAGAGTGTCTGCTAAATGCCTAATTATTTATTAAAATAATAATGATATATATATATATATATATATATATATATATATATATATATATATATATAACACAAATCATAGGCACAGTCTACCATCCAATTTCTATATTACGTTTTGGATTCAATAGCAACGATCTCAGTTACAGGATAGCTTATCCCCACCAATCCCATGCCCTGTGGCCCAGCCATGATGCACTGTAAAACACTCAGTGTTCATTTAACTCCGGAGAGTATACAAATGTAACCAAATGGATCCATGTTGTCGCATCTATCAAGAGATGCGTCACAACACTACAAGGAACAACTGCAATCTCATCCCTGTCCATATGTGCTCATTAATGTTGCCTGTTACTAATCCTGACATCGTTTCACCCAAACTATTTCTTGACTTGAACCTCACTGTCACTTACCCACCCACCCAACACATACCACGCATGCATGCAGTGCATGCGGGGGCGCACACACACACACACACACACACACACACAGCGAACGCCTGATACTGTATGTACTGCCTCAGACCTATTACATAAACCGCTGAGTAATAAATGCTCTCAGCATGGTCTCCGTGGTCAATAGCAGCTTTGAGGCCCCATCCCCTGAGCTCAGCACAACCACTGGACACCATGTTAGTTAATCCCACATCTGTCACTGACTTAATCACTCAAACCTAAATTATTTAACCACTTAAGCCCTATTTTATACTTTGTCTTACAATGTGTTGATTGTGAAAATAGCAGATGCAATTAAACATTGAGCATTATTGAACATTTTTACCTATAACGATATGCCCAAAATAGAGATGCCAGGTTGAAAGTGGTTAAAAAACACTGTGGCCTCTAATGCGAAATAGTCCAGGATTTATTCACCAACTGGCGAAAAGCTTGCTAAAAACACTGATGACGGCGCTACACTATTGAGCTATGCTTGATATTTTCTAAACTGGATATTTTGCCTTGCACTTCCACTCTCTGTCTCTGCCATATTGAATTACAGAAAACCATTCCATTGCAGTTCCAGGATAAATTATCATAGGTTTCTATATCAAAGGACCAAAACATTTCTTCAGCTCTAAGGAAATAGAGGGAGGATGACCTCCCTTACAGTTGGAAGTGGAACCCCATTGATTGGACTGAACCGTGCTCTTCGGGGCCAAAAGGCCCCTGGCCCCATTGGTTGTTTGTGTGTCACAGTGATTAATTGATGAGCCGTCTTGAATAATTGGCCCGAGACCAGGGAGTCATCTGTGTGTGGTGACATGAATCTTGATCGCCATATTAGTTAGCTCGTCATCGTGATGTATTACCCAGGCTACCAGCTTGACGAATTGATTAGTCAGACCTAGGTTTTGCAATACGTACTGTATTTTGGTACACCACAAAATTGTTATGCTCTGCACTTACACAGTATACAGTAGAATCAGTACACTGCTTATATTTAGTGTTGTGTTATCTTCAGACTGGGTATACTCACACATACGACAAACAGAACAAATGGAAAACAATGTCTTTTACAATAAGATTTTTAATTGAATAATTTAATGACTTTGTATTATCCATTAAAATAAAAACCCAGCAATAGACATTTTACCGGGCATAGGAAGACTTCTACAGAGGTCAAAGGTTATCCAATCATCCCTTTAAGAGAAATACCTGTTTAATCATGAGCTTCTGTGCTGAAATGATTCAAATGAAACTAATTAATCATTGACGACTGAGACAGGAATCCCTTTGCTGCCTCTTAATAGATGATTTCATCAAATTATAGTCATTCAAAAAGGACAAATATTGATTATGTTCTATGTGAAAGATAGTATTAAAAAAGGAACTGAGTATAAAAATAAATGTATTGATTTGTGTATCAGTTTCCTATTTAAGTTGTTCTATGTACTCTAAAGGTCCACAGTATGTACCTGCTGTACATACACATTTTGTGTTTCTGTTAAAGGGGTCAGGTAGTTAACAACTAAGTGTGTGTGTGTGTGTGTGTGTGTGTGTGTGTGTGTGTGTGTGTGTGTGTGTGTGTGTGTGTGTGTGTGTGTGTGTGTGTGTGTGTGTGTGTGTGTGTGTGTGTGTGTGCGTGAAATGGATGCATGAATGTGCATGATGCAACATAGAAGCTGATGATGATTTAACAATTTTTCTGCCACTGAATTTTGTGAGAAGTTACAGAGGTTTCACACATCAGGATATCAGAGCCTTCCCAGAAGGCAATGGGTGTAGGGACAAGAAGGCTTCATTCATAATCCAAAACAATGCTCTATGTATTTTACTGTATCCTAAAAGTAAGACAAAAGGAGGAATAAAAAGAAACACTATCGAGAAGTATACAGCCAATTGTACCCTTGAAATCAAAAGAACACTGGGAATATTATCAGTCATTGTAGCCAGCTGAATGACCATTCTATGGTTCTCCTGTTCATGCTTGTATGCTCCTTTTATAGATATCCTATGCGTTCCTCCATTTCACAGATTGGTTGGGTATTATTATGAAAGAAGTGAACAAACGCTGTCTCCCAGAGACATGAGAGCCACATTTATACACTGTATGTGCAGTTTCATATAGCAAAAAATTCTGGTTAGGCATTTAGAGCAAGGGGTGAATTTTAAATGCTACTACTGTCCATGCCAAAGATGTTTTTCTTTTAAATAATACGTTTGTCATGCATCATAGTTTTCTTTCTTAAGCTATACACCGGTAACAAAGGACTTAATCTATTACTATCACAAAATGATCCTTCTAAAAGCTTTGTCTTGATTTGGTTTTTCATAGTTTCTGCTTAAGGTTAATGGCCTATTTAAAAGTGACTACATTTGTAAGTAGACTAGCAGGAGGCCATATAGCCTATACAGTATGGTTCTCTCTCTGAATATGACCATTCATATTTTACAATCAGTCCAATTTGGAAAATCACTAAACATTCTCTGAACAACTCTTCAAACATGTTGCTTCAAATCTGATTGTTGAACAACTGTGCACAATGAAATCTCATATATACACAAAATACAGTAAAATACTATCACCGAAGAGTGTGGACTAGTCCATACTGGTGATGATGTCATCGCAAATATCGTCCAGTTATTATTTATGATCAATTTGCACATGTATTAGTACCCCAAAGAAAATCATCAAGGAGCTTGCAGTTAGATTGCTGTTTTTCTGGAAGGTGCATTTTAGTGTTTATTGCTTCAGTCCAGACCTTGGGCTAGTCTTTCTCTCTCTTGTATCTTTGTAGATGCTGTGGAACTGTGCTGTGTTTCTACTGTTTATTATTGTAATTGTCTGCCCGTGGGATTCAAGGACCCAATGAGTAAAGAAAGGAGATAGCTACCAGTAAGATGCGCAAACGCGGGAAGCGAACGCAGCTGAGAACCTGCGGATCATGTCTGTCTGTCTGTCTGTCTGTCTGTGTGTCTGTCCCGCTGTTACTGTATGGACCTGGCCCCTTTTGTGCCCATATATGGAGCTGAGTGATTGCTGATGCAACACACTCCATATTTGGACGTATAGGGGGACAGACACACACACAGACAGACAGACACACACACAGACAGACATGATCTGCTAGGTCTCATAGTAAGTGCTCACTGCGTTCGCAATTACTTTCAGGGCTGTTTTACTGTCATTAACACATTATGCGTTTATTTAATCTACACATTCATACGTGAGAGGATCTGGGTTTTTGATTCCTTATAACAATCAGATGGGTTTTATTGAAGGGGGGAGGGTCATAATAACCCATTCAGTTAGAACAAAGGATAGCTAACTACATGAACAGCAATCAAATTGAGCCACTGCTAATGCAAACTGAATTGAAGACACAAGGGGAGCCATGGAGATGTTTTTAACTTTCATTTGACAAAGCAAAGTGTTGGTGTGCTGTCACAGTTACCCAATGATGTTCATTTGGCATTATTGGTAGCTACATTTCACTGATGGATGTATGGAGGGGTTAGGGGTACCAGACAGACACTAAATCATGCAGTTAAAATTCAACCACAGACCAAAGAAATATCTCATGAAGGGGGGAAAAAATGTTTCTTTTTTAAAGCATGCTTTAAAAACAGTTTTAAAATAACTGAAATAATGACTATCAACTTTGTATAATTGCTTGCCAAAATATATCTGATAAATATAATAACTACTCTTCGGCATTAAGTTTAGGCAACATTTTAATTGCAGGCCATTGCTACCCCACTTTGTATTATGTAATGACTGAGGCAATTCATTACATCATTTCATTTCACACAGAACTCCATAGAATCTCTGTCCCCTGATTTCGTTAGCGATATGCATAGATTTATTTTTTATAGAGAACAATTAAAAAAAATTATGCCATGTTCTTACTGTCACCATTTTAGTCTGAGAAGAAGGGAATTAGCTTAGGAATTCTAAAATGTTGTCAAGCTATAGTTGTCACTCTTAGCTATTCTGGGTAACCTTAAACGTAACAACATGTAAGGTGCACGTTTCAGGAGATACAAAATAATGTCTTCTATTCATATTCTTATTAACATTTTTTATATAAATCCTAGGTATTGTAACCTAGATCTGGCAAGAAACATTAATAATATGCAATTCTATGAAAAATATAATATTCTATTTTGATCTATACACCACTATTCCTAGCCTACATTTAGACTCTCGTAGATGTATTTATCGATTGTGACATTTTCAATCTACGAGAGTCTAAGCCTTCATTACCCATGGGTCATTGAATTTGTCTCCCCAGACCAAGAATTGCTAGAAATGCAAAATCTAAGGTGCTTACATTGCTGCCCCACTTCTCAGGTTGACCTGTGATCTGCATTTAAAACTCGTAGATGCGTTGTTTTAAAAAAGTGTTTTGATCTCGGAATCTGTCATCCATCTTGGATCTCTCCTCGTCTCCCACAATGAGTGCAACTGGCTACGCAAACCTGACCGCCAGGGGTCCTGTTGCACAGTTACAATTGAGGACAGATCCAAGATGGATGACAGATTCCGAATTTCCGAGACAGAGTTGATCAAAACACTTGTATGTAAACAACGCATCTATGGGTTTTAAATGCAGATCGCAGGCCAACCTGAGAAATGGGGCAGCAATGTAAGCACCTTAGATTTTGCATTTGTACATGTCAAGAGCAATTCTAGGTCCGGGGGGGAAATTCGATGACCCATGGGTAATGAAGGCTTAGACTCTCGTAGACTGAAAATGTCAGAATCGATAAATACATCTACGAGAGTCTAAATCTTAGGCTAATTCCGCCCTACAAAGCCAAAGTTCAGTAACTACGTTTTTGGATACTCGACTTATTTGTGTATCCCAAGGTCAAATTAGCCTTCATGACTTTGGGGGGATAAACAATGACCTCAAGAACATATTTACATCACTTATTTGCCCATATCACATTTAGTGGACCAGTTGAAACACTTTTAAACCCAATATCAGCCGATTTTATTTTCTGTAGTTACTGCACTTTGGTATTTTGTACATGAAGTGATATACGTAGGCCCAAATTATGATGTTGGCTTATAAGGATGTTTGTTTTAAGGGGGGAGGTATTTAATGTCTAAAAATAATTAAATAATGTCTCTCGTGTACATTGTCAGTTAATTTCAACATCCTCCTAACTTCTCTTCATAGTGCAAGTGATGTTGCTTTCGATCATCACAATGTTAGATTTGGAGATCATACCAATATTAAAATGACGATGTGTATTTATAGTTTTCAGTGGCTCACGGTCAGATGTTTCATCATTTCATTCCATTTAAATGCTGCAGTGCATGTATTTTCAATGTGTCATTGAACTCAGCTCCAGCAAATTCCATAAAATATAGCTCAAGAGAAGCCTCGTTTTTATAACACTATTTTGTGCCCAAGAGCAACTTGAAATAGCAAATAATCTTTTTAAATATGTTTTTTCTTTTTCGAAAACGATTCTCCACACAAAACATAACTTACCTAAGCAATGTATTTACATCTAAGATGTGATTATAAGATTTTGCCATAATGGCTTTTTGATCCACTATCATTGAACACTCTCAACTCAAAATGACCATATGAAAAATAGAAGAAAAAAGATTCAAGTTTCCATGAAGGATGAAGGTCTTTCCCTAGCCTTTTCCTTACTTGTGGACATTCTTAACCACAGTTGTCTGAGCTGTGTACTCTTGCTTCCCCCCCATTCCTTATAGTTATGTCCCTCTTCCCTTTCATTGATGTCCTATTTCCTTTACATATCACAGTAGTCAGCTTTTCCTATGGCACTTTGCATTGTTATGCATTTTTACCCTTGATAGAGAAGGTTAGTCAAAGTTGCCCCCTTTGGTCAAAACGATAAAGGTCATATTTCTGACTCTCTACGGTATGACCTTTGATCCAGTGCCCTGTTGGCCTGTAGTCGTTCAAACTCATGTCGACTGTTCCGGTCTGGACTGAGGTTTGCTACCACGTCCTCTTCTTCATCCTCATCGCGGTTTAAGAAGGCCAGCTCGTTCTCGTAGCAGAAATTGGAGTTGGAGCTGGGGACCAGAAACTTGTTCTCCACAATGTCCTTGGCACTGCAGCGAGGGGTGGACGGCACCTCATACGTTTTGTGAAAGTGAGAGTAATCCACCTTATACACGTTCTTCTCCTCAAACAATACTGGCTCAAACCGATGACCCCAAAGGACCTCAGAGGCCAGGTAGGAGCTGCGGGCTTGCGTCGTCATAGCTGTCGCCTCGACCATTCCCTCCAGGATGACCACGATCTCAAAGTCCGCTGTCTCCAGGTCCTGTTTGCTGATCCCAAATAAAGGGCTATCCTCGTCAATCTCGTGGAGAATAGTGATCGGCGAAACTAAGAAAATCCTGTCCAGCCCTTTGTCAAAGCCCACATTGATGTCTAATTGGTCTAGTGGAATATACTCCCCCTCATCAGTGATCCGAGGTTTCATGAGCTGTGCCCTGACATGGGCCTCAACAATGTGACTCTTGCGAAGATTTCCCACCCTCCACATCAGACATAGCTTCCCATCCCGCATGGCGATAACAGCATTGTGGCTGAACAGCAGTGTTTGTGCTCGCTTCTTAGGCCTCGCCATCTTCGCCATGATGGCGCCTATCATGAAGCAGTCGATGATGCAGCCCACTATCGACTGGAAGACCACCATGAAGACGGCCACTGGACACTCCTCGGTCACACAGCGGTAACCGTAGCCGATGGTAGACTGCGTTTCAATGGAGAACAGAAAGGCGGCCACAAAGCCGTTCACTTGTAGGACGCAGGGAGTGAAGTTGTCATCACCAGCAGGGTTATCCAGGTCTCCGTGTAACAAGGCGATGACCCAGAATGCCAAGCCGAACACCAGCCACGAGACGACAAACACCAGGGTGAAGACGACTAGCATCCACCGCCAGCGGATGTCCACGCAAGTGGTGAAGATGTCAGCCATGTAGCGCGACGACTTGTCTTCCATGTTGGAGAACTGCACGTTGCACTGCCCGTTCTTCTTGACGAAGCGGTTGCGGCACTTGCGACGCGTGTGGATCTTGCCATTGCCAAAGCCGTTCATGCCATGCATGGTGGTGAGGCGTAGGCGCTCCTCCTCGGATGACACACTGCTGAAGCGGTTGATCCGCCCCACGCTCATGCTCCTGATGCCACCCCTGGCATGAAGGTCGGAGCGGGAGGGCGGGCCTGGAGACCCAACGTGTGATGACAGGCCCCGCACACCTGGATCACGGGCCAAGCTGCATCTCAGGCCGTCACGGCCGCAGGGAGCTGGGCGGAGCACCTCCTGTTTGGATCCAGCCAATCCCTGTTGAGAGAGAAGAGCGATGCGTGAGTCTCTAATCGTGATATCACACACAAACAACTGTCAGCAAACTTGAACTCTTAAAACTCTTGGGTCGGTGAATTGCAAACACTTGCTTTTTGCATAAGTATAATGTGTGCGTGCACGCTTGCACGCACGCACACGCACGCACACGCACGCACACACACACACACACACACACACACACACACACACACACACACACACACACACACACACACACACACACGTACACACGTACACAATAATTATAATATAATAAATAATATAATTTCATACAAAAATGTACCTCAAAGTGCTTTACATGAAAAAAGGAAAAGGTTAAAATTGTTACGTAAGTAAATTTATTTTTATTTTTATTTGTTTATTTATGATGGCCTTAATCTCCTCACGGTAACACGGTACCCTATCTGACTGGGCTCATCCCTTGAGCTTGATACACTTTGATTTGATTATGAAGCAGGTTGGCTTCAATTATAAATCACCAGCTGTTTTTGTTTTACAATGATTTGTAGCATCACTCATGGTAGTCAATTACGGCTAGATTAGATTGCATTTATTGTACTTTCAAGTACACTTTCAATATATTGTACCCTATAAATGTTATCACACTATTACAGCATGACAATAGTATACCACTCTGTTATACTTCGCTTCTCTTTTCATTGTATTTTCAGGTGGAAGGCGTATGTGTGTCTGGCTGTGTGTGTTTAATCAAGCTCCCAAGGGGATGACATGTGTGCCGCTGACTCCAAGGGGCACACAGCCCCAGATGCTTCATACAGCAATGGGGAAAGAATGACTTAAAGTGGCCTAAAAGTGAGCATTTTCTGTCACTACTGAGCCAAGATTCAAGCTCTATTTATTTGACCCCATTCTGTAGAATTTGCAGCATTATTAATCACAAAGACACTGTAAAGATTTATAGCACCTTCCCTGGGTGCCCTATACAGGCAGATAGGTAGAGTGATTACTCTCCTGTGCTGTGCCCTCTATTACATATTTACTGTAATTGTCAAACTTTAACTTACAGTAAGATAGTTTAGGTGTAATCACATGCACGCAATACTTGCCTAGTGGACTGTCAGAGGGCACAAATCCAAAAGTATCTTGTTACAACTATTTGTCATCGAATATATCAGTAGTGATTTACAATAAGTGCAATAACAGTAGAGTAAGCTAATTTCCAAAATACAACTAGATAGGTGTGCTCAGTAGAGTGCAAATCTCTATCTACAGCCATGAAATAGTAGGCAGCATGTGATTATGAGTGGCACAGTCTCTCTCTCTCTCTCTCTCTCTCTCTCTCTCTCTCTCTCTCTGGCAGACGTAATCTGTCCAGTCAGTGCATTGGATGCTGAGGCTCAGGGTAAGCATGCAGAGCAGGGTCAAAGTGTTCTCCCCTAGGGTGCAGCTGGGCCGAGCCCCCTTTGGGTTCAGCCAGGTTTTATCGCTTGGCCACATTCGTCTGTCCATCTGTCGACCTGCCCGTCTCCCTGATTTGGGCCCTGAAGACTTGATAGCCCACTGTCATGCACTCCCAAATCCCTGTGGCCCTGCTGTCTGCCGCGCACACACGCTCATGCTCGCTCACAGTAGCACGCTACAACTGTTGATCTGGAGTAAACATTACCGCATTCTCAATAACCTTAACCCATTTGGGGAGAAACAAAGATATATATAGATAGGTATTGTGTTTCACTCATATGCTTTGAATAGCTCTTTTTCACAATGTCTCAACTACACATTTTTTCTCAATTGCACAGCTGTTCCTTCTCAAACTACCGGTAGCTCTCCTGTCATGGCTTTCAAACATGCAAACACCTGAATAGAGCGTAGGAGCTCAAATTGCAATTTAGCATCTGTTTGGATGCAAATATTGCCAAAGCAATTGAGTGTGTTCCCCTTAGGGCACCACATGCTTAGTGTCAGGTGGGCATGGATCATTGGATGCGTAATGCAGTGACTTTGTCGACTCAATGATAACATCGAATTGAAGCCAGCACTCAGTCTCAGTGCTTCACTTTGTGTATCTTTTGTGCGAACTGTAACGGTGCATGCATGACCTGGCCGGTGCTCCACAGCCAGCAGTCTCCAATGTCCATATCATACTGCTGTAGTGTGGTATCAGATGTCTAATGAATTGTTCAAATGAAAGTAAAAACCCCTCACTGTGGGCTCAGAGTCATTAGATAAGTGCCTTGGACTCTCAACCCAAGAAAACATTTACTGTAGGTAAATGTAAATAAAGAAGACATGTGGAGAGGTATTTAAGTCTGGCATTCCCTGGGAAAAGTTGTGCTTGTCTTATTTTGCATGTGCATACAATCAGTTTATTTTAGAAACCTGTTGGCAGGTCAGCATTATTAAAGCTATATTGCTAAAACAACCTTTTTTGTTTGTTAAAGCAATATATTATGATCATTGCTATAGAATTCTCCCCAACTCTCCAGCTCTTTAACAGAAAATACATTTTCAGGTGGGTTGAAAATTCCATCATCAGGAGAGAGTAGTAAATTTGTCTGCTCATTCCAAGCATTAGTTTTGCATGAAAAACACTCCTTGGCCATAGCTGTCATCACAAATGTGATGTCATCACATTGTGCAAAATTAATCCTTGTAAACCTTTGTGATGTCATAACATGCCCATATATGGAGTTCTTTGTCAGGCATACCCTAATATTGAGTCTATGCAGATGTCAGAACAGACCAGACCGCCCATCATTATACGCCATCATGTTTCTTGATGGTCTCATACATTATTGCATTTCTCTTCTTATTTTATATTTTCTGGCTTTTCCATCATTCTGCAATTTAACCATTTAAGCCCTATATATTTTGTTGTATGACAAATGGAAAACAAAAACTTGTGATCTTGTAGATCTGCTGTGTAAAAACTCATGATCTTGTAGGTCTGCTGTTTTTGCTAGTTTCTAACATGTTCATGCTGGTTTCACCTATGAAATGCCCAAAATAGGGACGCCATGCGCAGGTTCAAAGTTGTTGATCCCTGGCTAATATGCCTTAAAACATTATACTTGCCCTCTATAGTGCGTAGCAGTCCCGCCCCCTTTCATGACGACGCCAGGCCCAGGAAATAATTCCCAAAGCATTTTTCCCATAGACATTTCAAATGGTATTTATTTAAAGACCTTTTAAGCATTGTACAAACTACAAAGCCAACTCGAGTCGTGACAAATCATGACAATAAACACAATATTTTGGCCCAAACAAATAATTACAAAGAAGAAAATCAAATTGTTTTTTTCTTCTTTCTAATTATTTGTTTGTTGTCATGATTTCTCACAACTCGAGTTGGCTTTGTACGACGCATAAGAGGTCTTTAAATAAATACTTTGTGAAATGTCTATGAAAATGAACGGGGAATCATTTCCTGGGCCCTGGTAGGGGGCGGGACTGCGACGTAAAAAATAAAAACATAAATATTTTATTTATTTCATAAATAGAGAACCTTTCACTCAATAGGAACTGCTCCTGTCGCAAGTTGATGATGTCATGTGTGGAATGCATATTATGCTAATAAAAAACATTTCAAATATTGCTTTGATGCCCATATTAACCGTAAGAAGTATTAAGTTGTTTTTATTTGCATATGCATTCCATACATTCAATAGGGCTAGACCACACATGAACATATGACATCATCAACCTGCGGCGGGAGCATTTCCTATTTTCCTATTTCCTATGAAAGATTCTCTATTTATGAATTTTTGTTATAGAGGGCAAGTATAATGTCATATTTGTCTTATTTGCCAGGGATCCTTTTAACAAAATGCATGAGTAAGTGAGTAATTAAGTAAATAAGTGACTTGGATACTGTCAATTTAAACAATTACAGCAATGAAAACAAGATGAATCAATGCTTTCTCATAAGATAACCTATACATTCTCATATACTTTGTCATACATTGTCATGGGTGAAGGGAAGGGTCAAGAGGAATATGATAACAATGGCTCAATTAATACCATTGACAACAGGTTATGTAAAATAATGGAGGGGGACAGGGAAGGAACAATGACTCGTAGTAGGATAGGGTTTTCCATCTCAAGAAACCAAACTCAACCACTACAATCCCTGCCCACCTCCCAAGGCCATTGTAAAGGTAGAGTCGAAGCTCAGGTGTCACTGTATTTTCCTATAGCTCGCCATGCGGCACTCATCTCGTCTCAAGTGACCGACAGGTATTTTCTTTTGGAACGGAACACTGCTTCGCTATGCTGTGACAATCTGTTTGGAGATGCACTGTTTACAAAATGCAACCCTGTGCACAAATGCAATTCAACGCCATGCGCCATCGTACTACAGAGGATAAATTAGGCTTATGAGTTACAGCCACCCCCAGCCAAAATGATGCATTTGCTTGTATTTTGACTCAGTATGTGTATACAGTATGTGTGAGAGGTATAGTCATAAGATGACGTTTTTGGTTTGATTGCTCTGTGAATATCAACGATTGTATTTACCTAACAGCTACAATATGCTTATTGTAGAAATGATATAAGATGATTTTAGTTTTGTTTTTACCTAATCATTTCAAAAGTACACAAACATGACAAAAACGATGAGAAATTAGTGATCTTATTTAAAGCCTCAACCTAAATAAATTATAGAGAATCCGAAATTAACCTACAGTCTAGATATCTGTGCGTTTGTGTGTGTGTGTGTGTGTGTGTGTGTGTGTGTGTGTGTGTGTGTGTGTGTGTGTGTGTGTGTGTGTGTGTGTGTGTGTGTGTGTTCATGCATGCATGTGTAAATAATAGTAACGGTGTCAGTGAGAAACAAATAAAACATAGATACAATACATGGAGAAAACAGTTTGAAGCATCTTTTGTAGGAAATGGCTTTTACCAGGTGGGAGAGCCTTTATAATTTTGTACAAATTCGGAAATTGACCTCTGCATGTGAGATGTTTAGGATGATAAAGATCTGAAGATTTCTGCAGCCTAAAGCTAATTTCTCCTTGTACTAGGTAATTTTCATACAGATTTTTAGCATACATTCTTTAATACATGATGATCTTGCTTTTTTCCTTTATTTACAAATTATTATGCTATGTTTCACAAATACTGTAATTTAGCATATACCAGCGGAACAGCTACTGTATCATCTAAACTACTGTACCATTTATTGAACCACATGAACCATACTGTATAATGTGTATATACTTTGTTGATCGGAGTCCCCCAGGGGTCTACTGCCCCCCTCCTGATTCCTGATCGGAGTCCCCCAGGGGTCTACTGGCCCCCTGCTGATTCCCTCTACACCAAATTTCACCAAACATAGCCTATCTACATTGTGGTTCCTCTCATACTAATTTATTTAACATTAACTATGCTAGAGAGAAGCTGGTGAAAGTTTGCATGGTGACATTGGTCCACGAGAGACCCATCACCCAATATCAATGCATCCTCTCCATCCTCCACGTATTATGATAAGCCAAAAATCTATCTTATGTTTAAAGTTTAAACTAATAAAGAAATTATAAGATTGTGATTAAGAGCATATGAGCCAGCCAGGCTAAGTGCAGTATGCTCTTGAGACACTGTAGATTATTTTCTAAAATGAACATGTATCCTCACAAATAGATGTTATTAGATGTAGTGTGTCAGCATCATTCCCTGTCAGGAGATGGAGAGCCTTCAGTTAACAAAAGAAACCAATGGCCAATCAATGGTGAGTTCATTTCAGAGCCATCAAGTCATTTATGTTCACTGAATCCAAAACTGGTGGTAGAGCAAAAATAACACATGATGCCATATTGTCACCTCACTTTGAATAAAGGAATTATACCGTGTGCTTGTCACGGAATCATTACGCTTATTTCACAGTTGCCTTTTTGCACTGGTTGCCTGGTGCTTTTGGAACTGATTTTAAGATTTAACTGATTAACACTTATTTAGTCACATCGCAAAACTCTTAACCCCTTACCAGCCAGAGCATGGCATCCTTGACCTTAAACCTAAATGCTGTTTTGAAATAGTGTTGTGCGACGATAACAATGGCGTATTTCCCTCTGGCATCAACACCTTTTTGCATACATTACCTAGGGCCTGGCCTGGGCTGGCCGAGCGGTCCAGGCACCTAGGCTGATAATCCAGCCTGACTGTGTGTCGCGGGTTCGAGTCCCAATCCCGATGATCTTTGCTGCGTGTCTTCCCCCCATCTATTTTCCTCTTTCCTGTCAAACTACTGTCTGTCCGTCGATAGTTCAGTTTTTCCATAAATGTGCTTTGTATACATTCAGTGCTTATTTCGCCTTATTATTAATGTATTCCATATTATTATAATGCGATAAAATTGAATATTCCGTATCCATAATTATTCATTAAATTATTTGTAAAGGATATGGCATATTATTTATTTATTATGCTACTGTTTGTAAAACACTTTATAACTTTGTTTGAAAAGTGTTATATAAGTAACATTTCAGCCATGGCTCACAGTTCAGCCAGAACAACTCACACACTGTAAATAAGAAGCGCTTGTTTTAAGAAGACCACCTGTGTAGATGTATTGGGAATGTATTGGGAGAAGGAGTTTGTCTTTCACTACAGCTTTTCTATACCCAGTCCAAAGAAATCCAACAAATCAGTCATTTAACTGCATGAACCCATTAAAATTAAGAAAGCATCAATGTCATTTTAGATTTTAGCATTGGCTATTCAAAAATAGATCACTCATAGTCTTAGATCACTCATAGATCACTCAAGAATCTTGAAAGCGTTTGAAGCCTTTTGAATCCTTTTAACTCTTCTGGGTGTCCCTGCCTGGCACAAAATATTTTCAGATGGGGGTCTGTAGGCAAATATATATCCATTTGGGGATCCGTAGCATGAAAAAGTTTGAGAACTACTGATTTAGGAGGCATTTGTAGAATCGGTCTCAGGTCTTAATGGGTTAAAAGAAGAGGAGACGCAGATGAAGTAAGCCATTCCTTCCTTACCTTCAGTTTGCACCTGTCTGTGGGGCCAGGAAGCTGTGTCTTCTCTCCCCAATGTCCTTGTCAACCAAACTGAGGCATATTCTCCAAACGTTGGCCACCAAAGCTGCCCTCCTCTCTTCGTGCGTGTCTACCTATGGGTAGTATTGCTCCATCCGCTTTTGCCAAAGGCAAAGAAAGCCTTTGAATTTCTTCATCCTTGCTCAATCTCCCACTATCTAAGCTTTGTTTTTGGGCTTTTCTTTTCTTTTTTTAAGTTAGGCAGACAGAACTCCTTGTGATGTAGCAAAATACACACCTTGTGTGAATGTGCAAAAAAAAAAAAAGTATAAAGATTTAGTAGAGACTCTCCCAGTGAGACTTTATGTTTTGTATCCCCATGAACTAATTCCTTAGTGGGTCTTCAGTTCAGCACTCATCTGTACTCATGTAGAGCGTTTAGGTCGCATTTCCCATAAAACTGGAGAATTTCTACCTCGCTGCTTATTAACTGAACAGCTTTCTCTATAAATCTTTTGCAATCTGATCTAGTTGGTCTGCAGTTCTCTCTCTCTCGCTGGCTGTCTCTCATCCCTCCCTGCCTCTCTCGCACTCCCTCCCTTGGTGTCATAGAAGCTGCCATTTGCAGCCACCCTCCCTCCTTTCTCTTCCCCTCCCCCTTCTCTCTCTCTCTAACACACTCTCTATCTCTCTATCTCTCTCACTCTCTCCTCTTTTCTCTTTTCTTTCTAAGTCCCTCTTTCTCTACCTCACGACAAGGCGCTACCAGTTGCAATTGACAGTGGCTCGATGCACAGCCCTCCAGAGAGCTTGGTCCACTGTGTAGGCTCCCTTGCATACGATTGCATCTGTTACTTGTGAAATCAGCAGGTGTGTCATTTTTGCACTGTCTGGCTTTCCAACTAAGTCATGAAAAGACATATCTCTGCCTCAAATCCTTCACAACAAAAAACAATATCCAAAGCATCCACTAAACAATTCATAAAGCATCAAATTATGTCATGCACCCTGGTCTTTATGAAATGGTTACTTTCCTCTTCTGTTATGTAATATTGTTGAGAAGGCCATCATCTGTTTGGAAGAAGGCCAGTCAGGTAACTGGCCTTTCTAGAACAGGGCTTTCCAAAACTTTCAGCTCCATATTTTTTATGATTTGTATTTCTGAAATCTTTTGAAAATGTTCTTCTAAAATGTTTT
Organism: Protomyctophum bolini; assembly: GCF_963924005.1. Taxonomy (NCBI): domain Eukaryota; kingdom Metazoa; phylum Chordata; class Actinopteri; order Myctophiformes; family Myctophidae; genus Protomyctophum; species Protomyctophum bolini. Next base: position 19,480,443 of record NC_137879.1, on the reverse strand, counting down.
ATTTGAAATAATAATTTAAAAAAAATGGTAGGAAATGTAAAAAGAGGAATAACTGTGTCCGTGACCCAAAATTGGGTCCCGTCTGTTTGAGAACCACTGTTCCAGGACACCTTGCCCCCTGAGCCGCCACGGTGTGGACGCCGTAAATACCCATGCATCATTCATTGCCCTGTGTGTGTGTGTGTGTGTGTGTGTGTGTGTGTGTGTGTGTGTGTGTATTGATAGATCATGCTTACGGCATTTCACACTTCATTCATCGAATTCAAATCATCATTGACCCTAGGGCGTGTGTGTGTGTATGTGCACATCTGTGTGCCTGTGCAGATCTGTGACTTATTATGTTTTTACACAGTAAAGCATTAGTTTAGCTCTGAGGGAGATTGTGAAAATGAGGCGTCCATTTTTACGCACTGGTTTACACCTGTGGCTTATGGATCCATCTTCACTGAGTTATTTATTTTTTATTTTTTTATAAAGTATATCCTCTTATGTTTGACATCAATAACATGATCATCTGGCAGACCAAGTAAAAGACAAAATGGGTTTAAATCGATTGGGACACCAAAAATAACAGAGAGTTCCGATACAATGTCATACGAATAGTTCTGAAGCTTCACACAGGACCAAAGACAGTGAACGTAATTACCAATCTCTGTCTTGCATTTAAAGCAACACTGAGTTATTTTAACAGTGATGATTTTTCCTCCTCTACGTACATTTGAATCTGCCAGTCATTTCATTGTAACTTGTAATGGTTTTAGTTTGTCTTTATTTTATCAGGGCGGCAGTGGCTCAGGGGTAGAGTGACCGGATGGGAACCTGCAAGGTTCCCTGTTCGAAACCGTGCTCCCCCAGAGTTAGTGTCGAAGTGTGCTTGAGCAAGTCTCTGAACCCCTAATTGCTCCTGATGTGCAGGTTGGGGCCTGGTTTCTGGTTTTCCTCCAGCATCGGTGTATGAATGTGTGTATGAATGGGTGAATGTAATGCACAAACTCTGTAAAGTGCATCGGATAAAGGACCCCTTAACTAAGCAAACCAGTCATGAAGGCCATGAAAGCCATGATCATTCAGCAGAAAGAGCAGCAACAAAAACTGTATGTAGTATGTTGTCTCAGCACCTGCGACTCTTCAAACAACATTCATTTATTTGGGGAGGGGGGGGGGGGGGGGCTGTAGACTGCCTTGCCTCTTTTGTAGAGTGCATTACTGTTACACTTGACAACTATATAATGTGACGTTTTACCACAGTGCGATGTGCATACATAACGTTCCTTTCACACCATCAGTCAAAAGAGACACATCTAAAAGAGATGACAATTACTCAAGGGGGGATGTGAGAAGATTCTAAATTGAGCCACCCTGGCTGAGCCTCAGCTTCATCACTTATGATTCATCAGTGCAGGAACCTTCTCTCTTTATGCTTTATTCTCTTTCTCTTTCTCTCCCTCTCTCTCTTTCTTCCTCTCTCTCTCTCTCTCTCTCTCTCTCTCTCTCTCTCTATTTCTATGTCTATGTCTGTCCCTTCTCTTTCTCTCTCCATATATATCTTTAATATCTGTCTATCTAGATATATATCTATCTATCTATATATATATATATATATATATATCCATAAATATATTGCTATGGACTAGTGGACTACAGTCTCCCGCAATAATGTCTCATTTTAATGCTTTGGCACTGGAAGGAGAACAGTGGATCACATGGTTCACACATTACAGACGGTATAGACCATTATGTAATAGCACTATAACCACAGGTGACACCTCACATATCATTTGCATGTCTGCCATCTAAACCGGAGGCAGTTTTATTTATCATATATTTTTTCCTCTCTACCTCTGTAGAGGACTGAGAGGACTGACTGCTGCTTCCATGGCTACGCGTCTCACACATGCAGACAGTCCATTTTTGTCGCTGGCACGAATTGACGGGAGAGCGATGGGGAAGGAGGACCGCTAGTGGCGTGCAGGCAGGCCGTATCTATACAGAGACCAGCATGACCGTGAGTCATCAGAGAACAGAGAGCTGGAGGTGGAGGGGACGAATGAAGGAGCAGTTACTGCAAGTTAGAAATGGAAAGATGAAATCAGAAGGTAGAAGCGAAGTGCTGCGGGAGGTAACATCAAGTGACAGAGAAAACAGATGAAGCGTTGAGGAGGAAATCATAGAGAGAGAAATAGACAGGCAGAGAGAGAGAGAGAGAGAAGCATCTCTTCATTGCCAGCTGTTTGTCGTTGTGTGCAATTTGCATTAATCAGACAGCTCCTGTGAATAAACATTTGATGATCTCAGTGATGATAGTGATTTTGTCATTTAATGGCAGAAGTCTGCCTGCCATATGTCACATGATGAGCTCTACTTGTTGTTTACAGCTCAAGCTCACTCCATCACTGTACTTTATATATTCTGTACTGTAGGGCATATCACCACAGCCATGGTGGTCATGTTTGTAGAACAAGTATCTGTTCCTCCCACAGTAAGATCGTTCGTGGTGACAGTGCAGCAGCACTTAGCAGTTTGCACTGATTGGTCAGATACTGCTCTATCACCCCTTGGGATGATAATAGTTACGCACGCACGCACATTGTCACAGGTGTAACAACACCCTGGTAAAAAAAACAAGAAAGAAAAAGAAGAAAAAAACAGAAAAGAGTGTCAAAAGGCTGAACGCAGGTGGCATAAAACAAATCTCCATATTCATCATGACATCTATATAAAGAGAGACTTTGCATTTATAGTTTGGTACTGAAAAATGCAAGGCGGTCAGTCTTCTCTGACATCATTGCTACCGTGAGAACAGGAACAATCTACATGCTTTGTTTGCGACTGTCGTACAGGCTCCTGTGTCAGTAGCCTCTGAACATTTATCCGCTAGACTAGAGCCTGCAATTAATTCACTGACAACATTCTAAAAATGTGTCAAGCACAGGCCATGTGTCCACTTCAAGCTAATTCAAATACCATGAAACAATTGAATCTGATCGACATCATACAGCATCTGAAATCATTTCACATTACCTGGCCTCAGATACAAATTGTCAACACATCTCTTTAATCAGTTTGCTTCCCACAGACCCTGAAAACAACAGTCATCAAGCCACTCTTGACAAAATAATAACTTAGACACGTCACTATTAAACAATTATAAGCCCATATGGAGACTGGAACTAAGTTGTCCCCCAGTTCTCTATCCTTGGCCCCCTCCTATTCCGCTCTACACCAAATCTCTTCAGTGAAAATAGCTAATCTACAAGCTTGTAATGTGTTGTTAGCTTTTAGATCTGCTATTTTCATGTTAACATAGTATGCTAAGCCCGGAATAGGGTTCAAATAAGGAAGACCAATATTGATATATCCGTATTGATTTTTCCATGTTTATATCCTTATCGTGTTATGTTACTTATAAAATCACAACCTGCTGCCCACACTGATCTTAGACTGGGGGTGGAATGCCATGGAATTGCCATTTTTAAAAAGGCAGTGTATGATTATTTCCCTCTAGATTATTTTTTAATTACTTTTGCTGAGAGGGTGTGGAGTAGACTAACTTTACAGATTGGCGTATTAGTCAACAGAGTGTATCTGATTGGTCTATACTTGACATGATTTCTCTCTATTTCTCTCACTTACGTATACTTATTCCAACTCACCCAGACTTCACATTCACAAGCATAGAAACATGCACCTGGCACGCTATTCAGTCACTGTGCGACCAGTCTATGGACTGGTCGCACAGTGACTGAATAGCGTGGCCCTGCATGCAGAACGGCTGCGCAGACTTGACCTTGCTCTGTATACAGTACTGTCTGTGCTGTACCATGCAGCGTCTCCTCTGTTACTGCCCGCTGTCCTTATGACACTTCAAAAGTAGCTCAACGGTTGCCCAGGGCCGGATGTATTGCATTATATGCAGGCTGTAAAATCAATATGTCTCTTACAGCAAGAACAAGGCTTGTCTTTCTTTTCATTCCATTCTCTCTCTCTCTCTCTCTCTCTCTCTCTCTCTCTCTCTCTCTCTCTCTCTCTTAATTGATTGATTGAATACTTTATTAGTCAGAATTGTAAACAGCACGAGATAAACCAAGTCATTAATGATGGAAGTTGGAGATCCATGTCCCACCCGGCCAAGCAATACCACGTCAGAGTACCCGTATCTGTCTGTGTTCCTCTTATGCCCATATATGGAGATTTCTGTATCTGTATCTGTCTCTCTGTGTCTCTTTATTCCTATATATGGAGTTCTGTGTCACGCATGCCCAAATATGAAAGTGATGTGATGTCTGAACAGTCCAGCTCCATATATGGAGATATAGATCAGGTCCAGAGCCCGGGCATATTTGTGATGTCAGAACAGGCAGGGGCCTTTTGTGTCGAATTTGAAGTCGGTGGGGCGATCGGTTCTCGAGTTACAGACGTGCACACATACAGACACATACAGACACATACAGACGTACGTACAGACATACAGAGACTTGGTGCATTTATAGATAGAAGTATAACGCAAAAAAGGTCCAGCTGGGTACTTGTTTCCATTGTGGGCCTTATGTATTAAATTCATCGACATAGCATAGAAGTAACACAATAATACATATCATCTGTCCACAGTGAATGTCTCTCTCTCTTCCTTTCTTTATTTCATTGTTTATTTCTGTCTCTCCGTCCTTTTCTTGCCTGCTGGACAGCTGCTCCTCTGCCCACTTACCTTGCTGTAGTTTCATGTGAACTGCACAGCAGCAGCCACGGTGTGGAAAGAAAGACCTACAAGAACAGATCATTTCTTCCCACACAGATACAGATAGACCTTTTGTATGGAAGCCCCAGAGTGCCACGAACACCACCTCCCCTACCCTACCCCTCCACTCCTGCTCAGCCTGTCACTAAGCACCCCAATTACATTATTCTCTCAGACTTCCTTGTCTGACACAGCTATTTCAGGCTTCATCGGTGGCCATTTCTGTTCATTTCATTTCATTTTTGCCACCTCATTTCTCCCTAGCCGTGGTTTCTGGTTAGCCATGTAATGCTGCCCTGAAACTGGCAGGAACAGAGTTGCTAACAAGCTTTGCTCCTGTATACCAGGAATCAGTTGTGTGTGTGTGTGTGTGTGTGTGTGTGTGTGTGTGTGTGTGTGTGTGTGTGTGTGTGTGTGTGTGTGTGTGTGTGTGTGTGTGTGTGTGTGTGTGTGTGTGTGTGTGTGTGTGTGTGTGTGTGTGTGTGTGTGTGTGTGTGTGTGTGTGTGTGTGTGCGCGTGTGTGTGCTCGCGCGCTTACGCCTGCGTATGTAGATGGGTGAACTGTAGTATGCCACCGACCGTACAGTACTTACTACTGTATTACAGTCAAAGAAGCACTGTTGCTGTCAAAGTGTGTTTGCAGGCCTGCGACAGAGACTGTTAATGCCATTACATAATGACTGGGGCTACTCATTGATAATGATGAAGGTTTGATCTGATGGTCATTCTAATTAGACTTAACAGCGTTGTTCTTTTCTGACGTACTGCGTGATGAAGATTCACAATGAAGTATTATATAATCTATTTTCTATTCTACTCTGAATTAAGTAAGGAAGATATTATCTTGCTTCGGATGAGTGTCTGAAAAAGCTTTGCATGGGGTCCTGTCAGTGCACTATGGGTATGACTACCGAGGCACCAATGAGAGCACCATGACTGATGCATCACTGCCTGGTATGAAAACTGTACTGCCCTCAACTGCGGTGTGCCAACAGAACAAAGCTTGTATAGGATCACCAAAGACCATAGCCATCCTAATTTCGGTGTCACTGTTATTATGCTGCACAGTAAGAACGGAATCTCTTGAAAGACTACTAACATTGAACCGAATATAAGATGAAACAAACCATGCCTATCGTTGCTGTTGGGCAGAAATCTACATATTCAATTTGTTTTTGTTTTAAACCATTTCTTTATTTAATTTTTTTAAATGAAGCCCATCTTGAGCATACTACAGAGTCACACAAAAGCATCAAAGGTAACAGAAAGAGGGGGCACGGTGGCACAGTTGGTAGTGCTGTCGCCTCACAGCTAGAAGGTCCTGGGTTCGATTCCCGCTCGGGACGCTGTGGGTGCTGGCTGCGTGTTTCCTCCTCCGCGTCATCAGTGCCCATACCCGAAGGCGGGGTTGGCAAAAGGGCCTTTCTGTGTGGAGTTTGCATGTTCTCCCCGTGTCCCCTAGGGTATGGACCCTCACAAAAAACATGCAGTAATCCTGGTCACTAAACTGCCTCCCCCTGGCCAGCCGGGGCGCCTGATGGAGGGGAATAACGTGTTCCTTCCACGCGCTACGTCCAACCAGGGAAACAAGGAGCAACTTGGACACTCAGGCATGAAGGAAGCATGAGTTCAAGTCCGTTGCTCTCCCCTTGTCCCCCATATATGGGGACTAGGTTGGTGGAGGGTGTGTAGAGCCCAAGATCACATTAGATGATTGACACAGGGGTGAAAAATGGGTTACAAAATCGTGGGATAAAAAATATATATAATAATATAATATATATATATAAAAATAAAAATAAAGTAACAGAAAGAAACTTTTACTACTTTTGCTATAGAGGGTATGCGCGTGACATCATCATCATACCCGGAAGTTATGCAGGAACGCCTACTGAGTGGCATAAAACTACTTTCTGGCCTTGACAGCCCATACATCCAAACAGAACAGTCCTATCGGATTGCATTAAACGACGTTAAACGACATTAAACTCAGTTTGCCATGTCACTTTGCCATGTCACTCTTGTACGTACAAGATATTATCTTGTACAGACAAGATATTTTTAATGCATGGCCATTCAGGGGCTCTGTACGTTTCCACCCGACAGAGACGATATACAATACACATTCCAATCTGAGTTCCACGCGGCCGTTGGGATATGGTTTGTAATTATTTTATTGTCCGCTGGGGCACTAATGCAGCTTCTCGTCAGCCATCATTATGCAATGTGTTTAAGCCACGTTAGAGAGTCGCTCAGTGGTTAACTGGTGGATTGCGCTTAGATCTGCTGCCAGGTTGAGCACACTCTAATAAGCAGGATGAATCCAAGCTTTCACGCTCCAGTGACGCCAGGCGCGTGGCTCTGTGGTGATGAGTGACATGTGGGCGTGCAATGTATGATGCTTCCCTAAGCCCTTTCAGACACTCTCAAACATGTGCATAGTACATTTTGCGTCCAACAAGAACGGGATAATTGAATCATCCACTTAAACTGTCATTCAGTGCAACCCACCAGTTTTTTTTGTTTGAACGGCACACAATTAAATCTAAATCTTATTCTTGTTTTTACAGTTATTATTAATTGAGGTTGATTTTAGAAGAATGCTTTGTGACTCCTTGCCAAAGATTTTTGTTATTCTTTCTGTTCATAAGACTTTCATTATCTAATGGGATGCGCGCTGCCCGGGGGGTGAGCAGGTAGGCAGCTTCACGGGGGCAGTACTATGTCTAGAGTTCATCATGCCCCCTCCATCTGTCTGCCTGTGTGTCCATCTATCCACAGGTGCCCTGGGGGTGGAAAAACTAATCATCTCAGGATCTCATGTCTTTACAGCAGCTACCTCAGTGCCCTGAACCGTCTCTCTCGTGAACCCTGACTTGTGGCCCCTGTCCAATAGAAAGACATGCTCTGAGGATCAAGCGCAATCTGCCAAACACATTGTCAGTGCAGACGGTTACTATTCATCAGAGTACTTCTGGGAGATTACCCTTTACCTTGTTACTCATATTCCCCACTGCCCGATGACAGACAGATCTGACCTTGAGTTCAAGTTCAAGGTGTTTGTTGTCAGTCACATACACATTAGAAACAGTAGCATTATAGACAGTGATATTCTTATACTTCAAGCTTCTCAACAGTGTGCATATAAATCAAATAAGATTAAGATGAGGTGTTGCGGTTGGCAGAGAAAGTGTAGCGCCCAGGATTATATTAGATAATTGACACTGGGTGAAAAAAATGGTTGCAAAATCGTGGGATGAAAAAAAAAGGTTATTGCAATAAAAGGAATAATAACAAAATAGCCATATAAATTGGCAATATCAACAACCCTGTACAATCTTTAATATTGAGACACGTTCCTGCTCTTGTAGCGGAGTGAACAGTCCATTGCTATAGGGTGACTGCTTGAACAGAGTGAAATTACTGCCACCAAAGCAAAAACAATGTGAAAATGACTTGCGTAGCTGGTTAAGACTGAGGTTAGGGTTAGACTTAAGAGTTAGGGTTAGATTTAGTGTTACTAATAGGGTTAGTAGTCGGACAACGCACCCCCGTCGCTGTCAAATCGGTAGCCGCGTGATCAACACACATGAATGCAGCTACTAAGATCTTGTTAGGTCAGAAGACTGATTAAACATGATTTTGTCCCTTTCAGTGCATTGATGGCATTCGAACCGGGTGGTGACTAGCATCTTATCATCTCGGCCTTACTCCTCTGGTACAGAGATACTGCATGGCTGACCAGTCAATTCTGGTGATGTGCTGTTTCAATGACCCTCTGTAGAGCCCTGTGGTTCCGTTTGAGCATGGAAAAAGTGCTCACATTCAGGCCTGAAATTAAAAAAAAAACGTTTTCTAAATCATGACAATTTTCTGAAAGATTTGAGACACATTTTAACGATTTTTCAAAAATAGCAGACCTACAAGTTCATAGCGCGCCACTCGGTGGCGCGCTATGAGCTTGTAGATCTGCTATTTTTAAATAGCTAAAGCATAACATAATGCTAACACCAAAATGGGTTAAGTGGCGATACGATACAATTCAAGATTTAAATTTAAAATTGATACAGTCAGTAACTATTTAGCAAAAAAATTTAAGTTCAGTGTGATATGTCTGGATATTCTCTGACAGATACATGGACATTGTATGTGAACACAATATGTGTAGCGATATGGAATTGAAAAGTAATTAAACCCCTATTCATATATTTTTCTCCATAAAATGTCTCAATATAATGCACAAGTACTTAGTATCGATACAATTATCGATACGATTATTTGCATTGCAAAACGATGCAAAGTCAAACAATACGACATGTTGCTGTTTGCAAATCGATACAGTTGAATCATTGAAATTGCAGTTACTGTATCGTAACACCCATACGGTGTACCCATCTCTCTGACTGTGTCTCTTTTATGCTCATATGGAGATGTCTGTCTTTCTGTCATGTGCTGCACACACAGTATATGAACCTGAATGTAAGAATGATCACATTTCCAAATCTAAACAAGGCACGTCCCTCATTTCTCTCATGTCTCTCATGTCGCTTTTGTCTCTCATCATATCCCTTCTATCCTTCATATCCCTCGTGTGACTTGGCTGAATCTGTTCGTTATGACAGAAGATCAGTTCAGACAGACCACAATTGAAGCCTGTCTGCTGAGCTGATGTTTCCTTCAGACACTTAATCAACTCCCTACTCATTATCCAACTGTTATCTTTAGAGCTATTTAGAGAGAACGCCCCCAAAGATGTCGGATTTCATTTACCAGCCACAACCACCTGTTTCCCCACCTCCACATTCAGACACAAAAATAATCTGTATTTCTTCTCAATAATAAGCACCTGTAAAGGCACAGGCAAAGTAGCCACATGGTCCTGATTGAATCAGTTCATATTCTAATATGAAAGGCAGTCGGTTTTGGCTAAATCATCCCACTCACACCATAAATGGCAGAACCAGGGCAGGCGAGAGCAGAGACACTCAGTGGACGAGTCGTGACTTCGTCACAGCTCCTCCACTTCTCTCCCTCTAACCTTGATGGCTTAAACTGTGATGTGATTGGACAGCTCCTGTGGAGCCCCCAGCACTGGTCCCAGGAAGGGGGCAGGTCGCATTGCCAGGCTGCAGGAAGTCACGCTAAAACCAAGGGAAACCAGGCCAGAACTCAGGACACACTATGAGGATCCTTTCCGTCCAACGCACTGTAGCGTCTTCCCAATGGGGACATGAGGTTAGAATCACATGTACTGTACACAGAGGTCTGGACATTGCTAATGAAAATGAGAACTTTTCTATCCTTCACGCAACCAAATGGCCCCAACCCCAAGTACTGTATGTGGAATACTGTACACCAAGTTCTACCCATGACCATGGGCTAGTTAAAGCTAAAGCATACTTACATGTTTAATTTATCAAGGTCCATGTGACTCTGTATGGACATGTACATTAGAAACTATCTTTACATGCGTGTACCGTACGTGTACTTGCCTATTGTCGCTGTCGGGGAGAAACCTTGTTTGACCAAAACCATGACTTTTCAGGAAATGGAACCTGTGTTCCGTTGTATCTAATTTGTTACAGTACTTCATTGGTTAAAAATCCACAGACAGACTTGTTTGGACATGTACGTTATTATTATTACTATTATTGTTATTTTCTATTTTTGTAATAGCAAAAATAGCAGATTTACATGATGCAACGCATTGTGAGCTTGTAAATCAACTATTTTTGAGTGACACGTACACTGTCTTATGAAAAAGTATACAATGGGGCATTAGGAAACAAAATACATAAAGATATAAAAAATAGAGATACAAGGTTTCAGACCGACGGCAATATTGCGCGCTTCTGTGTGTGTGCGTGTGTTCGTGTGTGCATACGTGCGTGCATCCGTGTATGCATGCATGCGTGTTTGTGTATGTGTGTTCAGTGCTATTTGTAGATGGTTTGGCTCTCTGGGAACATATCCTCCATCTGTCGATTTCACACAGCCTAGCCCAGTGCAGCCCTAATTTTACCCTAAATTTATCAGCACCTGACCCCATTTCTTCTAGAGAGATCAGATCACATTGTTTAGTCGCAGCCCCCCTCCCCCGTATCTCTCTCTTTACCTTTTAATGTGTGCTCTCCCTCTCTACCTGGCTCACATAGACACACACAAAGACATACTCTTAAAGAAATAAAATAAATCTGCACACTTTCTGTCACATGTATACAGTCAGGGGCACTCACTCTATGACGCGTACTCACACTTTATCAGTAATGTTGTTGGAATTGGCACAGGGGACATGCACTTGGGATTCATAGACGTAATTCAATAAGGCTTTAGGAATTAATTAACATGAATCCGACCATCCCTATTCTGAAAATAGCACACCTACAAGTTCACAACACGTTGCGTAATGATCGGCTATTTTTCGCAAAGAAAACAGGAGGGGGCCTGAAGACAGTGTTGGGAAGTAACTAAAGTAACTTATTACTTAAAGTAATATTATTACCTTTTTCCAGTAACTTTTTGAGTAATAATATTATTTACTATTTTCCAAAACTAACTAGTTACTATTTTGATGAGCCTTGGTGGTGTTTCTTTATAATTGTAGACTGGGTTGGGATGGATTTTTCTAGATCTAGACTCTAGAGCGGATACGGAAACGATGCACACTTGTCTGTACGTGTGTATTATCTGATGCGGAAGGGTGGGCCTTAAACCGTCCGGAACAAACTGGGTAGTGTGGTACTTTTGGGGACAAGATTACTGGGGGCGAGAGAAAATAAACTAAAGTAAGGTAATGAGTAACAAGTTTCTTTTGGCAGTGAATAATATGTAAAGTAATAATATAACTTTTTTTCAAAAGTAACTAGTAATAGGTAATATATTACCGTTTTTTAGTAACTTGTCCAACACTGCCTATAGAACCGTGGGTTACTCTTACTAACCATTAGGGTTCAAGTTGTTAACAAAGGTCACATATGATTTGTATAAGTTACAATATTAAGGGTAAAAGTTCAGTGCATCAAGGTTTTCATGATGGTGTCAATGTGTATGTTGCAATGCTGAAAATTATAGGCCTGAGGCCTTGTAAAAATGAATTAAACAGTGGGGCATATGGCGGTTTTGTTCAGGCATATGGTGGCGTGCCACTGACCCCTCTAGCTTGGGGCATTTTTTTGGTGAGAGCCAACAGGGGCCATTCATAAGCCTGTGATAACAAGCCTAGTATGTACGTATGGTTGTTTGTTAGGGAGCACGCAACATTTTGTGCAAAGTTCTGCAAACCTTAGAATTGCAGATCTGCTGTACAGATCCACTGGCTGTTCTAGATGACAAAAATACTGCATGTCACATATATGAGCGATTATCCCTATAAGTACTGCACAGCTAGCCCTCATTCTACCAAAACTGTCCCACTACTTCCTTGCACATTCTCTATATTTAGACTGACTTTTAGACTTACATTTGCATATTTGGTTTGACTTTCACACTACGTACTATTTTCACGTATGATACAACCTTCTCAACAGACACCGTCCACATCCAGTGGTCTATATTTAAATTTGCCCTCAGCCGTGGTGCAGCGGTCATTCAGAGCGGCTGGAGTTTTCCAGGTTGGTTCCACATGCGTTGCGTGGCAGGAGGAGCTGATAGCAGGGGCCATAGCTGCGCCGTTGCGTCAGCCCTATTCTCTCCCGAGGCTTTACTCTAATTCACTGCATCCGATCCCGCAGCGAGTCACTCAATGGCCCCGCTCACAGGCTCCGAAGTCCAAACATTTTCCCTATTGTTCCCCAGAAAGAGGCCGGATTTAAGGGGATGGGCTGGGGATGGGAAGGATGCTCAGCAATTTTTGGGGGGGGACTGCTAGTGTTTACATGGGTGAAGTTCTACCAACACTTTTTTTGTGATTCAGTTTGCAGTGGGTTGCTTGCTAATAGTGTGTGACTGTGTGTATGCAATGTGTGCATGCATGCGTGCGTGCGTTCGTGCATGCACGCATGCGTGAGATAATAATCACGCCAATGCTTTGTGGATTGATACTACTGTGTACCAGATCTGGGTGCCAAAAACCCAGGGTAACCCATTGGAATTTGTACTCTTTCCCTCTCTGAGACTGGGATTTTTGAGTGACCATGCTTCAGCAAGAATGACAGAAAAGACGAATGACAAGTGATAGGCTATTGTGTGAAATTATTTTACATTGATTACGGTTTCATGCAATGATGGAAGACAGCACATAATTAGTATTATGCATTCTAGGAAAGGAATTCAATTAATCATTCTAAAGTGTGTGTGTGTGTGTGTGTGTGTGTGTGTGTGTGTGTGTGTGTGTGTGTGTGTGTGTGTGTGTGTGTGTGTGTGTGTGTGTGTGTGTGTGTGTGTGTGTGTGTGTGTGTGTGTGTGTGTGTGTGTGTGTGTGTGTGTGTGTGTGTGTGTGTGTGTGTGTGTGTGTGTGTGTGTGTGTGTGTGTGTGTGTGTGTGTGTGTGTGTGTGTGTGTGTGTGTGTGTGTGTGTGTGTGTGTGTGTTCATTTATTTAGGTCTATGGTAGAGGACAACAAGTGACGAGTCCCAACACAATACTCTAAATATAGCGTTTTATTTGTGGACTAGTGTTGATCCAGTGGTTAAACATTCCATGAGCAACTTTTGTTACTCATGGGTGTTGTAAATCTCAAGTCTGAAGTACAGACTGTACAATAACTTTTCAGCCCACAAAAAGGCTGACATTTCTGTAATAAATATCCATCCATCCATCCATCCATCCATCTTTCCATTTTTCCATTTTTGACTTTGTTTTGTGCGGTGAGTTTTGGAGGGGTGAGATTCAACACAACACAGAGAGTGCATTTTAAGAGACGGATTGGCTGTGGCAGTCCTACCCCTTTTTCTTTTTTCACTGTTGAGACAGACAAGGGGAGAACTGTAAAATGTAGACAGCATAAGGTGAGGCACAAAAGAAAAGGATTCAGTCTCAGGCCAACAGACGATGCATAGACAGGCCCAGGAATCGGCAACGTTAATTTCGCTACACCATTACCAGGCACTAGCTGTTGTACATCTTGCCCACATGCTCTCACGCTAAGTCCTGAAGCTGTGTACCTTTAACACTATCCAACACAGGAGACACTGGGCCGGGGCACTCTTATTACCGAAATGGGCCCTCTGAGTGAGTCCTCATGTCAGCAATAGGTTTTAGACCTTCGCAGAAATGAAAGGAGAGGTGCAAACTGACAACCAACAGTGGTCTCTGTTTCACCAATGGGGAGGCTCTTATTAACCCGGCCCACAATAGACATGTCAATAAGAGAAGGAAAAAGGAGCACCCCGTGAGGGCTTTGTCTCACCTGTAATGCCGCATGACCCCTTCTAACCTCTGTAATTGAATTGCTTAGCTGACAAATTGATGCGGTACCTGGAGCGGCTTGTGCCATTACTGAACTTGTGGGACATGGAATATGATTTTCGGAATAGTTATGCAGTATGCTGGAGAGAAGAATATGCATCGGAATGAATGGTTGATTGAGGAGAGTTTGGTTGCATGCTATATATGTGTTTTGTCATGAAGGGACGATGGGATGGGATCTGGGAATAACTGTATAGGCGGAGTTGCATAGGTATACAGTGCTGTACAGTACACCTGCACCTTTGACCAACATATTCACCCACATAAATTCATTTTGACAGATTGAATTTCTGCACTCTGATTGTCAGTTACCACATCGATATTAAGTTAGAGTGATAACTAGGCACCAGCACACACTGACCATTGCAGAACTAAAGCTGCACGCTTCACTTTGTTGCATGTGCGTTCAGTACAAGGCAATAACAGTAAAGGACAGGAAGTTCCCAAGTGATGATGCTCCCTGCTCTCATTTTGAAGGGGTTGCGTTATTTTTGGCTTGTTCGGCATGTACAAAAGCACCCAAGTGGCTGTGCCAATAGCACTGTACAATAACCTCATTGCCCTAGCCATTAATGCGTGACAGAAAGTGCCTAAATTTGGGGCTCATAACCAATTCTAGCTCAAGAGATTATTAAATATTGAAGTAGATTATGGACCGGTGAGAAATGTGCAAGCACAGACGCGTGGCATGTCTCTTTTATGATTGTCAATGATGGAACATTTGTCACAAGAATCGTTCCAACAATTTTAACACAGTATTCACATTGAATTATATCCCACATAACACGCATGTTGGACGGACCAACATGCCTTTGGTGGAAGTCTAAATGGATCTTGGGCCATTGGGGAAACTAAGCTCTTAATCTCTCAGCAGCTGTAAAAGATCCTCTAATTACTATAATTGAGAGGGGGAGGGAGAAGGACTGAGGTGGCACGGAGAAGGGACGGCGGCACCACCGGCCGTCAGTGTCTGACTGTCCAGTCGGCGTCATCACCTCTGCAGCTTTGTCAGCTTCTTGTCAGCCTTTACCACTCTATCCTCCAGGATTCTGTTTCACCAAAGCTCTCTCTTCTCTCTCTCTCCATCAACCCCTGCCCCGCCCCCGTAGACCCCCCACTGCGAGGGTTTCTCTGAGGGCCAGCTGGCCCCCAAAGCCCGAACACTTGTGGTTTCACCAAGAAGCCATTGAGCAATGATAGAATGCA
The DNA here is from genome assembly GCF_963924005.1 of Protomyctophum bolini. NCBI lineage: Eukaryota > Metazoa > Chordata > Actinopteri > Myctophiformes > Myctophidae > Protomyctophum > Protomyctophum bolini. Next base: position 19,465,098 of record NC_137879.1, on the reverse strand, counting down.
CAGACAATTGCTTCTCTCTGTTAAAGATGGAGTGCCGTGATTTTTTTCCACCCTAAAACATGATCATCAGTTCTTATTGTTATATAAGGAGGTATAATAAAAATAAAAAAAAGTACAGGATTTGTTAAAATGTTGTTTTTATGTGGGCACGCCCACCAGTTCATTAAGTATGCCTGGTTTGCCTGGTGGGTGGTGATCTTAGAGTATATATATATTAATAGAGACGGCACCGGATTCCTCCTCCCATCCACTTGCATTAAGTTGCTCAAAAGTGCATGAGGCGATTTCACTCCTCCTTGGGTAGGAACAGAGTGCATTCTGGGATGGATTGCCCCAATAAAATGAACTCTCTGGCCGTTGACTATCATTGCGCCGTTTGCGCACGTTCACGTATGAAACATTCGTTCACGTGTCTTGGGCCCAATAACACCAACGTGCGCAATGATAGTCAACGGACCAGCGCAGCAATGACAAATTGGGCTACTATGTCCATTTCGCCTCAGGGTTTCCTCCGGGTGCCGTCTCTATTAATATATACTCTAAGGTGGTGATGGGTGGTGATCCACCTGAACTGAAGCCGCACCAACAGCTGTAGTTGTATGATAAAGGCGGAGGGGTTAGGGGAGGGGCTGAAAGTGTGGTGTCACTATACTACTGTTTATTTCATTGGCCCGTTTGACTGTCAAGCGTTCAGCCTCCAGGCAGAAACCCTAAATACAAAGTGAATACACCATTGCACATCAAATTTAACCATTGGTATTGTCGTGGAAATCTGTGGCATAACATCGGAAACAAAGTCTCAGAAACAAGGGAAAATTAAACAATATCTTAAAATGAATGATTTGTATTATATTGTTGCAACAAGAGGCAGAGTTACAATGCAATGGAAGGTCCTGTCTTGTCTTGTCGTGGCGCATGTGAGGTCTGACCATGTACATGGTTATATACTGAGCCCAACTAACAACTTCTTACATGGCTGTATTTGAACACATAATCCAGATTAAGTGTCTTCTAGTACCTCTAGTCTAGAACAGAAGCCAAATCAAATATAAGCAAATATAAACTTAATTTATCTACATTTCAGTCATTTTCAGTCATTCAGTTGTGAAAACAGACACTTGGAAAAGAGTATGGGCTATTTATTGATAGATTGAATACTTTATTAACACGCTTTGGGCCAAGCCCCTAGGCTTGTTTCCATTTTGGTCCTCTGTATAGTATCGGAATCGGCAGATATGTCATTGCAAATAATCGGAGATCGAATATTGGTCATAAATTCAAAATCGTGCATCCCTATTTAAAACTATGAGTTCTATTTAAATGAATAACATGACTTATTTCATATTTCCTCGACAGTATTCAACAGTTCGTCGTCATAAGTGGTGTTTTCAATGATGAGTTTACATTGTCAGCATTTTGTCAAAAGTGGTGCAAAAGGGGTATCTTCTGCATCCGCATCTGATGTTCAGTCATTTCATTGTTGCCCATCTCATCATATATAACAAGTCATACGATCAGTTGGGAGTACAAATGTCTTTCAGAGACAGACAGGAAAGGGAAAGCTGTGTCTTCATTGAGTGTGTGTACAGTACTAGTAGTATGCACTGAGGGCTTTGGACGAGAAACCAAAATGTATCAATCAGTGAATCAATACACTGCAGGGCTGCAGCTATCCACCCATTCCTACACAATAAAAGGGACTCAATAAGGGATTGAGATACAGTAGGCCAAACAATGTTTCATTGTATTCAGATTGAGTCGTCCCGCTTTCTTTTCCGAGTTCCATTATTTATATATCTACTTAGTATGTGATTCTTGAAAGGGATGGCTTAAATCAACCTAAATAGAACGGATAAATCAATTCTAAATGACTTTAATAAAACATGACAAAAAAAGGCTCATGATTGTTCACTTCCATTTGCCTCAGCTATAATGCTGCAGATATTATTTGCAGTGTTCAAACAAATGACAGTTTGTCAACTTTCCCCAACCGCCACAAGAGAACATGCAGAGTCACGTCCTCCTGAACTCAGAGTTAGGGTTAAGTATGCAGACAATATGCTCCTTGTGAGAACAACGACCAGGGTAATTTTTTTAATATATTTTTTATCCCACGATTTTGTAACCTATTTTTCACCCCTGTGTCAATCATCTAATGTGATCCTGGGCTCTTCCCATAACCTAGGGGAGAGCAACGGACTTGAACTCATGCTTCCTTCATGCCTGAGTGTCCAAGTTGCTCCTTTACACCTGACAGGGGGGAGTTTCCCTGGTTGGACGTAGCGTGTGGAAGGAACACGTTATTCCAACCAGTTCCTTTCCCCTCCATCAGGCGCCCCGGCTGGCCAGGGGGAGGCAGTTTAGTGACCAGGATTACTGCATGTTTTTTGTGAGGGTACCTACCCTGGGGGACACGGGGAGAACATGCAAACTCCACACAGAAAGGCCCTTTCGCCAACGACCAGGGTTTGATTCAGAACCCTGTCTCGCATCTCTCCCCTCTATACTCTACTAGGTTTCCAATCCAGTCTGCCTGAACTCTAACAAAAAGTGCCTCTGCAGACAGTGCAGAGGCTGGCTCTGCTCACTTCATTCAAAACTCTGCAGACCCAAGGAGATGAGCAGCGAAGAAATCGGACAGGGCAGTTTTTGAAAATAATTGAGGCAAGAGAAGGGGGGAGGTACGCTGCAGTCAGACCGGCTCAGCATCTGGGACTGTTATGGTCATCCTGTGCTTGTGTCACATGGAGTCTCAGAGGCAGGACACCAGCATGGCTTGACACTCCCAAGGACAGCTGACCTTTTGCTAAGAGTCACCCTGCTCCTCTCTAGCTCTGGGATCTGAAGAGCTGTTTAAAATATGTCATAGAGAATTGCTGCTCAATTTCCGCTTCAACACTGGCTATCAGATTTGTTTTAGCTATTCACCATTTGAAAATGTAGTGGAGATTCAGCAATCGAATCCCTCTGTGTTGTAATCATGTAATGTACCTACAACGCAGACGATTTGATTGCTGGTACGCCATTTGATTGGTCATATATATAACAATTTAATGGTTATAGCGCTTGCAACTGAATTACTGAGTAGTTTAAGCATGGGTTTGGTGTGGTTTCATTAATTAAGTCTAGTTAAGGAACACAGAAGCGTTATAGGCAATGCATGCCGAGGTGTCAGACATGTACATTTTCCATGTTGTCTTTGGGATTGTGGGCAGTGCCAGTTTTCTGGTGTGTACTTCGTTTGACTTCCATTGCAGTGGTTGTTTCACTGAAAGAAAACTGCAAGCGAAATGCCTGTCAAATGGGTTCTACCTTGGCGCTTCTTTCCTATTGATAGCTAGAAGGTGATACGGTGACCTTCTGATTACCAGATGGCCTCTCTCTCTACACACTCAGCTACAGCTGCCTCAAACTTGCCAGACTACTAGTATGGTGCTTTAATCTTTCTTACATAAGTTATATTTAATGGCATCTGCATCTCCTGTATGTCCTTCCTGGTCCATGGTCTTGTCCACAGGGAACATCTAATCAGCTCCTGTCTAATTGGAGCAGTGCTCACTGGTCAGATGATCAGTACAGTGTGGGACCTGGACTCTAATCACTCACACACACGGCTACACAGACGCACAAAGGCACGCACACACGCACCCATGCACGCACGCACAATGAGGACACCAAGCAGCAGCCTGGTGAGAGCAAGTATGACTTCAACATTGGCATGAAAAATGCTTCGCTTTCCCCTTTACTTGCTTTCGTCACAACCTTTAAGTGAGTGCATATTAATTAGCCAGACTTTGTGGACTTTTGTTTAATGCTTGAATACTTGGTTGGTTCCCAAAGCAGGGGTTTAGTGTTGACCTACAGTATAGCAGAATGGTTTGTTTGCGCTTGAGAACAAAGCACTGTTGCATAGAAAAGTGGAACAAACTTATTGCAGGCTGTTTACAATTCTACATTCCATATGTAATGCGTAATTCATGATCTGCCGTATGATGGTGTTGCACACCAAAAATAACCAAAAAATTCAACAACAAAAAAGCTCACAACGTGTCGCAGAAATATGCCGCAGCCATACCAGTATGTGTTTACTGTTCAAATGTGCTGCCCATCTCCTGGTTCTGACTCTTGCCTGTTAAAAAAACAAAACAAAAAAACTTTAATTTCTTGCCTGATAATTTATGTGTTGTGCTTTCTCTCTTGTCCTGCGTCAGTAAGATTATCATTGTCACTTTCTTCCCAGTTTATTCAGAGGGTGTCACTTTGTGTTTGTTCCTGCACTCTCCCTGAGGAAGGTTAAAGTGCTCTAAGCTTTTATAGAACTCAGCGCTTCTGAGTGTTGCTGTCCAGCAATCTAAGTTGTTGTTACAGTAGTTTGGTCAAAATGTCTGTAAAGAAATAACATGCTTCTGGGCTCAAATAGTTTTAATTGGAAAAAAAATAAAATAAAAAGGCAGACAGATCCCTCTTGTCAAAGTATGCCTGGGAGACTGACTCATAAAGCCAGCTCAGCCACTATTAAACTTCAAGTCCGTTGACCCAGTGAGTCATCGTACACTAATAATCATTTTATGTCAACACTCATGCTTCGACTTATGTGTTGACCGAATTCTACAGGTCTACTTATAACCAACTGGTATTGGGAAAATGTTCAAACTTGGTACGTGGCCGAATAAAATTGTTTGACAATTAGTTGACAAATTCAATCAACTAATTTGAGCCCTAATGAGCGTGAGTGTTAACTGATTAAGTTTGATGTTTCCATTCACATATAAAGAGATCATGAGGAATTTTATACCATAAAATGCTTAGCCCAACTGAGCTTTAGGTTAAGAGTCTTAGACCACCAATTAGCAATGTTTTGTAAAAAAAAGAAAACCTGAAAAAGAAAAGAATAAAATAAAATAAAAAGTGAAGAAATCTATTTGAAAAACTTTGATTATGGATGAAAACGATGAAAATGGATGAAGTCATCCTTTAAGTCTACAGACACTAGACAGACACGGATATAAACTGCAGCTGGTTGGCGGGGGGATACAACCATGATGGCAGTATTTTTTCTGTAGTTTATCACAACTCAAAAACACCACAATTTATCAGAATGATATGCTGTATGAAAGAGACTTATTTTGTGGATGGATAAATGAAGAACAGGTCCAGTGTCCACATAGTGATTATCAGTCCTTATCTTTCGCAGCGGGTGTCATTTCTCTCCAATCAAGCTGTATCATGTTGTTACCTCGATAATTATGCATAGCCATCTGTATTTTTAGAATCTAGGTCGCGGCTTTCCCATGACCTGTATAAACTTGCTTTAAGTGTGTGGTACAAATGCTAGAGAAGTGGCCACATACAGTATACTGTACATTATTATGTTTTGTCAACTTTACAATTGTACAAAAATTGATGTATATGTGGCCTTTGCCAAAATGAAGAAAAAGTGCAGGCTAGCAAGCCATAACCTGGCATCTCTACTTTGGGATATTTTCACTATTTGTTGTATGACAAAGTATAGCCTACAGTAGTAGTAAGTGGTTAAGACCAAGACAACATATAACCTCAACAGCTTCATCCCCAGAGATTTCACCCTAGTTGACCAGTCTTCTTAAAACTATCTCCCTGCATGCAAACCCTAATCAACTCAGCCTTATCTCCTGCCTCTGGAACTCACTGTCACTACATATTACCACGACAACATTTCCCAAGCAAAGTTTGCACAGTTAGACACCTCAACAACGTTCGTCTAACCCCATATACTTTATCCGCTCATGCCTTGTCACTTTTAAGCCTCAGGAAAGTGGGTTCTCCAACACACATTTTATTTTCTGTACCTCATTTTAGTCTGTCATGTTTCCTGGTGCACTTGCACTACATTGCGAAAGCTCTGGCCCTTGCTGGTCCAATTTAACTCTGACCCTTAAGTTGCGAGTCCATTTTACACTGTATTTTCTATTGCGAGTCCATTTTACACTGTATTTTCTATTCATTACAGTGTACACTTTTGTCTGTTGCTGAAACGAATCCTGTATCCCACGGGCGTGAATGAACGCAGACAGAGAACATTGATTATTGAGTCTGTGTTGTCTGTTCTGCATAGTATCATGTGTGAGCGCATACCACCACTCTTACTTGTCTCAATAAATATGTCCATGCCTTTGTCTGAAGCCTGAGTGTTAATTAAAATATATTTATGTGCTTTATTCTTTATTAGTACAGTGACTGTGATGAAACGGGGAAATAGCCAGGGAGTGACATACAGCACTCCCCGGCTGCTGCAGGGGCCCTGAGTGTTAAAATAGCTCAAACATGGACTTGGACTAAGATTCTTCCACCTCTATTGTACAGAATGATGCAAGTGAATCAAATTCTGACCTAAAATGTTATCCTTGGCTTTAGCATCTTTAGAAGTCTGCCTACTCATGCAGAGTGTTTTCCCAACCAACGCTCGCTCTTGTGCGCTCTCTCAGTACTGTGCAATCACAATGACTCATCTCCCGCTCGAGTGCATCAACCCTGACCAAGGTGCCTGCAGTGTTGGCAGTGGATTTATACTTTGTTGCGGGCAGGTGTTGTGCACTGAATATAGCCAAGATACAAGCTCACGGTGTTGTGAGCTTGTAGATCAGATATTTACGTTGTGCGGCACCCACACCCAATCAAGAGAAAATCGAACCTTGGCATCCCTTTACTCCCTGCAGCCCCCCATCTCTCTCTCTCTCTCTCTCTCTCTCTCTCTCTCTCTCTATCTCTCTCTGCCTCTCCACATTCTCTGAAATTGGCCTCTTACACTGATACAAGGTCTACATTTGTTTCAACCCATCCCATGGGAAACTTTGTGGGAGCCAAAGTTGGGGTACCCAGAGGGCCTGGGCCTTTTTTTATTTTTTTATTTTAACATAATAGGTACTTGGTATATAAAAAGGGTTGAAAACCCCTGTGCTAGACCACTTGTAGAGGTGGTTTGGCTCACCTGTGATAGGATCTCAGTCAAAGTCAGCCAAGTGTATGAACAGGGTGAGATTGGATTGTTCATTACCCAGATAAGACTTCCAGTTACAGATCACATTTTAATGCAAGGTGTAAATGGGGTCAATACAGTCTTGTTAGCTATGAATACAAATGTATTAAGTGTGCTTTTTTTTTAACAAGGCCGCACAAATCATAATGGTAAATAGTGAAGCCGCATTATGTAGGCTGGCTGCTTGTGTGTCTGTTTTCACACGTGCACTCCAACTATTCACTTTTGTAGACATTATAGCCAGTGGAACTGTATGTGAAAGCAGAATGTCTGAATCGGTTAGACCAGCTGTTGGGAAATGTGGTCCCATTCCAGGACCCAGCAGCTTCATTACAACAGAACCAGACACATTGTTATAGCACACATACAGATCTGGTGATCTGTTGCAGGTGCGCCTGTTAGTCGTACAGCACTCCTATCTGTCTGCATGCAGGTGGCCAGCAAATGAAAGGGCTGTAAAGTCAGATACTGCGGAGTGATCTGCACATTGCCGTCCTTCATGCAGTGGAACTACTGAAGTGGACATTTTTCACCTGAGTGAGTGGGCGACCTGGGAGGTACTGTAATAGCCCGACTACCCATCTGATAACTAGGCACTCCTTCTCCATCAGGCTGTATTTCACCTCTCACTGTGCCAGCTTCTGGCTAATGTACAGCAGCGGGGGGTTTCATAACAAAATGGCCTCCAGCCCACTGTTTGATGTATCCGTGTGCAAGACAAAAGAGGTTTGGGGTATACAGAAGTGGCTCCGCACAGAGGGCTTGCTTGACCCTCTAAAACACCGACTGGCATAGTTACGTCCGCCCGACCGGATCTGAGACAGTTTATAGGTCAGCTCTGTAAAGGCCGGAATGAATCGCCTGTACTTGTTGGCCTACCCCAAGTACCTCCTAACCTTTTGAATTGTTTGGGGCCCTAGCCACTTTCCAATGGCACAGTCTTCTAGACCAGGTGCTTTGCCTTCACTCTGCATTACACCCCAGCCTACTTGTCTATGCCAATTATTTTAAACAGAACCCCAATCAATGGAACTGGGCACAATGGCGCTTTTGGGGTGACCGGAGGATTGACTGTTGACTGGCATTCATGACAGAACGTGCACCGACACACATCCGCATGAATGGCTGGCCAGTAAAAGCAGTCCATGATTCAGATAAGTCTTTTGATGTAACCAGGGTGACTAGCCATGGGTTTTGTGTGATCAGCCGTGTGCAAAAACATTTCCTTAATCTTTTGCTACCAACAAATTGAGTGACTTCTTAACCATCAATAATGCATCTCTTCTCCCTTCTGGCTCCCAAATGTGGAACAAACTTCCCTTTGCAGTTCGAACTGCAGACTCACTCCCAATCTTCTGCCGTAGTCTGAAGACTCACCTCTTCAGACTATACCGTAGACTGTAGCGCTTGCCGTAGCACTTGCCCTAGCCTCGACGACCTTGCAGGCTTATGCTAAAATGTAACTTAGATCATATTTAAAAGTCCTTGCGGTCTTGTTTCCATTTAGGCCCTATGCAATCCATTCATAGACTCATAGAAGCACATGAGAGAAGTGCAACTCTGGTGGGATTCCATTCTAGGCCAGTAGGCTGGGATGGCCTTCAAAGATCAGGAAGAAAGTAATTTCAATCTTCTTCTTTGCGTTACCATTACTCCAACCTAACATGTCCCCTGTAACCATTGGTAACCACCCTCCAAATATTCTATGACAGGCCTCGATAATCCTTGCTTGGGGCCTAGTGCAAGTGCTAATGTGGCAGTTGCATTGCCGGCAGCCATTTCGCACACATGCTAAAATTAGGCGAACACATTATTGCCGTGCCTCTCGTAACAAGGCATATGTAAAACAACTTGTGGAAGATAACACTCCTAACCTGTGATTACTAATTTTCACTTCCAGAAACATTCTCACACTTTGGTTGTGGGAGAATCGCTGATGAAGTTCACAATGGGAAAGATACCACAGCAGTCTATCTTTAAATCCTTCGTGTGTGTGTGTGTGTGCATGTGTGCGTGCCTGCCTGCGTGTCTGTCTGTGCATGTGTGTGAGAGAGGGTAATTTGCACTTTGTCACACGACTGCGCCACTGGCATGTCACCAGTGACGTATTTCAGTGGAGAATCTTGGTGAGCAACACGGTCGTGCGACAAAGAATAAATTCCCTCTTCCCTTGACATGATCGATGAGATTGAACTGGATAGTCTTTATTTACCAGAGGGAGACTCCAGCTCTGCTTTACTCCACTGACCATGTGACACTGGACACTTGAGACCTGGCATACTGCCAAGTACCAACTACAACAAGTCACTTTCACCACCTGCAGTAGCCATTATGTGCTGTTCTCGTATACCTCAAGTTAACTTTACGTCTTGCACGACACAAAACACTTGTTTAACTGATGAAGGCTTATGGCTGAGTTTGCTTTTAAGATTCTAAGATGACAATGTCATTGCATCTCAATCATTCTTAAAGAGAGTGCCTTGGAGGTTCTTTTTTGTATATTTGATATACACAAAATACATGTTTATTGATAATGGTTGCATATAAATGCTATAAATAAATGCATATAAATGCTGCACTTAGCAGATACTATATAATTATGCACTATTTTGACCAAACATGGTATGTTGATATAAAACACAACTGCTCAGCAGCAGTTAATGTCCTTCCTGAAGGTTAATCACCACTCATTATATTACGGTAAGCTATTTACAGACATCTGTCTTTTCCCCCCTTCCTCAAACAGCATTAAGGAAGGTTTTGTTTCCTGTCATGGCAGCCAGTGCTCAGAGTTCCATAGCATCGCTGTCTGGCTGGCCCAGCCTTTTTCCGTTTCTGCCTAATGAGGCTGGCACTACGCTGCATGCCCCTTTCAACGCACACTTCTCCTCACTTTCACTGTGTAGTGCTGAGACGTCCAGTCTCCTCCTCACCTTGTCACTGACTACCCCACTGGTCACCTCTCCCCCCTGGTAGCCAAAACACTGTTCAGCCCGGTGAAGATGTAAACCAAGCTAGCACAACACCAGCAAGGCCTCCTCCATTATTCATCTCATGCCTTTAATGAGTTTTCCATCCGCCTTCATGTATCTGCCGCAATTAACCCTGTAACACCCAGCGTTACCCAACATATTTTAATTCATTCATTCATTAATTAAAACATATTTTTTCACCTAAACGTCATCATTGATGTTCATTGCAATGCCATTGGTCCTGATATTTGCATATAAATACCCCCACAGAGGCTGAAATTAACACAAATTAAAAATCTCTGGACAATCTTTTACCATTTTTAACCTATGACCTTTGACCTTTAACCCTAATAAAAGTAACTAAAATAACTGTAATATATGTTTTTTTGTGATCATTAGAATGTCTAGAACATGTTTTATTCATTATTGTGAAAGATATCCCCCAAATGTAAATTATTAATTTATTATTATTATTTCATGTGCATACAATTTGAAAAACATAATTTCCTCTGAAGTCCTACTAGTAAAAAGTAGTAGTACGGTTGAAATTGTTTTTTTGCAAGTAGAAATGAATCCAGGTTTTACAGGGTTAAGATATACCCAGGGGACTGATCGAACCCTATGGAAATACATTTGATAAAGGAATCCTCCTTGCCAACCCTCTTTTCCTTTTTACACTAAAGGACCAGTCTAGGCTTTCACTGCCATGCCAAGTCAAGAGATAGTGTGTCAATCACACAGATAATATGCTTGTTTACATACCATGATCATGAAAAGGAGGCCACATAAATATTTGATGGCATCTTCGAGTTACCCCTGGAACAGTCACCCGGGTGACCCAGCTCTTTGGTTGGACCTCAACGTTGCCAGTCATTGTTAAACACCTCTACAAGGTCATTGACTTGGCAATGTGGGTACACTGATTGGCACATTATCTCTATATAATCTCTAACTTTCCTCTGAAGAACACAGCATTTCCTTGTTTACATACAGTATGCAATATACTTACTGTAGGAGCAGCACTGAAGTACCATCTTAATACTTCTAAAACAAATGAATAAATAAATAAATATAGTAGTAAGACCTACCACGTGCAAGTTGACATGGAGAGCCAATGAATTTAAAAGCAGGGAACAATTCTGCTGTCTCCTCTGTGGTTCATTGTCACTCTCTGACGTCAGTGACAGCTAAGGTCAGAGTCACATTGTCTGGACAAAAAAAAGGATGTCTTGGGTGTCCTCTTGCTGTCTGTCCGTCCGTCCTACTCCTAAGTAACCACCACTATGGCTGCCCCGTTGTCCCTGAACTCACCTTGACCCCTTGACACAACTGCACTCCCTGCACTCCCTGTAACTAGTAAGCGCTCCAGTGGAGTGCCTCGCCAAATGTGCTTCACCTGGCTAGAAGCACACTCTATCTGTGCTCTCCAGCTTCAAGGGATTGAGAGCAGTGGGCCTTGTCTTCCTACTCACATACAGTACACCTCAATCCACCCCTGCTAATCTGTCAAATAAACAAAGAGAGAGTGAGAAAAAAGAGAGCAAGAGTGGAGTGAGCGAGAGTTGCAGATGAGCAGCAAGAAAGAGGGTTGCTAAACACTTACAGTAATTGGACAGTTTTTGTGTTAAATTATTTTGCTGTTGTGTCACACTAAACATATCTTAAGAAGAGAACAAATCATCCTCTGCTTTGTTGTTTCATGTTTTATGATGCTAGTCTACCTGTTACTGACTAACATAGTGCTCACGGAAATATTTGGCACCTGTTATGAAAATGAGCACAGAATTTAAACAAAATCCTGGAATGTTGCCACGGGTGGGTCGGGTGGGATAATGTAGGTGGCACCATTAAGTCATTTTCTGTTTGCTAATTCTGTTTTTATTTAATTTACTTTATTTGTACTATTGTTTCTACTGATTTGTACTTCAACACCATTGAATGCAAGTGGACGTTTGTGCCAAATGTCTTGGAATTCCCTTAAGATATCACATTAACAACCCCGAAACATAATGCCTCTGGCCATAGCTGTCTGCCGGCGGAGGCATAACATTTTTAGATATATACTCAATACAATACTCAATTTAAAATGTAAGTAGTAAGTAAGTAAGCAAGCAAGCAGAGGAATACATTCTATTACTGTGTTCCAATCAGATGGTCGACATTCTCAGCAAGATACCTCTTCACTTTCCTTTTAACATACCCCTTAGTACTGTATGGTGAATTTAGGTAACATCATGTTAAAGCTGTAAATTTGCAGCAGCTCGTTACAGCCAAGCATCGGGAACAACCAAGCCTTGTTCCCAGCCTTTTCTCATCTCCGAGGAGAAAAGCATGGTAACAACCAAATGCGAATAGTGTCCATTGGGCGAGACGTCCGTTGTGTGTACTTCCCCTGAAGCTTTCTTTTTCAACCAAATAGGTTTTGTAACAGGAATGTAAACAGATATACAAAACATCAATGTAACTTTCTTGGGTGGTACTTCTGATACCAGTTAGACTCTCAGTAGCAAATCTCGCCCACTGTGCTGTGTTCTAATGTAAATATTGCAACTATCTGTCCTCTATTATTGTCTGCTATTTAATTGCCTCATTTTATTATTTTCCTCACACAATACCTTATGGACATAGCTTTTATTATATCTGCTGCTCTTTAGTCACTCACAGCTTCATCCCACTGCTATTTTTAACCACGTACCTTATGGATCATGGACCTTATTTCACATTGCCCATGACAATATCTGACCTGTTTTCTCTTTCCACCTTTCTTGGAACTGCTATGAAGGAGCTTGTACGACAAAGAATGTCTCCTTGTTGCACCTCCAATCCTCCTCGTCCTCCTTCATTCCCTCATCCCCTCTTCCACTAACCCCCTCCATCCTCACAACTCTTCATCTCCTTGCTCTTCATCCCTCCGTAGCTGTGCCCTTTCACCCCCATCATCCCTCCATCTCCCTCATCCCTGCATATTCCGTACTACTCTGGTCATCACACCATCACACTTTCTTTAGTCAATACTCAATCTATTATTTGAAAAGCGTTACTTTAATAGTGAACTCAAGTATAGTGACCAACGATAGAGTAAAAAAGCCCTCCAGGGAAGACAAACCACCTTGATATTTATTTAATGGCAGCCAATCACCCGATCTGCATCAAAGCATTGAAGAAGGTTTGCCTGGTAAGATGAGGAAATTGGTTACCTATTTACAAGCAGCTTGTTGTTTGTACATCAGATGTTTCACTTGTGCATTACTTTTTATCCTCTGCTTTTCCATTCTTTATTTCTATGTTACTTCCCCCTGGGTCTCTCTCAAATCCCCTTAATGCACACAGAGGGGATACGGCACACCCTCATACACCCGTATGTGTTCCATGATGGATCTCTCACATTCTCTTTTGGGAACGGTTGTATTATTGTCAAACCACACCTGATTTATCATTTTCCATAATGACACTGCTCTCAGGTGAGCGTCTAAATATCTATATTTACACCAGACAAGCCTTAAAAAGATACTCCTTTTTTCCTGTGATCCAGTTTGTCACATGACTGCAAAACACAAATGGGTCACAGACTGTGTTGAAACTTTTATGTTGACATTTCCTCAAGATTAGTGCACACTCCTATCATGTATGTACTGTAAGAAGCCACATGATTCATGTGGTTATTTGAGGGAGTGAAATTGATTGCTGATCACCCAAAGCCATATCAATTGTGTCAGCTCGAGAAAGTCAAAGACATTTACAGAAACCCCACAATACTGAAAAACACTCTCATTTTCATGTCAAGTAATGGCTTCAGCTTGTGAAGTTATTGCACGTAGAAAAATGTTTGTTTACAATTTCTGTCTGATCTGATTAAGCTTATAAAGGCCCAGCATGAACTGATAAAAGTCGATAAAGAAGTGTGAAAATAATTGCGAACGCAGTGAGCACTCACTATGAGACCTAGCAGATCATGTCTGTCTGTGCGTGCGTGTGTCCCCCCTTTGTGCCCATATATGGAGCTGAGTGATTTGTTTGTGATTGATGCAACACACTCCATATTTGGACGTATAGCTGCTTTGGGGACTCCTTATATGGTTATGGCTGAGTCATGGTGACATGAGACTTAAAAAAATAATAACTTAAAAATAAATCTTAAAAGAACCCAGATATGTACGAGCTGCGTTCGCTTCCCGCGTTTGCGCGTCTTACTGTTAATAATAACAATAATAATAATAATAAAATGATTGAAAGAAAGAACTAGTGTATTGTCTGCTAGCATGCTGCTTGCTTATGTTATGGATATACATACTGTTGCCTTTGTCATCAGTAATTCAACAAAAAATACTTATAACACGTACAAATAAATTGCATTAAACAGTGCTGCAGAGCGGGTCTTTCCGCAACCCTATCGATGTTTGGAATTAAGCATTAAATGCAAATGGTGTTTGTGTTTATTTTGTTTGCAAACACTGGAAGAGGGGTTCTTAATTTCAAGAACAGAGCTTTAGAAGCTTTGGAACTTGATATGATATAACTCACAATGAAGTGAAATGCTGTCCTATGTGTCATGTCATGTGTGTTTTAGTATTGATTTAAATCATCTGCTTTAGATTACCAATGAATGATGATCCTGTAGTGTAGTATACACATTAATGCTGAAATGAATGCCATATCAGGCCACTAAGAATGACTGAATATAGATTTCACAGCAAGTCATTGGTCAACGTTCAATGCTTATAAAGTATGCACAAAACGTCCCCTTTAATGTAGGTAAGTACAATTCAATCCCTGTGGGTTCTCATCAGTAGTCAATTACAATGAAGACAGTCATTTATCATTGAGGTAATGAAATCTCTTGAGAGAAAGAGCAGAGACGAAGCAGAGTAAATTAAGCTGAAATACCGTAGGCAGCACAGCTCTTTAACAGAGTGTATGTACAGTACAGTGTTACACATCACATCAGACAATTAAATTAGAAGGAAAGAACAAAGTCACACAACCGGCAGACAACGGGCAACAAAAAATAACTGTAAGCCACAAACAGCTTTCCATGGAGATACTATAATGGTAAAGGTTTTGTCTTTCACTTATTGTTTTAAGGCTTAATCCTCTCAGTTAAATTGTGACCATGTTTGATCTCTCTCACTCACTCACTCACTCACGCACGCGTGCACACACGCACACGTGTGTGTGTGTGTGTGTGTGTATGTATGTATATATATATATATATATATATATATATATATAGTGTGTGTCCTTTTGGAAGTTGAAGGTGATGTCTTGAGTATTCTGAGAGATTAAGCCACAGGTATCTGTGAATGCACAGCACGGACCAGTGCAAATCCAAATATTGTACTCTACTCACACTGGGAAAGTCTGGTCATGCTTGGCTACAGAATATTAAGTTAGCTCAATGGACTATGTCATGAAAATGCGCCAGTGCTTGGTCTGTTCTGACCCCTTGTGGTGGCTATAAAGTTGTTGTCTGGCCTATGTGACTTTAGTCTATTCTATGATTCTGAGATGGCACAATTGTTAGGTCTGTTAGATCTAGATTATGTTTCCAATATTCATAAGGTGAACATATGAAATAATTTAGAGAGCACACTCACACAATTTCTATAGTTCAAAGTTTCTAAATCTCAGTTCAACATAGTGATATAGCTGTTTAAAAATGAAAAATGCCTCCTATAGAAATAATAAATCACCTTCATTCTCCACATTTTGGCAACCATTTCTTTCCCCCTCATTCGATGGACATGACGGAGCGCCGTCTCACCGTCTGTCCATCTCATGCATTCCCAGGCCCTTCCGTGGGATCACCAACCGTGGACCAATAGCCAGTGGTGGTACTACACTGTAAGTATGTTTACTTAAGTACTGTACTTAATTTTTTAGTTGCATCTCAGATCCAAATATTGTACTCCACTACATTTATGTGAAAAGTTACTTTGTAGATTTTGGGGGAGATGCTGCTGGAGGGCTAGAGAGAGAATTCATTATGAGAGCAGCTTTGTGGTTAGAGAAGCAGGGTTGTGATGGGAAAGTCACAGGCCTGAAACTAATGAGCATTTGCCTTCTCCTTCGTCAATAGCCACCATTTAATTGACATTGAGCAAGCTGCAAGGCAGTGGCTCCAGTAGAGTTTATCAGTGTAGTAGGCAACAGTAATAATCTATGCAAGCTTGTGCTGGTGTATGTGTGTACCTGAATGAGTTTAAAACATGGCGTTGCTGTAAAAGAAGAAAGAAATAGGACTCATTTACATTTTCCTCGATTCATAACAGTAAAGAAAGAAAACATATACAGTTCACTTGAATTCACTTTCCTTGGCTTCAAATGGACTGTGCTCTGTGGGTACATGGTGCTGGTGGCCAACATGCTGGGAAGGCCACAGGAGTCCAACGTGTTCCTGGAGCCTGGAAGACATCCAAAAAGGCCTCGACATACTTGGAGAAGAAGACCGAGGCTCTACTTACCAAGGTGACACATGAATGACATCAGAAACATTTGAGGAAAATCATCAAATTCTAATGAATACACTGTGTCAACTGCCCTGTGATATAAGTACAACAATGTTGAATTTTGTATTTGTGCTTTGTATGGGAGAAAACGGTTTGGACCTGAAATTAATACGAGTGATTAATTTCAGATCAAAACCGTTTTCTTTTCTCCCATACAAAGCACAAATACAATAATATTCAATATTATTTCAAAATCAAATACTTTATGATATTATAATAATATTTTCATTTGACAAAACTGCTTTGAAAGCAATTCTGCAAAAGGACTAGTGTATAGTAACTTAACATGAACCCTAGCGGCCCTATTCTGGAGCAAACATTCAGCAAAAAACTATTTGCGAAGAGATTTGGTGTAGAGGGAAAATAATAATTTTATAATCCCTGGCCCGGGATCCCATCAACTATAGGGTTTAAGTGATTTAAATCTCTAGTTTTCTTGTCCGTCTCACACCTTCATCCTCTTCTTCCAGGGTATTTTTTAATGAAATCAAAGTGGGTGTAATTCTTGTGTCTATCCCTGTCCTCTATTTACTAAAGCTCTTTAGTAAATATTAAATACATTTTCAAGTGGGATACCAATTTCATCCAGTCAGGAGAGGGAAGGATAAAAAAGTCAAGTGAAATTACGAGTGACAGGGATAAATAATAATGAGCAGGCAAAATGTTTCAGACTCTTACGTTGTAATAGAGAGAAGAAAATTATGTTTTCTGGGTGTATCCATCCATACAGTGAATGGTGCCTTATTATCCTACTATACTATCGCTCCTCGCTTCATTGCACCTTGCAGGAATATAACGCACGCGCGCACACACACACACACACACACACACACACACACACACACACACACACACAGGTGACAATTGACAATACATTACTCATGATACAGTAATCAGAAACCATGGACACTGTTTCCTAAGTGGTAGACTACTCACGGGGCGAGGGTTCCCCTCCCATACAGTATTTCTGGCAGAAGCCATTGATGGGTGATTTCTCCATTCTGCTCATTTATTCAGTAACCTTTCCCAGAGGACTGTGGCCACCTACTGTCTGTTTTGAGCAGTTGTCCTCCCAGCACAACTATTACATCATTGCTCCCTCCATACAGAGTGGTTGAATCATGTCTTTGGGATGCTTTAGTTATAGGTGTTCTACTGTGCCTTCCCAGAGGGCAAACCACTCTCTTTAGCAACCAATTATTTCTACTTGGCTACTGCTGTTACTTGACTATACGTAATTTAACCGCACACATGCTGTGTTTAATTTCTGTCATTGTGTGCATGTGTATACATTTATGCTGGTGTGACATGTAGATGTATGATCTATTTCTATTCTACTACACACACCTTCTATGTGAGTGCTGAACATAGGAGGGTATGCACGAACGCATGCACACGCACGCACGCACAGCTGCCAGACACATCACATCACATCTCAACACACACACACACACACACACACACACACACAAAGCTGGCCATGACAGGCTATGTACGCTATGCGCGCTGTGCAGTGGAATAAAATCCCTTAAATTAACAATGGGATTTGAACTGTGCACCTACAGTACACGACACGTAAATCTTGTGTCATGTATCTGTATGGGCATCTTCTGTGGCACTGATTGTGGATCTGTTGAAATAGCAGACATCCACCATCCACCTTATGCCTGTGTGCTTGGGCAGTAAGCATATGAGCTCAGTGTTTTGGCACAGGTGTCAATGGGCACTCAACAAATGTACTCCATTGTCCTTTTGTCACCATGCATGTTCCTGTCATGGTCTAGATTAAAATCAATGGGTGAGGAGACAACGGTGGAGAGGTCATGTCTAGCCAAGCCATCTCTACAGCACATACAAGTACATTTTTGTTTTCTTTTTATGCCCTAGCAGGGAGTGTTGGATGAATGGATGAGCTCTAAAAGGGCATTCTATCCAAGCTGCTGGTGATTTTGACATGCAGATGGTGATGGACAAATATGATGTGGTGTATGAACACTGTCCTTGGACAAGAGCGCATCCGCTTCAACAGGTACAGTAGATGTGTTTTTGAAATAACATATTTAGGTCCCATATGCTCAAGGGATCACTTTACACTTGACACCTATTAACCCAGAATTATGAATAACTCATGTACACAGATCTCTGTGTACATTGGAGTCATGAATACCTCATGATGAATAATCAATGATGTTTTTGTCCCCTCCTTCCCTTGCTTTCAGGTTCACTTAAGTTGTACGTGTCAGCCCGGTGAACATGCGCAAGGCTTTGAAATGAATGGTCAGGTGGTGATGACATTCAAACTTGACAATGTCTTCAAAATATGCTATGCTGGTGGACAACGTGCCTGCTATGTGGGTCGTACTCCTCCCTCAAACCCACTGCATCTCCAGGCCAGGCTGCAGTTCCTACAGATAGATCACCCACCACACATATTACGGACTATAACACACAAGTCAATGTATTTCATTTGCTTTTATTTATAATAAATTATGTTTCGGTTCGAGTTATGTGTATCCTATCGTGTAGCCGGCTCACTCCCAACTCATCAAACACGGACGGTTGGTCACGTCTTCGGGCATCACTTGCCACTGACATGCTCTATAGTGTCTATTTCGACACCAGCGGTGCCCCGATGCACCTCTGTAGAAATCCCATGACATCATTGTCCAATGTCCAGACGCACATGGTAATACCAGCTATGATATACCACAGCATCATATTTAAAAGTTTACAGGAACTAAACAGGAACAACTACAAAAACGGGCCAGTCCTACAAACTTTGAAAGCCAATTGTTAGCCAATTAGGATGGAATATGAAATATCGGTCAGATCCATCTTGAGCACATGACTATAGAGATACTGTGTGCAGGCTATAACAGGCCGTGCAGGAACATTTGGGGCAGAGGTTCATCGTTGGCATCTAGGGAGTGTGTGCAAAGTTTGGCATGGATCGGGCCAATGGTGCCAGAGATTAGCTGATTAGCACACGAACGGACGGAGTGCAAAACATACTCTCTCTCCCCATGCCTTCGGCCTGGTGGAGACAACAAAAGGAAAGGGTCAATCTTAGGGTGGCTATGCCAAAACAAGCCAAAATAATACGGCCTGAAAAGGAAACGAAATCTAATCCCCCCCCCAAATAAATAAAAGTAAACTATAAACTGAGCTAAAAAAAATAGCAGCACATGCCTAATTCCCTTGCTCCTTAAGCTTCAATGATCATCTACACAGCACTATAATAGGGCACACAGCCTTAAGGGTTCAGTTGCAGGATCAACCCGACTGGTTTAATTGAGATGCCCAGGTGTCCCCCAATCTCCAAAGCCACCTTACCCACCAATTACCATAGAGCACTGACAGCAGAAAGTTACAAACACAAACTGCAGCCCTATAGGGCCAGAACTACCATGTCACCTCATTTGTATGTAAAAGCTGAGCTAAATGTACTCTCCATGTTCAAAGTCGACTGGTTTAGAATAGATGAAGGATTCACAATCACATGAAAACTCATGAGGATATGATTCAGTTTAGCTATTCACGTTTCCTCTAATGGGTAATGGCTGAGGTCATTGTTGACAGTATTCCCAGCAAGAATACAAGTAATGTGAAACCAAATCTCAAACCCTGAGCTGCACCATTTACAATAATTGGAGGATTAATTTATGGATATACATATTCTCAGTATGACATTTCAGTGGCATTTTCCTTAGAGATCTACTTGATATGCATTTACCCCTTAAAAACAGTTGTTACACATTTGCTAACAAATAACACTTCAGTGTATCAGATTACACCCTTATTAATAACATTATAAAATGTCCTGAATTTATTGGTAATTTAAATTATTTCTCACTAATGTAATGGTCCTTGGAGGCATAAAGATTGAAAACCTTGTGGGTTTACCTTGGATGCACTTTAATCAACAATTAGAACAATATAATATAACAATTTATTACAAGGAATAAATACATTCAACAAAATATAAAACAACTTGATGGCAATGTGCTTCAAAAGACAGACAACACTGATGGTGTTCTTTTAAAATTACTCTAGCATAGCAGTTCAAGTATGTGAACTAATCTGTATTTTTGCTGTTTTTAGTGCAAATTGATACAAATGTCCCTGAATAGAGAACATACATGACTTTTTCCTTGCAACTTTTGCGTAGTGGTGGTCATGGACATTTGAGACCAGTTTGTGACTGACTACACAGTAAAATCCCATGTGATCATTTAACTCAGTTACAAGTAACATCGAAGATTTTACTGTGTAGGTTACACTATTCAACATAGCTCTAAATGCAATGCATTAGCGCTATGGACCAGAGCTACTCTCCTTGGTAACATGAACTATTATCATGGAAAGAGTAGACCCAGCATCAGGTCTCATCATGTGATTGTAAGTAAACCGGCTTGGCCTGCTTCCGTAGCCTCTGTTGTGTTCGCATCTTCCTGCCTTTCTGCGTTGCCAGTCCCATTGGTGGTAGGTAGCTCTGCGATGACATTAACACAAAACAATAACATTTCTCCATCACACTTGGCTACAGAGAGAAACGTAACGTCTGTTATTTATTTAGTCATTACTTACAGCCCTTGGAAATGGGTTCCTGTAATGTAGGCCTGTGGAAAAAAGTTTAATTTAAGGAGGTGCAAAATCAAAAATTAAGTTTTATATGAAATATTACACACATATAACATTTACAGAAGTCTTAGGGCTGTATTTTGCGTGTCTTAAGTACCAGGTCTTATTCCCTAACTTGAGTAAACTAAAGACCTGGAGGCGTGATCAATGCTCTTTGGCCACTCAGAATAGCCAAATGGCATTGATCAAGCCTCCAGGTCTTTAGTTCGGACAAAACCTCTTAACTCCATCGGACCCTCAAACTGTCTGCTAAAGCAGCTAACTCCACCACCTCTCCCCCTCTCATGCAAGTAATTGCGAATATATTAAAGTCACAACACAAACTTTGATATGGCAATATTGCTTTGTTATCAAAATACGTGGTTCTTCCCGACAGCAGAGATATACAAGCTGTAATACTGTGAATCCTTCCACTCTTACCAATTTCTATTCTGGCTTCACATTCTTCAATGCACCTTTGTATTGATTCTGAATCTGTCAGCTTCAGAGAAATAACAGGGAAGGTTAGGCACACAATCCGAGGTGACCAACAAATGGCATGTTTTAAATTCTGTGAGCATAGTCAGCATACTACTTCTCCTACCTGTTGATTCTGTCTGAACAGAGTGCGACCCTCTTGCACTATGTACTTTCTCTCTGTGTCAGTTTCTTGAGGGACAGAGGCTTGCCAGGTTCGAGCCACTCGAAATACCCTCATGTAAAGAGATAACACCTTCTTCCTAGTGGCAGCTGTCATTTGGACTGAAATTAACAATCGGCAAGCATGACATAAAAATAAATGTTAGTTTCATGCAATTGTTTATTTACAGTATTTCAAACTGAAACTACGTGTTTCCTTCTCATGCAAGACATCTTTCAGGTATTCCGATTATTGAACACTAGATGTCACTAGAACCCACGGGCGCCAAAACAACAACAATCAGATTGAAATCTATCTGCCATTCTGTTGTGGGATTCTGTTTCACATCCACGTTGTGTTCTAGATCTACAAAATAATGACACATGTGTTTGGAAAATTGACTTATCATTACACATGCACATTATGAAACGTTTGAGTTTGGGATGAACTTGGCAATGTCCCGTTGCATCAGAGACAGAGATCCAACCAGTTAGTAGTTAACCTAACCTTTATCTTTATCGTTGAGCTCTGCACACAAAACAATTACTGTTGAATAAAACCTAAACACTGACAGTTCATAAACAATAAGACTTGGCAACAATACCGTCCTGTGTAGAGAATAATGGTTTGACTGGATGCTGGATGGAAGGCTGAGCATTGAGCGTGACTGAGTTTTAAGCGTGATGACATTGGACGCCTAGTGATGACGTCACGTCAAACAACCAAACGAGAAAAGGTTTGAAAAGGTTTTTCTGTAGGCTACCAATATATCATATTTCAGAGTGTAGTAGGAGATCAAAGCGGTCGTGTCGCTAGACTCGCTACTGCCTAACCTTTAGGGCGCGTTCGGAAATACCTGACGCAAGAAAAAAAAGGTCGCAGAGCAGCGACCTAAAATCATCTACAAAAGAATAACTGAAATTGAAATACATACAGTAGTTGTGCCACTTTAAGTTTAATTTAAAAAATGTAGTTTCAAAAGAGTGTGTGTGTATGTGGTTTTCATTTTATACATGATTGATAATGAACATATAATATTGTAATACGACAATAATACAGTAATAATATCGTATTGCATTCCTGTTTATATTACAGCACAAAATGTGCATGCAGTGCAGATCAGCTGTGTGCGAGTGTGTGTGTGTGTGTGCGCCACTTGCCAGATGAGTTGCTTGCTTGTCCCCGGCTGGGTGGAGGAAGTGATGCAGGGAAAATTCCCATAATGTTCACCCAATGACTAAAGGGGAAACACAAAAGAAGCTGCCTGCTTTAATACGAAGAGATCGAGGATCATTTAACTTAAGTTTTTGGATTAAAAAAATATACATGCGGATTAAAAAAGGAGTAAAGCACACATTTGCTGTTAGCAGGACAAGGGTTTGTTTATTTTTAAACGTTAGTGGAGGAAAAAGTCCTTATCGATGTGTGAAGTTTGTAGCTAGCTGCTAGCTGTTCAGCTAGCATTACAATCAGACAGAGTTGAACGCGACGACTTCGTCCTCAGTTCTGCTCACTGGTCTAATGCTAGCCAGACTGGCTTTGTTGACAACTCGTTTGGCCTGACATCTTCTTTCAAAGATGTACACCAGATTCACAATAATCGAATAGTTTATAAAGGTAAGTGTCGTTGATTTATTTCATTTTATTTGTGATTCCCCCCGCCCCCTTGTTATTTTTTGTTCGGAAGACCTAGCCAACTTTTCAGAAGGCTATCGAGCTAGTCGAAACGATGCTTAAAGTTTAAGGCAAATTTTAACGTACATTAATTCGTCGCACGAGCGTGTCGCTGGACTAAAGTGACGCGTTTTCAACAGAAACATGTCGCGTCGACACTTTATCCCCGAGTTGATACCACGTCGCAGTTGTCTGGTACGATTAAGCATTGAATGTAAAGCCATTAGCCCGTTATATGTAGCCCGATTTGTACCCCGCAATACGGTGGTGTCGCGGCGCCGACAGTAGCCAATCTGCAAGCTCACAACGCGCCGCTTCGCGAGGCATTGTGAGCTTGCAGATCGGCCTTTGTCGGCGCCGGCGGAGCGACACCATCGTACGAAGGGAGCATTTAAAAAAGAGAAATCACCCCTATGGCCAGCGACGACACCGGAGCCCTATCAGTGATGCAGATGGCCCGGTGGAGCTAGATGCTAACGAGGTAGCTTATTTCGTAAAACATGCGACGGACCAGTCAACTCACATATCTTACATGTGACGTTTGTGTGTGTTCTCTTGACTTGACTGTGTTTGTTGTGCTCGCCACTTTCTTGCCCCCTCAACAACTATCATAAACTTGGCTAATGCTATCTAGCTAACGTTAGCTATCTAACCCTATAAAGTGTGCATTGTAGATGCTGTGTATTTCCTCACGTTGTTTTTTTTCTCCAGCGTACTGTGTGTTTGTTTTGGTAAACTAAAATGCGTGTGGTGATTGATTGTTAATGGTTTAAATGAAATGCCTAGGTTATAGTGGATAATGCATCATTCTAAAGCCAGGCCTTGCAGCTTTGAATGGATTTTGCCAGGAGACATTGATGTGCCCTGTAAGTTATCGTTCAGTGATTTGCCCGTACATGCCCTGTCTAATGACGTCTGGGAATTTGAGCTACGGTATACGGGAATGTCATTTCTGAACACATTTGGGCTATCCCTGAAATTAAACAAATATCCTAGGAATACAACAATTAAAGTAAAACTATGGTGGGGTTTAATAAACAAGCTGTATAAATTTAACTTGGTTCCCTATCAGCATAATGTGGAGTGGACACCCAGAGATAAGAGATGGCAAGCCACCCCTACAGATAGTTTAGGGTGCAATCAAATACAGCTGTCAATCAAATACTGCACTTTGCTTACATTGTAGATGGTGTAATTATTTCAATAGTTTTGTTTAAAAATAAAGAGCTGTGCCTGTTTTCCTTGATCTCAAATTACAAATTCACGGCAAGTTGACAAAAAACAGACGGGCCTGCAGGGTTGGAAAGACACTGGATATCACATTTAGCTTATGATGACAAGATAATGTGCCTCTTTCAGCATTGCGGATGTCAAGGTCACTACAATGGAGCAGAATAAGATGACACCTTCATCTAGAGTGGCCAATGTCATCTGAGGAAGTGTCTGTGAGTAACACACTGCTACTTTGCTATTTTATTAATAATCAGCCTCTTACAGGGGCATTACCAATAGTAATAATAATATTACAGTCACGCTACAAACACTGATTTGATGTTGATTTATGTTTCTGTCATTCTAGCTATATGGCCATGCAAACTTTACCAAAGGCTTTGTGTAACACAGATTAATTCTAGCTCAGTGTTTCTGTGGTTCCTTGCATGATGTCTCTTTTTGTAAGTACATTTATAAAGGTTTCTATGGTCACCCTCCTTGTCTAAGAACTTGTGTGTACCAGAGCTCCAGACTAACTTTTTTGTACCACCTTCCCAGAAGCGTTGACTGAATAAAACTGAATACAAATGTCATAGAACCTAGTATCTACCCTGAATGATATCTTTGAATTCCCCCCCCCCCCCCCCCTCAGCCCCAGAGGGCATGTTGAGACGTCTCACCAGGCCAGAGCAGAGGCGTCTAGGTGGTGCAGACGTGGCCTGAAGGAGGGGAGGACAGAGAGAAGAGGGGAACAGTGACAGAGACATGGGCCAGTGTGTCACCAAGTGTAAGAATCCAACGTCCTCCCTCGGCAGCAAGAGTGGAGACAAGGAGAGTGGCTCCAAATCCCACCACAAGAAAGGGGGCGGGGCAGGCAGTGGAGGGCACAAGGAAGAAACCAGTGCCCCATGCAGTAAAACCCCCAGCGAGCTGTCGAACGGCACCAAGGCCATGGAGGTTACTGTGGAGACCCCTGTCATCGCTGCGGCGATGGGAGATCTACGCAAGGAGGAGCGCTTGACTGACGGAGATGGGTTGTCACTGTTGCGCATCGAAGATCTGTTCTACTGCTACAAGGACGAGCAGGAAGATGCCATCTTGGAAGAGGGTATGGAGAGGTTCTGCAACGACCTGTGCGTGGATCCCGCTGAGTTTCGGGTGCTGGTGCTCGCCTGGAAGTTTCAGGCAGCCACCATGTGCAAGTTTACAAGGTAAGACCAAGTTAATGAAGGAATTATTTTGGTATGTGCCTGAAACATGTCTTCAATGATTTGTCAGTCAGGCACAAGATGGCTCTGCTGATTTAAGGCCTATTCATACTCCAGTTTTAGGTGATAAGGTGACCACCAAAACGGTAGTTAGTCAAAACAGAGATGTGTTGGGGTGAGCGGTGAGTTGCTTATCACCACAGTGTGGCATCATGTAGTTTTTGGTGGTCATCTTATCATCTGAAACTGGAATATGAATAGGCCGTAAGTGAGCCGGTGCTAAGCGCTCTTCTGCCTTTCCCTTGATTTGAATGGGATGATTGGCAACATAGTGCCTGATGTTGTACCCCTGGCCAATTTATTTGATGGTCAGCTTACCTATCGCTGTTAGGATAGGTCTGTCCCCCCTCTCTACCCTCCCCTTTCAACAGCTCAGCTTCACGCACAGAATTATACATTGACAGGTAGGCGGCACACGGAGTGGATCATGCTCTGTCACTGCCCTCCCGCACTCTGCAGGGAGTGTCTCAGATGAATAGCACTGCCTGCTGGTTTGGCCACTTGTCAGCCCTCTCCTCTCTCTCTCTGATTTTTAACTCAGCACTTTTCTATCCACGGCCTTTGGACAACGGCCATTCTCTGTTTGGGAACATGTTTCATTGTCAACTGTTGCTTACTGAAGCTATTTACATTAGATCTGAATTTGAATAGCCCACATTGTTGTAGGGATGAGATTCCAACACAATCTGACCAGCAATATTGCCCAGGGTCAATGCCCAGTTTGGTCTAATGAAAATACAATTCATTCCTCATTTTTGGTTTGATTTGTGCAAATTATTTCATTAAGCTATAACATGAAAGGCTAAACTGAGGTAGTGTGATGTGCTGTTATGTGTCCGAAATGGCTTCATAGTCATATTTATAACTTAGATCCACTGCGCTTATAGCTTTGTGAGGAATCTTTATGCATCATTATGTGAACTTATGTCCTTTCTGTTTTCTGTTTTCTATGTGCCTCCAGGAAGGAGTTTGTGGAAGGCTGTAGGGCCATCCAGGCAGACAGCCTCGAGGGCATCTGCTCCCGCTTCTCATACATGCTGCTGGATGCCCGAGGAGAGGAGAACTTCAAGGACCTGTATCGCTTCACCTTCCAGTTTGGCCTGGATGCCGACGAGGGCCAACGCTCGCTGCAGCGAGACATTGCCATCGCCCTTTGGCGCCTGGTCTTCACGCAGGACACACCGTCCATTCTGGAACAGTGGCTGGATTTCCTGGGGGAAAACCCGTCGGGCGTGCGGGGCATCTCACGGGACACATGGAACATGTTCCTCAACTTTACCCAGGCCATCGGACCTGACCTGAGCAACTACAGTGAGGATGAGGCGTGGCCCAGCCTCTTTGACACCTTTGTGGAGTGGGAGATGGAGCGCAGGAAAAAGGAGGAGGAGGAAGTATTGGCGTTGAGGGCGAAGGAGGAAGAGGAAGGACAGACATGTACAGAGAATGAGAGCTCTCCTGGAACAGACAGACTTGAAATCGAGGGCAGTAGCCGTGGCTCACAGACATGGGGAGGGCACTGACCAGGAGTTGACAAGTTTTGGGAGTTGTTGGGGTTGGCAGTGACATATAAGTGAAGTGTACATCTGTGAATCATTGGATGACTATTAGTATTATTACCATTACCGCTATTCATTTCTCTCTCCTTTTCTGTTGGGGTGGCGAGTCCTGCTTTGCAACCCATATATTTTCTGGTTATTGAAAGGGCTCAAAGAACTGTTTGTTTTAAGCACTTCTATTTAAGTTATTTTATCTTCTTTTTCCCCCCTCCCTCAATGTGTGTTTTAGTAATTGGACAAGTGGTCCATTTTGATCTTCACCATAACCCCTGCACAGTTAGCTCAGTAAAGGCTTGCTTTAAAATATAAAATAAAAACAGGCAATGGAAAGCCATACTGTTTCCCAATTACCTCATTATGAAGCTCATTTTGACATGGTAATATGGTATACCGGTATACTGGTGATATGACCTTTTTTGGCCAAGGAAATAGGCTTGCTGTTCTCATTGCATAAATAAGGGAATAGGACAACCTGTCCTCTAATAACCTCTCAAAATATATGAGGGTCATGGTCAGTGAAATCAACTTTTCATGAATTAATAATTGGCTTTGGATGCTTGAAAATCTTATATTATTCCACAGTGCTGTGAGGATGAGCTAATTCCAGTTTTGTGATCAACAAGTGTTAAGTGTCACAATATATTCAAGCTTCTAACAAGTGCATAGCTTCCTCAGATGTGATACAGATAGCAATTGCCATTGTATCTTTTATCCATCAAAACTAAAATGCCTATGCTATGAAATTTTGAGTTGATTTCTTTGAAAATGTCCCCAATCCTCTGCTCTGTATTGAGTGTTCTATTGAGTGCTAAATAGTCAGTGCTGAAGAGTGAAGTTAGTGTCTTAGCTTATTTCAACAGCCATGGCTATGTAACATTTTGACCTCCAGCTCCTACCCATTCAGTGTTTAGAAATCTTCAAGAAGTGGGTAGGTGTGTAAACAATATCTGTTTGTTGGAAATCTGCAAACACCAAATGGGCTGATAATTTCTGCACCTGAACTACATTCACAACAGTTGCATTGGGCGTTACACAGAGCTTTATATTGTTTACCTTCAAGAGTATGAAACAGTCTTCAGATCCTTTTGAAGCGATATACAGTAGTTTTGCGTGTGGGCTGGGCAATGAAATGCACAAACACCAATGGGCTGCTAGGTCACCATGCTTGGAACACTATTCAGAGAGATTGATGTTGGCTGCATTATTCACGATTTAAACCTTTTGACAGTTGGATGATCTGAAACATAGCCTAGTGTGTTTTTGGGACATGTGAATGATTGTTAACCACGTGTGCTGGCTCATCTTTAGTCTGTAACTAGGTCCGGTGTGCTAAGGAGGTGCCCATATCCAGGTCTTGTGAGGTTTACATTCAACATTGCTTTCATTTCAGACACCCTTTGTCCTTTTTTATATAAAATGCATTGATTTATAATGAATAAAACAGTGTTGAACTTTTGACTGACATAATGCATGTTGTCTCTGTAAAGGTTGTTGCATTCATAAATAACCTCTGTGTTGGGAGGACCCTGCAGCATTATTTTCAGAGCCATACTTGTGGCATGAAGTGTTATTGTTTCAAACTGAATTCTGGGAATGGCAGCTCAAACACAACAGAGTTACTTAAAGGTATCACCATTAGACTACTAAACTGTCTGAAATGGGACATCCTCTACTAGAGTACTCTTTCTTTTAATTATCGTTTGTACTTAAACTTGGATAAAAGTTTGAACACAATCTTTTATTTTTAACAGATGATTTTTACATTGTGTTATTGCTGCTACTTTGTACTACTACTCATCTAGTACAAAAGGAGTACTTCAGGGGGGGGCTGGGGTTGCAGGGGAAGGTGCAGCTGAAGCTAACTTCAAAATCTGTTTGACAACACATTACAATGCAAGAGAGCTTGTAGATCTGATACATATATATATATAGCAGATCTAGAAGCTCTCAACACCTACTGTAATAGATAAAGTCTTGGAAATTTGGGGTGTCTTTAACATAAAAAATTAAATGATCCACTGGTGTAGAACCTCTGCTTCTAGAGGGGTCCCCAGCAATATTGTTGCTAGTTAGGAACCAAATGGACCATTAAAGGCTGGGTGTCCGGGGTCAGTGTAGCCTAATCACCCATTACACAAAACTGAGGGTCCTTGGAATGAAAAAGTTTAATGAGAGGGAGTCATGACTGAAGCTCGCTGTACCCCGAGTGGGCGTGTCTGATGGCTGCTGCAGCCTCCTCCATTGGTGGACGGCTATCCTGGTAACCAACCAGACTAGTAACAACAACAGCATACAGCAGGGCACATGAGATGAAACCATCTGAAGGAAGACATTGTTGCTAAGGCAACAACAGATTGCTCGCCGTACTGTAATGTAAGTATTATTATAATTATTATTTACCAACAGCAGCTGTGTTGGGAAGGGAATGAAACTGACAGAAAACGACCAGCCAGTCAGCTTTCTTTAGCTGATTATCGCTAAAGGTGCAGTTAAACGCGTTAGCGCTGAACCATACGTTAGCAAGCTAGCCTGTTGGCTACGGTATGTCCATTTCACACAGTCTGCAATGGTATGGACATAACTGATACTGATACTGGTATTTGCTTAGAAAAAGGTAGCTGAATCCGCCAATAACATTTCAGAGAAATATGAATAAACAACTTGGCTAAGTCCGTGCATGCAAGCTCTAAGAGGCAATGCATTTTATCTTTAACAAACATTGGCTGGTTTATTAATAACGGGGCATTGAAGCAAAGATGTCTGAGCTGCATGAGTCCCAATAGGCAAGTTGAATTCAGTGATTTTTGTTGAAAATCGTTGGCCCAGACACACGGTTCATGTTAGGCAGCCGCAAGTGCAGTTGTATTTTTTTTCCTGCAAGCAGAACAATAGAAATGTCCCTTAATTCGGGTGGGGCAAAATTAGATATTTTCTATAATTAAACATCGTTTGTTATTGCAGGTTAACCTTGAGGTACTATATATCGATGCATGCATTTCTGCAACGATGAACGAAAGCACCATTCAGAGAATGGTGAACTCATTCCTTTGTGTCATAGTTATATTATGAGCATCGCCTTCTCTTCTGCAGCCCCTACCCTGCACGATGGACTATGAGGTATAGTTTTTTTTTTTTACTGTATGTTATGTATGAGTATGTGCAAATAAACCAGTAACAACTTTAAGCTGTTTTATTTACTTGGTACTGAATGTAGCTCTGGTCCATAACGCTATGGACCAGAGCTGTGCTGAATGTGCTGTCAGTGTCAATTCACACTGTAAATAAGGTCTCCTTTCTGGATCAGATATGTAATGCATGGCATGCCAGTGATATTTCAAGCATTCATGCTTTATAGTAATTAATAACTATTGTGATAAGTGTTAATAAGCATTCTCTAATCTTTCTCTTCACTTAACTTGCTTCTCTCCTGTCCCTGCTGGCTACATATAGCCTAGTGGGCCCATAGAGACATAAGTAAGAGGCTTTGTGATTTCTTTCTTTCTCTTTCTGCATGTTACCTATTTTCACCCGAAGTGGCAAGGCGTCATGTACTGGATGATCTGATTTGTTTTGGACTAGGACATCATATATCTGTCTCAACAATGAGCACTCAATGCAAACTAGGCGGAAACAATACGGCTTCATCATACATTTTCATTAGGTTTTATCTGGGCTTTCACCAAGTTCATAATGGTATTGTTGTCATCTAGACAACATACATACATCACTGTCACTGATGTATGGATGGAAGGAGTGAGGTCCGAATCTTAACTATTCTTTAAATAAATAAATAACTTTTCTGTCAGACTGAACTTAATCAGATGAAGATGTACAGCATAAACGAGGTTGACAATAAAGCACAGGTGATGGCAATCAACAACATAATTACAGCTATACAACTCAGGAGATGACATGTCATATGAGATATGAATGCATTAAGTATCCAAGCCAGTGATTATCAATTGACAATTCAAAAAGTTGTGATTTACGGTATCTTAAAATTTACTATATTGGTTTGTGCGCACTCACTCCCTGTAAAGAGGCCAATTGTATTCGCCCCACAAATATTGTCTAACCAGTAACCACTTTAACAACATAGTCATTAGAGACAGAAATTGTATGGTATATACAATTTATACTGTTTATATTTGGTGTATTTAAAAATTACACCCGTGTGAACTGAGAGGCGCAACTCCGTGTGGAGGTCCCTGTGTCGGAAACGGTCAAGAAATGACAGAGTTACTGTGTGGGGGAATTATCAGACAACACTCTCTACTCTCTCTCTTTCTCTCTCCATCTCTCATGCACTTTCACATTGTAATTAGCAGGCAACAGTGCAACACTATCTCTCACTCTGTTCCTAGCACAACAGCACCACATTTGCCACACTTACTTATTGGTACATACGGACGGACGGACAGACAGACAGACATAGGGATGGACATAAGGAGGGACGGACATGGCTGCACCACTATACAAAAAATATATAGCAAAAAAATGCACCTCACAACATGTCGAATTGCAATGCATAGTGTGAGCTTGTAGATCGTCTATTTTGTATGTATACAGGTGTGCCTTGAGCCCAAAAGTTGAAAACCAATGATCTAAGCTTACGTATTTCTATGCAACAAAGTTCAATAAGATAAACACCAGAGAACATTAAAATTATTATTTTTAATTTAACGTGCCTGCCTCCTTCCAAGTGTACTGCTGCTGTATTTAAGGACTTTTCTTATATTAACGCATCATCGTCAATTCCTGTGTAATTTGTGACCATAACCTTGTGGCCCATTGTTATATGCGTCTCAATGCTCCTGTTGATCATAGTGAATATAAATACCTATACCAATAATATCATCTCATGTCTGAGTGACCACCTGTCCATTGTTATAGTTTTCTAGACACAGTGAAACAGACTTCTGACATAATCTTTGCTGACTGTGTGTGTGCGTGTTCGTGCGTGGGCGCGTGCATGTGTGCAGGAGAACGAGAAGTGCCAAGGAGGGAAGCTTGCCTCTGCTGTTGAAGAGGGTCTGGATGAATATTTAATTAATCTCCAGCACAAAAACAGGTGATGTGTGAGTAGCAGGTTATTGGGCATGGGCATATTGGCTTTCACAGAGGAGACACCTGACACGGACTGAATTGTCAGTGCTCACTAATAGGAGG
Source organism: Protomyctophum bolini (assembly GCF_963924005.1). Lineage (NCBI taxonomy): Eukaryota > Metazoa > Chordata > Actinopteri > Myctophiformes > Myctophidae > Protomyctophum > Protomyctophum bolini. The sequence goes on along the minus strand of NC_137879.1, from coordinate 19,432,466 downwards.
CTTTGATTGCCTCCATGCACGTTGAGAGACAATGACTGAGTATGACAAGTGCTCTGTAGCTGAAGACTTTTGGTGATTAAATAGGGATTCTCTCTTTGTCTCTCACTCTCACTAACATAAATTCTTATTCTTATCCTGAAACACCTCCTTGAATGTAATTTGGTGGAGCTATTCAGACACCTTTGACCATAGCATTTGTCTGTGCTGTTGTATTTCATGTATCTAATTGGCTTTCTGTATGTTTTGGCTGTCATATATTGTACCTTTTTATGCTTTACAGCAAAGTCTTGAGCCATATTCAGACTGTAAACTTTTTTCCCCCATCAGGATTCTAAAGCGCCTTCAAAGCAAAGACCCCAGGGACATTGAGTTGGAGCGCCTTGAACAGGGCTTCTCCATTTACCTGAACGGAGCTAACGCTGAAGCCTGTAGCAAGCAGCCCAAGAGAAACTGCCACAAGTATCTCGCCTCTCAGCCACCTGCTCGGAAAACAACACACACAGCTGGTACGCCTGTTACAAAACCATATGTCTAGGGGTAAAGGTAATGTAATATATGAGAGAAACGGAAACCAAGGCCTTAATACAAGGATTTATTCAATAGTATAATGAATAAATTATAAGAATCAACAATAGTTTACAAAATAAATGGCTCTTTAACTCGCATGAACATAATAAACGGAATCCAAAAACAAAACTAAAGGTATTCCTTTCCGAAGGGAATAACTTGTCTAACAAAAGTTCAGCTTCACAAAATAAAGGAACAAAACAGTTGGCGACATGTAGTAGTAGTACGACGGATGGGGGAAAGACCTTGGAAGTGTTTCCCCAGCGCTGGGCTGGGCATGAATGGGCTATGTAGTGAGAGAGCCGCGGCCGCTAGCTCGCTCACGTGACCGTCAGCCAATCAGGGAGGTTGATCAGACCTCCATGGTCATGGCCAACAGGGTTACCCCAGCCACACAGCTGATGACAATCAGTCTGTCTGAAAACCCATTAGTATCCTCTGCATGGGAGGAGAGTTAGTCTAATACAGGTTCATAACAACTGCTGCACAGATATAGATATATATATATATATTAGAAGACATCTAGGCCTAAGATAATCCACATACATATATATATACTATAACAATATACCACCATATAAATATATATATACTATTAGCAATAAACATATATATATTTATAATCCAAAATAACACTCATAAATCATAACACTCATAATTAATCATAACCACACACGACCATAGTCGTGACACCCCCCTTCCCGAAAAGAAGTTATATCCCCAAATAACTTCTTCTCAAAGAAGAGAGCACCTTAAACCCGGGAAAGGGCATCCGCAAGGACATTGTCCGTCCCCTTCTTGTGGCGAATTTCCACTTCAAAGTCCTGTAGCATCAAGGACCATCTCATCAGTCTCTGATTTGAATTTTGCATTTGCCTTAGGAACACAAGGGGATTATGGTCAGTATAGACAACAATAGGCAACGGGCTTGAGCCAACATATACCTCGAAAAATTGTAATGCAAGTAACAGGGCGAGAGCTTCCTTCTCAACGGTACTATAGTTACCCTGCGCTGAATTAAATTTCTTTGAATAGTAACAGATGGGATGATCGATATCCTGAAGATCCTCCTGGAGCAGGACAGCACCGGCGCCACAGGCGCTGGCATCCACCTCCAGCTTGAACGGTTTGGTGAAGTCGGGCGCAGCCAGGACTGGAGTGCTGCAGAGGAGAGCCTTGCAGGATTCGAACGCTAACTGACAGGCAGGCGACCAGATAAATACTCTTTTGACGCTAGTCAGCGTAGTCAGCGGCGCAGTGACGGCAGCAAAATTTTTGCAAAACCCCCGGTAGTAACCTGCCATGCCCAAAAACCGGCGGAGCTCACGCCTAGTCCTCGGCACAGGATATTCTAGAATAGCCTGGATTTTTGCATTAATAGCACGTACCTGGCCCTGACCAACCTGCTTCCCAAGATACGTTACGGTCGCACAACCAAATTCACATTTTGACAAATTTAATGTCAGGTTAGCCTCTCCTAACCGCTGAAAAATCTGTCTCAAAGTGTGTATATGCTCAAGCCAAGTATCATTATATGCCACAACATCGTCCAAATAAGTCTCTGTATTGTCCACGCCTCTTAGTACATTATTCATTAATCTTTGAAATGTCGCTGGTGCATTTCTTAAGCCAAATGGCATCACTGTATATTGGTATAAACCGTCTGGTGTCACGAATGCACTGATCTCTGATGCACGGGGTGTCAAAGCCACTTGCCAATAACCCTTTAGCAAATCCAATTTAGTTACAAATTTAGCAGACCCCACCCGATCCACGCAATCCAACATCCTCGGGAGCGGATAACTGTCAGCCTGCGTTATATTGTTAACCTTACGAAAATCTGTACAAAACCGCTGGCTCCCGTCAGCCTTAGGCACCAGCAAGCAGGGGCTAGACCACGCACTGCTGCTATGAACAGCCAGCCCGTTCTCCAACAAGTAGTCAACCTCTTTTCGTAGTAAAGCACGCTTGGTTGGATTAACCCGATAGGCATGTTGCTTAATAGGAGGGCAATCCTTCTGTACAATTACGTCATGAGAAAGGGCTGATGTGCATGATGGGTTATCTGAAAACAGATTCACATTATTTTCCATCAAATCAATAATGTCTGCTTGCGCCTGGGGACCCAAATGTTTTAAATACCCCGGTAAATCATTCAATATTTCAGAGTTCTGTAGACGTGACCCAGACGAACCTTTTACACGCAGCCCATCACTCTCAGGGGAATAAAGTGACGGCGCTGCTGCAGAAAGTGAGGCGACAACTGCGGGAATAACAGGAGTATCTGACTCGGTGCGAGCCAGATACGGCTTGAGCATATTCACATGACAAACCCTTGTCTTTTTGCGACGATCGGGCGTCAAAATCACATAATCCGTTTCACTTATTTTTTTGTCAATCACATAAGGACCACTGAATTTGGCCTGGAAGGCTGAGCTTTGCAGTGGGAGCAGCACCAACACCCTCTGACCCACAGCAAACACTCTATGCACAGCCTTCCTGTCAAACCATGCCTTCATTTTACCTTGAGCTTTACTCAGAAAGCTGCTAGCCATCTGTCTGGCCTTGTGCAATCGCTCGCGAAACCCCGCAACAAAATCCAATACATTAGTCACCGGCGAGTTTGCGTTGGCTAATAAGCCCTCTCGAAACGCACGCAACGGCCCGCGCACCGTATGGCCAAACACCAGCTCCGCTGGGCTAAACCCCAGCGACTCCTGTACGCTCTCTCTTACTGCCAGCATAAGATAAGGCAAGCCCTCGTCCCAGGCTTTACCAGTTTCGTGACAGTATTTCTTCATCATCGCTTTCAACGTCTGGTGAAACCGCTCAAGCGCGCCCTGGGACTCAGGATGATAAGCGCTAGAGTGTCTGTGTTCTATGCCAAGGGTGGAAGCAACTTGAGCAAATAATTTTGACATGAAATTTGAGCCCTGGTCACTTTGAAGATACCGGCAAAAACCAAAAGTAGAGAAAAAGCTAGAAAGCGCTTTAATAACTGGTCTCACTTTTAGTGTGCGTAATGGGAACGCTTCTGGGTAGCGCGTTGCACTACACATTACAGTAAGAAGGTATTTGTGACCAGATTTTGTGGTCGGTAATGGACCGACACAGTCAATCATGATGTGCTCAAATGGTTCACCCACAGCAGGGATCGGTTTCAACGGCGCGGGCGGAATAGTCTGGTTTGGCTTCCCCGTCATCTGACACACATGACAAGTGCGGCAGAAGTCAGTAACAGACGCATTCAAACCCGGCCAGAAAAAATAGCGTAGGATGCGGTCATAAGTTTTACGAATGCCCAGGTGGCCAGAAATGTTGTCGTGAGCCAGACTGAGAATCTGGGAACGGAAACCCTGAGGTACCACAACCTGACGCACCACATTCCATTTCAAGTCACCGATAGCCGCTGGAAACCATTTACGCACAAGGAGGCCATCCTCTACACTATATGCACTCGGCCCAGCAGCCTCACCCACTTTGGTAACTGCCTCCCAGCACACAGAGAGAGAGCGATCGTGCTTCTGCGCATGCGCAAATGTTTCCCTATCGATATCAAACCCAAAATCACTTTTAGTAGCCAGCAAGCTTTTCCTAGCCCGCTTACGCGGTGTCTGTGGGGCATCACCCACTGGTCGCTCGGCACACAAGAAAGTGTCACACAACGTAGCCTCGTCATCAAACTTTTTCAATTGTGCGCGAGTCACAGCACAACCCGGAAACACAGTGGGTGGGGCTCCCAGCGCAGGCATAGCTACGTTAGCCACAGGTTTTTCAACCACTTCTAGCGACGCAAACACTTTGTCCCCAGCTATGTCGTTGCCAAGAATCATCCCCACACCTTCAATGGGTAAACTTTCACGTAGCCCGATCTGCACAAGACCAGAAACAAGTGGAGAGCGTAGGTGGATCATATGCAATGGAGCGCGAGAGGATATCATTTCCACGCCCAAAACCAATGCATCGGAACCACAAAAGGTATTCTCCGCAAATGGCAGTACACTCTGTAAAATAAGGGACTGTGAGGCGCCTGTATCACGCAAAATGGTGATAGGAACGCGCTCATTTTCCTTATCAGACAGCGAGACTGAGCCATGCAAAATAAAGGGATCAAAACACTCCTCTACCTCCGCCCGGACAGCCATAGCTGTCTCGGAAGCAGACCGAGGAATAGTATGCACAAACCCCACACCCTTTGGTTTTTTTGAATACACATTTCCATTTCCATTCTCTTTCTGCTGCTTATGTTGTACTTTAGGGCAGCGAGAAACCAAATGGCCCACTTCATGACAGTAAAAACAAGCACGATTGTCAGGCGCTGCACTTGCGCCCCTCGGTGGACTTTTCGGTTGTGACAATTTGTGCTGTTTTTTCTGCATGTTGAACAGACCCTCCCCGCTACGCACCGGAGAAACACCCGAACGGTGCGTCAGATCATATTCATCGGCCCTCACAGAGGCTTTAGCAATTGAGTTAATCTTTTGTTCCTCAAGATAGACAACAATACGATCTGGGATACATGATTTGAAATCTTCCATCACTATCAGCTCAGTAAGCTGCTCAAAAGTGTGTACGTTGCTCGCGTTGCACCATTTCCTAAACAATGTGGCTTTTTCACGGCCAAATTCCACAAACGTTTGAGTAGAGGATTTTTGAGCGGCCCTATATTTTTGCCTATAATGTTCAGGCACCATTTCGAAACCGCTAAGGATAGCCGCCTTTACGACATCATAACATAGGCTCTCATCCACCGTGAGTGCGCTACAGATATCCTGTGCTCTACCTGTCAATTTACATTGGAGTAGCAAACTCCAGAATTCCCTGGGCCACTTAACAGCACCAGCAATTCGTTCAAAAGCACAAAAGTAGTTATCCAACTCACCCTCCTTGAACGCAGGTACCAATGCGATTTGTTTGCTTATGTCGAACGCTGCCACTCCTCTGGAACCTGGGGGTGACCCGTGTCGCTGCTGGGAGGCGGGCGCCCCTGCGGACGCCTCGTCGGGGTAGGTCTGGCCTCGCAGGCGTGCCATGTCGAGCTCATGTCTCTGATGCTGTAGTTTGCACTCCTCGCTCTTCAGCGTTGTTAGTGCTATTTCCAGCTCAAGCTCCCGGAGGCGCAGAACCCCCCCTATGTCCTGAGGACTCCCCCCAGTGCCCCGTGGGTAATCATGTGGGGCCTGAGCAGACGGGTCCCCCGCGGGATCCTCGCCCTGCTCTAACACACCCGTAGTGTCAGACTGATTGGCCCCACTAGAACTCGGTTCTGCGACAATGAGTGATACGTCTCCCCCCTCACTCTCATCTGACAGCATCGTAATGACTCCCTGTGAAAACAACTGCCGTGAGACAGCTGCGAAAATCGCCTCTTTCTTTTTGGTACCGTGCGGTAAAGGAACGTTAAATTGTTTGGCAATACTGTACAATTCCCAATATGAGCACTGTTGTAGCTCCTCAAGCGACAGGACATCCGTACTAGCACCCTGGTCATCAGAGGCCATACCAAATACAGGCCATATACAAAATCCGCTACTCAAACTGGTACGAGCAACATACTCACCATTAATACTCCCCAATCCGTCTACCACCAAAAGCAATACTAGCAAAACAAAAAACATAACCAACTGAACAACTGAATCCTTAATTTGTTTTTTGAAACGGACGGGCTCCCAAATATGTTACAAAACCATATGTCTAGGGGTAAAGGTAATGTAATATATGAGAGAAACGGAAACCAAGGCCTTAATACAAGGATTTATTCAATAGTATAATGAATAAATTATAAGAATCAACAATAGTTTACAAAATAAATGGCTCTTTAACTCGCATGAACATAATAAACGGAATCCAAAAACAAAACTAAAGGTATTCCTTTCCGAAGGGAATAACTTGTCTAACAAAAGTTCAGCTTCACAAAATAAAGGAACAAAACAGTTGGCGACATGTAGTAGTAGTACGACGGATGGGGGAAAGACCTTGGAAGTGTTTCCCCAGCGCTGGGCTGGGCATGAATGGGCTATGTAGTGAGAGAGCCGCGGCCGCTAGCTCGCTCACGTGACCGTCAGCCAATCAGGGAGGTTGATCAGACCTCCATGGTCATGGCCAACAGGGTTACCCCAGCCACACAGCTGATGACAATCAGTCTGTCTGAAAACCCATTAGTATCCTCTGCATGGGAGGAGAGTTAGTCTAATACAGGTTCATAACAACTGCTGCACAGATATAGATATATATATATATATTAGAAGACATCTAGGCCTAAGATAATCCACATACATATATATATACTATAACAATATACCACCATATAAATATATATATACTATTAGCAATAAACATATATATATTTATAATCCAAAATAACACTCATAAATCATAACACTCATAATTAATCATAACCACACACGACCATAGTCGTGACAACGCCGCTGCAAGGACAGAAATAAATCTGCAGCAGACGCTCAATAATGAAAGCTCTTACATAAGCTACCATGCAATGCAAACAGCCATATTACTTCGTATGTATTTTAACCACTTAAACCCCATATGTTGTTGAGCAGGGTCACTCAGGCCTCTATAGTAGTGTCTTGCTGTTTTCGCTCTGGCGTCTTCACTAGAAAAGTGAAGACGCCAAAAGTGATAGGCCGGAATGACATTTGTGATAATTTGATTAGTTGAGCACAGAATGTGATGTATGAAGAGCGCCCCTCACTTCACACGGTGTGATTTTAAAATGTATATCTTATTAACTAAAGATAAATTATGAATAAAGATGCAGTAAGTGATATTATTTTGTGTTAAATAGTTATACTGATAACTAAATTGATCCATCCAGGATCCTGATGAATCATGACCACAAAACATTTGATTCTGTGATTTTATTTTATTTTTTTATTTCTTTCACAGAATCAAATGTTTTATGGTCATAATTTACCAAGATCCTGGATGGCTTGATTCTAGGCTTAAAATAATTAAATAAATTAAGATAAATATTTTTGGAAATCTCTATGAGAAAAATGAATGCGTCTGGATCTGGTCCGCCACTGCTATGCTTTAATCTAATTCTTTTTTTGTTTTAACCAAAAATATCACTTACACTACCTTTTAGCAATACTCCTAATTATAGTAAACCAACCACTTCTGTAACAACGATAGATTTGATGATAAACGTGGACGTCCTCAGTTTTCATACACAGTATAGGGTCCACACCTTTCCTAATCCTATCCACTGTGCAATGGGTATCATTGCCCTTGTTTAGGATTTTATAGGGTCTGACTCTGATTGGAGTAGAGTCAGAGCACTGGCAACTACCACCACCCCTCAGCTACTACATTGCATGGTATAATCCCATGCCCAGCGTCTGAATAAATCATAGTGACATTTGTAACTGGCAGCCATTTCTTTTTTTTCTTTTCCATCTCTATGTGCTCTGGACCATCTGTGTATATACAACTATGTATTTGCTCTCCTCAGCCTCTGAGGTGAACACTCTGCGTTGCCCCGCTTATGTGCCATTTTCTTACTGTGACTCATGGGCAGATGCCCCAAGACGATGCGCCCGGCAGCTAGCTGAGTATAGCCGTGATCCAGAGCACGCTGGAAAACAGAGGAGCCACACCGCCCCGGTGAAAGTCCAGAGGAGAGAATGGGTGCAGGTGAAGAACCTTTCAGTTTTTATAGCACACTCTTTTTAGCACATGATCTTAAGACTTGTATGTATTCCAAAAATATGTATGAATGTAATACAAACCTGTCTATATACAGTAACATTGCCTTTGTTTTGCCTTCAGCATTCAGTCAGGATTCGAACGGAGGACGGAGCCACTTTGCAAATATCGCCGGAAAAGTCAGTGCAGTATTCCAATGATTTCGAGCCTCACAACAGCATAGACATGGAGGTAAGGCCTTATTATACTTGACGTATATAGACGTGAGTTTCCTCGGACACACGCATTGTTCTGTATATACCACCATTTAGTGTATGCAGATGTGAACGTGTTCCACACATGCATCTCGTAGATACTTCCACTTATGCCTGCACACCTGTGTGCCTCTTTTCCTTACAGTAAACAGAAATTGCTTACCAAGAATTTAAGCACAGTGGATTGTCTTATAGGCTTTTAACAAGAAGTTGTAAAGATGTTCATAGTGACCGATCTTCTCACACGACCGCAGAGTACAGTCACCGTAATTGTACACGCACAAAGTACGTGTGGTCATAAAATCTGAGAGGCAGCGGATGTCTGTGCGGACATGAGCTGGTGACAAAATTGACATCTTATGATGTTAGCGTGGTAGAGTGGACTAGTGGAGACAGACAAAGCAGTACCCAGCAGGGATGTGTGCGCATGCACTTCGACCCACTTTGTGTGTGTGTGTGTGTGTGTGTGTGTGTGTGTGTGTGTGTGTGTGTGTGTGTGTGTGTGTGTGTGTGATCATTTGGGGGAGGGGCTATGTGTCAGACACAGCTGCCTGTGTGACATCTAACATCTTTCTCTCTCTCCTTCCACTTCCCTTGCCTCCTGTCATCCCTCCATCGTCGTCACCTCCAGAGGTCCAGCCCGCGCTCCCCACACAATTGCCCCCGCTCCCCTAGGGACACCTGTAAGGCCGCGGCGTCACACTCCTTCAGCCCCAGGCCGGAGAGACGTGGGGCCCAGAGTGACTCCCTCACAGAGAAGGTGCTGCTCAATCTGGAAGAGGTGAAGGTGAGGTGGATTTTTTTTGTATGTATTTATTCGCTACTAATAGAAATGTTTTAATCTAGATGAAAATTATGCGCTTTTTATATTTCATTGCATTAGCTTTGCATGTGATTCAGGGAAACGTGTTACAGTCTTGTCGTGTGCTGCTAGCTGTTAATTTATGACACCTTTTTTTCCTTAAAGCTGAAGCCGTAAATTAGGATGCACGTAATTAAACTGTCAACTTATGTGTGTGGATCTGTGTGTGTGTGTGTGTGTGTGATTGCGTGCTTGTGTGCGTGTGCGCGTGTGCTCGTGTCTCTCTTGCGTGTGTGCACGTCCCCTCACATCCACCAATGGATGTGTGTGTGTGCGTCTCAACCCTGACCTTTACAATGTAGGTGTTGCGCCGGAGCCTGGAGGTTAGCATGCGCCGCAGCAGCCGCGACTCTGCAGGGGAGGAGTCGGATGAGGAGTGGGTGGAGGAGCACATGGAGAGGGACCAGAGCACAGAGAGCCTGGAGGAGCTCGGCCTGCCTCCGTCTTCCTCCAAGACATCCTCTTCCCACAACCGCCACCACCGAGCAGGCAGCACCGTCGGCCATTTCGACCCCGCAGACCTCATCGTATTAGACTTTGGACCCTCGCCAAAAGGTAGGTTCACTACCACCACCACCACCACCACCACCATATAAAAAAAAATCCTTATTGATTTTGTTTTGCCTCGTTTTGTTTGCGGTGAGATTTAATTGTCCAGAGTGGTTTGGTCTCATCCATTTATCTGCTTCATCATCACTGTTGACCTAAAAACATTGAAAGGAAGCGAGCGCATTTAGCAGTCTCTGCAAGATATGTGTAATGGGTTAGTCAGCACATGCTGGAAGGAAGCACACTGTAAAGAGTGTTCATTTCACTCTGAGAGATTGAAAATAGAGCTAACTAAGAGTTAAATTAACACTGGATTTGACAGTGCAGAAAAAGTGCATCTCAGTAATTGTTTAAAAAAAAAAGAAAAAAAAATATTTTTACATTTTCCATCAAAAGTGTTCTATTTCTTCAGGTGGAAAAATAGAGCGCTCACTATCTGCCAAGAGGAAAGACAACATTGAGGCCTACATACCCACCAAGCCTATGTTGGTGAGAAGCAAGACATTAGACAGGCCACCTTCAAAAGAGGCCAGAGATGCTCAGAGTAAGTCATCCCTTGTTAACATGACACATTGCTATGAGAAGAGACAGTATATTTTATTGCATTTGTAGAGGTCTGAGCTAGGGCTGAACTGACTATATATATCCCCGGGCTGGGGCAGTAATTGACTGAGGATGACCTTTTTTGAAGACCTTTGACGGTAATAGAAGCTTGGGTTTTTTCAGGCGGGTGTGGCTATTGTTAAGGACAGCTCGATTAGAAGACTCGCAATGGGGTTGCGAGCTCTCCCAGTGTGAAGACGACTACTGGTTTAAAACCCCTTCAACTCTTCTTCCAGGGCCAAGGAGTCGTGGAGATTGGCCCCTCTCAGCAGCCAGGAAGGCCCCCAGTGAGGAGCGTGACCCAGAGGAGACGGCATGCCAAGTCCTTCAGGCCCTCCAGAGAGAGAACAGCCCGCTGAGGAGCCACGAGCCTCGTGCGTTCAGCCACAACACAGTAAGGCTTCCACCACACTCCAGTGCACTTCACCAAACTTAACCCACTTAAACCCAACATGGTTGACCGGAGTCCCCCAGGGCTCTATACTAGTGTGTTTTCCGTTTTCTGTTATTGTGGGGAAAGCTTTTGCTGAATATAGCCACGTGGCGTGTTGTGAGCTTGCCCGATCTGCTATTTTCTATCTGCTATTTTCCGCAAAAGCTTTCCCCCGCAATATGGATGATGGGCGTTTTAGGGGTTAAAATCACCCACGAAATTATGCAGCATTTAATTTCAGCTGAACAGTCAGAGTGGAGTGGACACTGAGCAGCCAGGATGATGATTCCCACGAGTGCTCTGTAATATCCTGAGTTTTGTTAAAATAAGAGTTAGATGGCTTTATATTCCAATAGCAATCATTGCTATGGAGTGTGTTTGCTTTCAGGTCACAATTCCAATTTTATCCACTCAGGAAAGAGAACTCGTGCAGGGTAAAGTAAACAAGTAAAATTAGAAGTGATAAAAGAAAACTTGAACACTAAAACATTTCTCTCCTGATTTGATACATTTATTTTATTAAAGACTACAGAGCTGGGGAAATGCACTATAATGAAAGTTTTAAACAAAAAAAAGAATGAACACAAATTTTACAGTGTGCAGCTAACTCTGCTGAGCTGTATACCATCACTGCTCATAAATGCAGTAACCAATGACTTTTCTGTTGCTGTTAGTAGTTCATAACTTGTTTTTATGCCCTGCCCTTTCTGCATGCTTTTTTCATCATGGTGTATGGTGATCAAGAAATTAAGGTAATCGAAAGACCTGCTGTAGTCTGTGACTAGAATAGATTTGAGGCAGCATATTGCTCAAATGTGAAAACTGAAAACTGAAAACTTAAACCCTATATATATTTTTCTCTTCTAAAATAGCCAATCTACAAGCTCGTAGGGGTAGAATCTATAAAGACTTGCCCATGATGGGGACGCCAGGTTGAAAGTGGTTAAACGGTCACTTCCTTCCCTTCTCCTCCAGGGGAGAGGACACCAAATGATTAATGGCTCACTGCGGGATGACAGTTGTGACAAAGATGATAATGGAGTCACCAAGGCCATGCAAAGAATCACACTCATGGGCCCCAGGTACACTAATGGAACATGACAAACACATTCAGTTCAAGGCTTTATTGTCCCGTTCCAAAAGGAAATAATATGTAACAATTTACCACAGTTGATGAGATGTGAGTGGGAGTCAATAGCTTGATAAAAGTGCCATAAAAGGTTAATCATTGCAAAATACCAGATGCCATGTGCAAAATAAGCAACAGACACTCATCATGCATAGCTCGTTCCTACTGAAGCTGTCTGTACAAAAGCTGCAGCAAGTGAAATGATCAGTCTCAGAAAGGGAGGACCAAATTGATGCTCTCTGCCTCCCACTGTCCTTGAAGGGACAACCAGTATAATAATTCTAGGTAGTAACATAGCTCTCGGGGTTCAAGGTTCTTTATTGTCACGTGCACATAATAATACTGCAAGTTAGCAAGACTGCAGTCAGTGAAATTCTTACTTCTTAATGCAGAATATATTATATACACTTATACAGTATATCTATATGTATATATCTCTATATCTATTGTGACGCACATGAGTTCTGGAGAACCACTAATCCGACCGACTTCACACTCGACACTGCACTCCCTTAGGCCGGGTATCAGCAATACACATATACCAAATGTGAAGGTGAATGGTTGGACAGTTCTTGAGATATTTGAAGGAAAGACATAAGGCAATCTTATAGTTGCATTGCTCAGGGGCTCGAGTCGGCTGTCCCTCAAAGACTGATAGATTGAAAAGCATTTGTTCCTCTATTCAGGCAACAGCAAAAACTACTGAAGGCTCTGGAAAAGTTAGAGAATGGTCCCTGCTACGACATCCCTCAGACTGTCAAGACGGACAGCGGTAAACCACCGGTGAGTCATGAGCCCGCTCGTGCCATCACTCCAGAGGTGGTGACTAAATCCTGATGCTAGTGCAGGGCACTGTATGACACGCAGAGTCATTACGAAGCTGTGAGATGTCAGACGTACAGGAGGTGCCTCAAGCCTGATTTATAGTCCAGCGTACAATGCTGTCGTGTGCCAGAATTAACGATCCGCAAGTTCACAACAACACATCCCAGTGCATGCGACTCGTTGTGAGCTTATGGATCGGCTATTCTGCGGTGTTGTACGATGTAGCATAATTTCGGCATTAATAGTGCGTTTTGTATTGTCACGGCAGCAAAGACGACCGTCAGCGGAGGTGGCGCCCACTTTATACATCACCATGGAGATCCTATCCAACTGGGGGAACGCCCTGCAGGTGGGGCTGACGGAGATGCAGTTTTTCTGTCCTCGGAGCAGGAAGCTGTACGTGTCGCCCCACGACCTAGACATCAGGAACGCTGACTACCCTGGGAATCTGGGGGCACTGGTCAATGGCAAGGCCAAGGTGAGCCTCCTCCTCAGCCTGTTTAGATAGTCATTGTTTTTCATCATATTTGATTCACTTTAGTTCTTTCTAATTTGACATTGTATGTGAATGTGTATGATATCACCACAGCACAGAAGGTGTAATTAAAAAGCAAACTTGTTTTATTCATTGACAAATTACACCATGCTTGTGCATCAAGTAGTGGTTCTGACCAGTTATTGTACAAGGAGGAGAATGTTGAGGAGAAACAATCTAATCTAAGGAAAGTCTTAAGGTCCTTGCAGACTGCTGCTTGGAAATACGGCGGAAGAACGCAGCAAATAATCAGACGCAGCAGTCTGCAGGGACCTTTATTGTTCGATTACTCACTTCAATGGCCCCATCACATTCTCTGTTATAATTACCATTGCACCGTTTCTTACCGATGTGCTCCTGATTTTATTGTAAATGATCTTTTCTATTCTCTTGGATCGTCAGACCATCAAGGAGCGCCACATGTGGACTTGCCCGTTCCACCCCCCCATCCAGCTGTACTTCATCATCAGGAACACAGAGCGAGCCCCAGACTTTGGAATATCCCGCATCAAAATCTGGAACTACAACAGAAGCCCAAATGTTAGTAGGCTTCATCTATCTTATCTTATCTAAAAATGCGTGTTTGTACATCTATCAGTCTGTGTGTGTGTCCCACATTTCAAGAATCGTTGACCTTAACGTGTATCGCTGAGTGACGTGCCGAGTGTGAAGTTGCCAAGTCGGTCAGATGGGCACTTGTCCAGAAATATCTATAAATCCAAATATCTCTGTCTGCCTGCTTGCCTGCCCGTCCATCCGCCTGCCTGCCTGCCTGCCTGCCTGCCTGCTGTCTGTCTGTCTGTCTGTCTGTCTGTCTATCTGTCTGTTGTACTAGTCAAAGACAACGGGTACTCTGACAATTGGTACAATGGATATTGCATAACTGAAGGGGTGTGTGTTCCCAATAGGTATTGTTCCCAAAGGGCATCACCCGAGTTTTGTCAAATTATAATTCAGCAGGGAGGGTAGCTTGGGCTGTGAGGCGGCACATGGCAGTTTATGTGACATCAAAGTGTAAAAAATGGTTATATGTAGATAAGTTCCATTCCTAGACGACAACTCATCCATGGACTTGTTTCACTATATTTGACAGTCCATACATCCGATTGGTGATGAGGAAGGGTTTGGGTGGTGGTGATGTGACGGTGTTGTCATGGCCTTTACGTCAGAGGGCTGCTGTTTATGGGTGGTTGTGTGACGGTGTTGGCATGGCCTGAACATCAGAGGTGTGGTTCTCATAAGCCTTTGGTCAGATGCTCCAAATGTGGAACGCCAAGAGATTAGCCCCAGAGGATTAGTGTTGGGGATATACCCAGACTGCTGCTACAGTCCTCACTGCTGCTCACAGGAGGGATACAGTCACACCACACAGAGAAGAATTCTCTATTTCCTGCTATCTTTGCTACCACATACTGTAGGTCCTACACTTTATATTGTGTGCACTGGATTATCGGTAGGTGGGGAGCTTGGTGTGAAAACGTTGCACATTTACGGTGTGATTCACTGGCTAGGCTAGGGGATCGAGGAGATTTGTGTTGGCTTTAGCCATCTCTCTCCATGGCAGCCGTCACTTTGTGTCTGTGAGAATGCTACTTAACTGCTATCATGAGAGTTTATGTTCTGTGTTTATGAATTGGGTTTAAGAATCGGTGGTATTCCTTGCATAATTTCTCTGGTAAAGGTTTCTGGTTTTTCTTTCTGCTTAATTTCATACTTCTTTTTCAGGAGCTTGATGTTGGGGCACGCCACGTGAAGCTTTATCTCAACAGTACGCTGGTGTTTGAAGGCGAGCTGGAGAAGGGCTGCGGCAACCAAGTCTTTGATTACAGCACCACTATCGACCTTCAAGCACTCCAAGCTCCGGAATCGTTCTCTCCCAGCCCTGTGGCCTCGGGCCACAGTCTGCGGGGCGCCAGCCCCCAGTGCCATGATGATAGCAGAGACCTGGAGGACGGGGGCAGCACCCAGAGAGACCCATGTCCAAATGCCTGGCCCTCGGGGGCGCTAGTCCAGGCAAGGATCGACATGCAGGACAAAACCCACCCACCGCTCCCGCCCATCGCCCCGTCCCTGGCGCCCTGCGCCCTCCTGGCCCCGCGTTCTTCAATCGTAATGCAGAGGAACTCCTTCGACCTGCCCGGCCCCGAAGAACCCCTCCTCATCAGACAGCAGCTGGAGGAGCAGACAGTTACCACCCAGCCCTCCTCCCGAGGGGGAACACCGCAGTGGCTGCAGCCCCTGAGCAGGGGGGCCCCCGAGGGCTGTGAGGCCGGCAGGGAGAGGGAGCGCCCGCTGTGGCTGGTGCCTCAGCAGTCGGTGGAGCCCCAAACTCCTGTGGCGTCCCCTGCCTCTTCTTCGATGCTCCCAGAGCTCTCCTGTAACCCAGGCCGCGTGTGCAGAGGGATGGAGAGGACGGCGAACGGAGGTCCATGGCAAGCGGACTCCCTGGACCTGGCCTGT
>NC_137879.1:19339081-19411581 GCF_963924005.1 Protomyctophum bolini | reverse complement strand
ACATTTACCACTTCAGCCCTATATTCTATTTGAAAATAGCCGATCTATAAGCTACACAGGCTTGTAGATCTGCTTGTTTGAACAGGACATATTGCATTATGAGTACTTTTACTTTTGGTACTTTAAGTACATTTTGATGTCAATACTTTTGTACTTTTTTCAAGTACAATTTGAATTCAGACTTGTACTTGCAACAGTATGTCTACATTCTAGTAATGATACTTTTACTCAAGTACACCATTTGAGTACTTTTTCCACCACTGCGTTTTTCTATACTTCTATACTGTATTAATTATTTTCAACCACTGCATGTTCAGTTGGGAGTGAAACATTGCAAAGATATTATGCTTAGGGCTAATAGGGCACCCAAATGGCCAGCAGCTGCCCCTGGGGACACATTTTCACGTACACTTAAAGTACTTCTTCTGAATCGACTTTCCTGTTATGACCTGATTATGACAAGGAGCTGAAATTGTATGCTAGGCAGATCAAGTCTTCACACGTTTAAGATCTTATGGATGAGAGTAATGTAAATCCAGGGTTGCATTGTGTAAGAAGAAGAAAAACTCTAATTTGGGAAATGATATATCCAACACATTCTGGGGTTTGGAGCACTTACAGATTATTGGTTGTGGGGTTTTCACTTTTAAGTTATTAAATGGTCATATGAAGGATGTAAGCCTATACTACTGAGTACATGTACATTCAGCTAACCTCTGACAGTTAAATGAATGAGACATAAATGAATCATGGCAGGATGTAGTGAAACGGAGTCACATGTCTACCTGTCATTTCAGCTGAAACTCGATCTCAACTCCACTGTGAGCGACTGCGTGGAAAGCGTTGAGCAGATACCTGGGATGTACACTGGAAAGTGTGAGTCTGCTCCTCTTCACGTGTATGAATACAGTACAACAGTGTTTCTAAAACGTTCATGTCAAGGACCCCCAAATTCATATTTATTACAAATGTTTGCTTTAGGCCCGGACGGCTGGCATAGCTGTCTGGGCACCTTGGCTGCTAATCCTGATCCCAACGTCCTTTGCTGCGTGTCACCCCCCCCCCCCCCCCCCCCAGCTCTCGAGACATGGCCAAAGCATTTCCAGGGGTCCCCAGCCAAAAATGTTGAGAACCCCTGACCTAGATCAATATTTTTGTTTAATATGACTCAAAAAGTGATATCACGAATTTTGCAAATGCTGATATCCAATCTAACACTGTCACAGTGAGACTCGACATTGTGTTTTCTTAAACAGATGTGATGCTGTGTCATGTTAAGTTCTGATAAACTGAATGATGTGTCTGAAGGTGACAGTAGTGTCTGCTGTCTCCCCCCACTAACTCCCACACCCCACTCACAGGCCTTAGGATAGAGCTGGTGATGACGTGGGGAGACTCCCATTATCTAGGTCTGACAGGCTTGGAGGTGGTGGGGAAGGAGGGAGAGAGTCTTCCTTTGGACCTCAGTATGGTGGCCGCCTCGCCCAGGGACCTCAATGACCTGCCCGGCTACGGCCAGGACCTACGCACGCTGGACAAGTAAGCCCTGCTCTCTCACCAGTATTTGGGACACATATCCCAAATACATTGTTGCTGTCAGGCAGAAGCATCTTATCTCTGATTCTGTGTTTTTTCGTAAATGCTTTACTTGATCAGTGTCACACAAAACAGCAAAAGTAGCCAGTGTACAAGCTGAGCTTGTAGATCTGCTACTTTCGCTTTTCGAATTTCAACCCTGAAAAGTTACAGTTTTGGACATATGAGGTTTACTTAACACCCAACAGAAATGACATGCACTTGTTATTTACATTTTGTAGTTGCGAAAGCAAAATGAAGACCTTTTAAATCAATCTGCTTTAAAGTGCAATGATAACAACCATGTCAACAAAAAAATAGCGCAATTGATTTTAGTATGTTGGATTAACTATCTCAAGTAGGTTTCAAGTCTCTTCAAGTTGTTTTTCATACTGTATTAAAATGAATGGAAACCAATCCAAATTAGTCATAATTAATGTACTAAACACTCCAGACCACTGGTTTAGTCCTGTCACTAAATTTCACAAGCCACCAGTAACACAAAGGGTTCTAGATGGTTATGTGGATCGCAGAGGCATCTCAGACTGTGTTCTCCATCCTCCAGGCTGATAGACGGCCACAACATCACTACAGACGACCAGAACATGTGGCTGATCCCCTTCTCCTATGGAGAGCCCCATACCCTGACGCTCACCTTTGACAAGACACAGACCATCGCCGGTCTGCGCATCTGGAATTACAACAAGTCCCCAGAGGACTCCTACAGAGGGGTGAGACAAGCTCGTCCAGTAATCTGTGGTACAGGAAGGAAATTAAAAGAAAAAAGAAAATCAGTTGCATCTCTCTGTACCAATATATTTGTAATAAACTGCTCACGTGATATATAATGTTTGCAGTTCCTTCTGCCTTTATTGGATAGGGTACAGTATGGTGATATGAAATGGGGGGAGACACGTGGCAAAGGCCGTCGGGATCGGGAGTCGAACACTCGACACGCCGTCAGCCTAGGTGCCCGGACCGCTACACTAGCCGCCCGGGCCTCATTTATTCATTTTAATATTCCAGTCACTTAAACCGAACATTTCGTGACATTTCGTGACATATTTACTGTATAAACATTGCATTCTGGTAAATACCGGTAATAATAATAATACAAAACATAGATTTTGGCCTCTACATTCAAAGTGCAGAGGTTGCAGGGTTAACCATAACCTCTCCTTTCACCCCCATGTCTCAGACAAAGGTGATCCACGTTTTCATGGACAATGCTCCCATCTCCCCAGCAGATGGCTTCCTCATCAGGAAGGGACCGGGAAACTGTCACTTTGACTTTGCCCAGGAGATTCTCTTCATAGATTTCCTCCAGACCCCCACCTCTGACAACAAGAGCACGGAAGACTTCTCACACAAGTAATAGGAGATGGATTCACGTTGGATTCACTTATTTTGCTATCACACTTTAGATAGACATTTTGTGGATTATAATACAATTCAATGCATTTAACATAAGTGAAAGTGCACATATTTTACCCATTTAGACCTGAGGACGATTCTAGAAACACCTTCTAAATCCTAACCTAAGTTTTCTGAAAACCATTTCTTTTTTTTAATTAAAGAAAATTATGTTCCTAATAGCAACAACTAAAATGACACAGAGGTTCCTGTCTTGAAAGGTATATGTTGTTGTTATCAACAACATATACAGTCGGTGTAACAAACGGGTCTAAATGGGTTAATATTAGGTAATGACACATATTAGGGAATGGAGAGTAAATACAATGGGAGAAATGTACACATGCAGAAAGAGGACAAACGTACTACTAACTAATCAATTACAGTTGGACCAGTGGTTGTTACTTGTAAATTAAAGGTATATTCAGTGATTTCACTTAATTCAAATAGCACTTATTTTTTTGTTTTGTTGTGATAATCCTGAGTGTGCTGTCCCCAGTTAACCCCTGGGGTAAAAAAAACCTGTTGGGTTTCACACTCTCAAGAGTTAAAGGGTCCATTTGCTTACCAGCTCCATATAGCTGGGGACCACCTGGAACCAGCTGATGGACCACTGGTGGTCCCCGGACTACTGATTGAGAAGCACTGCATCAGACAAAGATCAAACCAAATGACCATGCTGTAGTTATGAGAACTGTACATTCTCAATGGTGCTTCTCTCTTGTCTGAAACGAGCAGAGCAGGCTGTAAAAAGCAGGAGCAGGCCAGCATGGACTATGAAGCCCCCATCATGCCTTGGGGATGTATCCTTTCCTTAAAGAAGGTGGCTGAAATAATTTTGCTATTTTTGAATTTGAATCCTGAAAAGTAACAGTTATGGACATGAGGTTTCCACCCGACAGAGATATTATGTATGTGTTTGTCCGTAACGCCGTAACATAATAGTCCTATTATGTTTAAGTGGTAGTATCTATTTTTATGCTACAAGTTCATGAAGCCTAACAAGCTCACTAAGTATAATGAAAATGCTATAGTTAAATTGCTGATGTACTGTATACACTGTAGGGATAAATTGCTATATTAACACATTTTGTTGGGGACCCCCTCAACCTCCTCAATGACCCCCCCAGGGGCAATTGAGGATGGTTCCACTGGGTTTACACAATGTCAGCTTTTCCTTGACATCTGCCCTGCCAGTTATCTTCCAGCTGCAGCTGCTGACTACCTGGGGGGATCCATACTACATCGGCCTCAACGGCCTGGAGTTCTATGACCAGAACCACCAGAAGATCACTCTCAGTGACAACAGTATCCTTTGTGTACGGTTTTAACCACTTAATGTAAACTCTGAACTTGGAGAGGCGAAATAGTTTGCGAACTACTGGTTTAGAAGGCATTTGTAGATAGAATCAGCCCCAGGTCTTAATACGTTAATACTTCCATTCCTCAACATGAACCTCGTCAGATATCGCTGCGTTCCCAGACAGTGTGAACGTGCTGGACAGTGTGAACGGTGATGTGAGGACTCCAGACAAACTGGTAGATGGACTCAACAGCACCCTCGACGGAAGGCACATGTGGCTCGCCCCAGTGCTGCCTGGACTGGTGAGGAACACACAGGAACACACACACGAACGCACGCGCGTGCGTGTGTGTGTGTGTGTACTTTTGAGAAACATTACCAATTTTCCTCGTCGTCACAAAATAAATGTTTTAAGGTTAAAATATGATTGGGGAAGGATTACAATTAGGAAAAGATCCATGTTGGATTTACGTTTAGACATTTAGCGGTTGGGTTTTGTGTTTAGGGTTAGTTTTCGGCAATGTCACACACCGAAAAATAGACTGTTTGGTCTTGTAGATCTTTCAATGCCGTCCTAAAATTCTAATGTCTTTGCAATTATGTTTTAGTCATAAGATTAATATAAGTGCCTTCTTTTAACTACTTAAACCAGCTAACTATAGACCCCCAGGGGGGGCTATTTTCTCCCTCTGCACCAAATCACTTCATCTAAAATAGTTTAGTTTGTGACCGTATGGATCAGCTATTTCTTCGGCAAATGTTTGCCTCCTCGGAATAGGGATGTTTATGTGTACCGGTTGTGTGTCACACAGGTGAACCGTGTGTATGTCATATTTGACCAGCCAGTGACCGTGTCCATGATTAAGCTGTGGAACTACTCCAAGACGCCACAGAGAGGAGTCAAGGAGTTCGGGGTAAGCTTCTGTCCCGCCGACTTTCTAATTTCTCTTTCACTTCTGGACATGTTTATGTGCAATAATAAATGCATGGATTAAGGTTAATCTGGGGGAAAACCTTCGCTGGAAATAGTGAAAATACTTAATGTAGAGTGAAAGTAGAAAAGACACTAGTATAGTGCCCTGAGGGACTCTCAGGTCAACAATATAGGGTTTAACCCGTTAAGACCGGAGACCTGATTCTACTAATGTCTTCTAAATCCTGACACTTTTCTGAAAACTATGTCAGTGGATCTCAAACTTTTTCATGTCAAGGAACCACACAATTATAAATATTTGAGACCCCCATCTCAAACTATTCTGTACCAGGGACCTCCCAAGATTTTAGTTAAAAACATTCGCTGTGAAAGAAGAGCATATTTAAAGACTTGCACACATTTTCACAACTTTTCAAAAATAGCAGATCGTAGCACGGCTGCTATTTTTTAGCAGCCACAGTTTAAAATGTGGTTAAAAGCTAAAGCGACACAGATGCGTTCCAGGTTTTGTTGGGTTTATAGTGGTGAGTGTGCACACTGTGCATTTTGGTCGACAGCTGCTGGTGGACGACCTCTTGGTGTACAACGGCATCCTGGACAGCGTGGGCCACGTGGCGCGAGGCATCCTGCCCAGTGGCGACCCCGTAGTGCCGTACCATACCATCCTCTTCACCGACAACGCCTACATCGCCCACCGGGAGAGGAACACCGTCATCAGGTAAACCTGGCCATTGTTTCACTCCTAGATCATGAGTCTTCAACTAGGGCAGTGGTTTTCAACCCTTTTCATATCAAGGACCATTATTTATTCTGCATTTGTTGAGCCACAGACAACCATTTTATGAGATTTAGCCTCTCAGTCCCAAAACCTTTTTCTTGTCATTGGATTAAGATTGTGTCCACAATTACATGCCGTATTGATGTGGTGATCAAAATAACAATTATTCTACAATCTCTAACTGTGTCAACTTCTTGTAAATTAAGTAATGCAGATGTTTAACAAAAGTGATTGGCCAGAATGGCTTTTGTGATGATTTGATTGGCTTAGCACGGAATGTGATGTTTGATGGTAAGAGCGCCCCTCACTTCACACAAGTGTGATTTTTGAGGGGTGATAGTTGAGGGTTCAGCTTTTGGTGTATGTGCATAAACTTCTACACAAACATTAAATCCCATTGACAATGAATGGACAATTTTGAGTGTTCGTGTAAACACAAACATTGCGTAATACAAACATTAAAGAGTTGCGGACGCAAATTCTGATTGGCCGGAATGAGATGATGTATGATGATGTACGATGATAAGATCGCCCCTATCTTAACACTGGTGTGATTCTTTTTTACATTAACCACATGAACCCTAGCATCCCTATTCTGAGGAGAACTTTAGCCAAAAAATAACTAATCTACAAGTTCACAACGTGCGCGGCGTTCAGCTTGTAGATCGGCTATTTTTGGCAAAGTGGTTTGATGTAGAGGGGAAAAGAGCAGACCAAGTACAGAGTGAAAGGTTACTAAGTATTATGGTAAAGGTCTGAAAATACACATTAGTGTGAATCCATCAGTAGTGCTGTCAAGTCTATGAAATCTATGGAAAGGTTTAATCTGCAACACAATTTTATACAATATGTAGTGGGCGGTCCCTGCTTCATCTCTCTCTGTAAAGGGGTCCCCTGACCTAGATACAAGGATTTGATTGGCTGCCTGATTTTTACTATGTCGTCAGTGTTGGCTGATGAATGAATATCAACATCCTAATACTGGGGGGTCAAATTATGACAGGCAATTCCTGCTGTCAAACACTTTGTTTGAAATAGACACTCATGCTTTCTACGGTGTGATTCGGGGTCCTATGGATGAACTACCTGTCAGTTGGGAGTGTTGGCTGGGAGGAAGAGTAGGACTAAGGCCCTATACGTCCTCTCTGGGGGTTGGGGGTCATATTGTTTTTGTAGCTGATTGGTTACTTTCCACATTGCCTTCTGCATATTGTGCTTGACAATGCATTTTCTAAATGGTCCCAGTAAGATGACGTCTTGAACATGAACTATTCAAGGCCTCTTCAATGGCTCTTTTCCACTACTAAGGGTCACCCAGAACATTCCTTCTGTGATTACATTTTTTTTTTAAATAATATCTATCAGGTCTATAGCCCCTCAGATCGGAGGTGTACCGTACGTCCTAAAAGAAAAAAGCTTAAAAAAGCAAAAATAGACTATCTGCAAATTGTGATACAACGTAAACTTGTTGAGCTGCCATATTAGAAATTTGACATTAGACATTTGAAAGCATACGTTCTGAATTCTGGGTTTTGATAATCCCTATCTGAAACAGAGATTACTGTATATGGATCCAATTTAGTTATTATTTAGTAAGTCACTCTGTATTAAGAGCGTCCAATTTAAAAATTGTAAATTGAAACAAATCCATAACCTGTGAAATAGGTTTCACTACAAAGCATGGTTTGCATAGTTCCTGTAGTTGGAAAGAGCCATAATTTGTTTTGGTCCTATTTGCTTTAACGAGTTGTTGAACTGCAGCTGTGCTCTTCTCCACTCCAGCCCCCGCAGCAGACACCAGCAACAGTGAGTAACAGTGTCCTGAAAAGCCCTGTGTCAGCACCCCCTCATGGTCGATCCCTGTAATGAAGATATCTGCAGTGTCCTTGAACGAACCCCAATTCATCCCACTCCCTTGCCCCCCTCCCACAGCTTGGCTTGTGGTACCTCAGTAGCCCCAAAAAAACTCCTGACAACCCCCTCATCGCTCCCTTATGTTTTTTGTTTTTGTTTTTGTTTTTCTTCTCTCTAGCCCTGTCTTTTGTCTCAAGGCCTGGACTTGCTGGCCTCAAGCTTTGCTGTTATCAGCCCTCCATTTCGTCTGCTCCCCTATTCCGGCATCATACCGCAGGCGTGGCCAGAGCACACATGTACTCGAGTAAAACCCTGCGCTTTGTCTTCCCTCCCTTGTTTGTGTTGCAGTAATTATGTGGAGGACCAGGATGTGAAGATGACTAACGAGAACCAGATAGTCCATCAAAATAAGAAGAAGCAGACTGCTGATCCAGGTGGGGCCTGTCAGTGTGTTCTGAATGTAATTGCTCACGTGACATAGTAATGTATTACAGTATAATGCATTTAGTCTAATTAGGTGATTCTCGACCCAAATCAATCCTCAGTATATTTATTTGTACACACTCACTGGACCCCTGCAGGGCCCTGGACCTGACGTTGGCCGAATTGGCCATTTTCCTATCTTAGCCCCCAGAGTGTAAAATGGCTAAATGGCAGTCATGTGAATATTGTCAATAGCTTCAATATGTCAATTATGTTTGTTCTCCCTCAACGCAGCCCTTCGGCCTAAAACCTGCATGACTGACGCCAGGAAGCAGGGAAAGCGGAGGTACTGACACACAGACATGATGTCAAGCTACACTCTAATGAAAGGAATAGGGGAGGGGAGGATCTATGAGTGACTACTTCGCAGTCTTGTGGTTGACTCCTGTACCTCCCTTACAAAACCAATTCCAAAGCGCTCAGTTTGCCATCCTTATGGTGACATGCGTTTGGCTGCCTATGATGTCCCCGCTGCAGAGGACAGGCTGAACAGTAATGAACACAGTGGGTTTGTATGTGCCCACGGGATTCCACTTAATGGTTGGATTGCTATGTTTGGATCCCTTACTATATAGACACTCCAACAGATAATATCTGTTACTGACGACTCGACGAGTGAGAAATGAAAGGAAAAACCAACATAACGTGTCTTAGTAACGTGTTGGGCCAACACAAGCCACCAGAATAGCTTCAGTACGCCTTGGCATTGATTGCACGAGTCTCTGAAACTACTGGAGGGATGCACCATTCTAAAAAAAATAGGTTCCCTTATTTGGTGTTTTGATTAAGGTGCTGGAGAGCACTGTCCAATAACAGATCAGTCCTAAATCTCCCATAGATGATCAATTGGATTGAGATCTGGTGACTGTGAAGGCTATAGGATATGATTGGCAATTGACATAATTTTCATACTTGTAAAACCATTCAGTGACCCCTCACGGCCTGTGGATGCGGTCACTGATATCCTGGAAGAGACCACTCGCATCAGAATAGAATTGTTTCAACATAGAATAAAGGTGATGATCACTCAGAATAACTTTGTATTGTGACACTTCCCTCTAAGCCAGGAGACAAGTGGACCCAAACCATGTCAGGAAAATTCCACCACAGGATAACATATCCTCACTGTAGGGGTCATGTATTCAGGCCTTTACCATTCTCCTGATGTATGCTACATTTGCACTCACCACCACTTGTGGTGAGTATGGTGACTATATTAACATTTTCTTATTTGTGTGTAAACCACTGAACTCTCAAATGTGCATTTGTCTTTGTAACGGGTGAGTTATCACTGCAAACTTAGTATAATATCCCTCTCTACGTAGTTGTCGATGGACTGTCACAGTCTGATCACGTCCTACATTGACATTCTCAGTCACTTGAGGAAGAGTTGCTCTTCTGTTTTTCTTTACACATTATACTAATGCACGAGCATCATGGTCATCATGTTCTTTCAACCACAATTTATGATCCAATTTACTTATAATTAACTGTAAAAAAAATATCCAAATGCAGGTGTTGATCTCTTCAGTCACTGTTCCTATTGAAAGACTTGCAAGTTGAGCAGCCTTTGTGACTGAAACTCCTGACATTTGTGCCCCAGTAATAAATCCTCTTTCATTATCACATAATCAAATGTTTATACAAGATGGGAATGGATTTTAATTGCTTAATTTACCATGCAGTACACCTGTATGGAAGCAGATGCATTCATTGTGTTTCTCCACTCAGCTATTCAGCTTTTTCCTTTAATTTGTCACAAATCTGTATTTTATCCCGTTCCCGTGTAGTTATCCCCTGTTGCCCCTCCCACTGTGTCAGGGTAAACCATGAAGCTGCAATCGGCCAGCCCTATTATTGTGCCTATAGTCCTAACCACTATTATCTGTGGCTGCTACTTGTGACTTTTGTGCTGTGTACTTTAATGCTGCTTGTGGTGCACAGATTGACAAAGCTCTAGGGCACAGGCAGACCTGCATAACAAGACACTGCAATTTTTACACCTGTAAGTGAATTTTAACTCTGCTGTCAAGCTGTAGGTTTGATTTATGAGAGCCCTCAGACCTGGCAGTGTCATCTGACTGACACGCCCGCAATGTGCACCAACCAATCTTATTGCTATGCAGTTTGATGTTACTTTATATATATTGTCTAATATATTACAAAGACTAATGGTTTTACATGGAGCAAGTGGTGGTAAAGGGGGTTTTCACCTTTGGAGGATTTATATTTGATGGCCAAAGTGGTTCATTTGTTACAGATGTTTGAGAGCTACATTTTTGCTAAGCTCAAATGAAGACTACAGCCATACTAGCTACAGTGGCTATTTAGAGACTTCCTTTCAGACAAATATTTGGCACTCCACATACAGTAATGCCAATTATGTCAATCAATGTTTTGTCCTCCCCTCTAAGTATAATCTTTTTCTGCTCAGCACCAGGTAGAAAGACTTGTTTATTATCCAAGTGACCTTTATAGAAGTTGCTATAGGAAAACTATTTGGAGAGAATTGTTTCTTGAATCTGTAAAATATCTTTCCAACAGTGTTTTTGAAACGTGTTGGAAAAACTACATCTGCCAGTTATGTTTGGATGTTGAGTAGCTCACAGAAACCTTTGAATATGCAAATACAGTCAACATACCTCAAAGAGGGGAAAGGTTATATTTAATGTGGGATGAAATCTGCTTCTACCTTCATGATAATAATTGTAATTGGTGTTGTACCAAACTATGCTATATAATATAATATACTGTATTACTTTGTTGCATGGAACAGTCACCTTCTTGGCTGATATTACCATTTTAGACATTTTTGTCTTTCTGAGGGGAAACCAACCCTGCTGCTTCATTGAGCCACACTATAGCCTATTTCATACTCTATGCCCTTGTATACAATGGGAGGAATCACATGATATGAAATGCAGTATGTTTTTAATTTCAGTAAGTGTCCAAGGGTGACAATAGCCATCACTCTGTCTAATCTCAGTCCTGCTCCGAGCAGTGGTGGCTATTATTGTATGAGTTGTTGATGTTCTGTGTTGAAAAAATATTTGATTATTTTTCTAATCTTGTTCATATTATACCTGTATTAGCTGTAGGTATATTTGAATAAATAAACCTACGTTTCTGGAGAGAAGTCAAACACCTAGAGCAGTGATTCTCAACCTGTAAGCCGCAAGTGGGCCCCCAAATAATTGGCAAAACACTAAGATTTATATAACTTTCCATCTAAAAAAATGACATGGTATTTATTCTTTAAAACCTTGAAAATGTGTTTTCATTGTTATACCGATAAACAGGAACTTTGCCTTTGATCCAAGATGGAACACAATCGTGTGATCATTAAAACAAGCAGTGAAATGCGTTTCACGGCAAGGCATAGTTGAGACATAATTTGTTCAGTATCCTATTTGCTTCAGTTGAACTGCAGCCTCTGTGCTCTTATCTTCTCCACTCCAGCCCCTGGCAGCAGACACCAGCAACAGTGAGTAGTGTCCTGAAATGCCCTGTCAGCACACCCTTGTGGTCGATCCCTGTAATTGAAGATTTCTCCAGTTTCCCAATTCATAAGATTTGGTGATAATATAACATTAATATTAAATTAATTATTACAACTAAAAATACATTGCATGGACGCACCTGGAACGTATCCTCAGTGATACTCTGCCAGGGCTGGGAGGTAGACTTCTGGCGCATGGAAGGACTAGGCTCTGTGGGTTCTCTCCTGTCCGGGCCCCTCCTACGTCTCACCAGGTCCACTCCTGCTCTCACCAGGCCCAGGACCTGTGTGTTGCACCAGAGTCCCAGCACCAGACACTTCATTCAGGAGTGTTGGGCAATGTTTCCGCAGGGCAATGGTGCTGCGGCTCCACTTGCTGCTTGCATGGCCCTCTTAAAGGCCTCACCGAGCGTTGTTGGGCTTCCACCTCGCCATTTGTTCTATAGCCATTTGTTCTATAGCCTTTTGTTTCTGAGTTATTTAACTTAAACGCCCAATGCATTCTCTATGGCAATAGCACAAACTTTGGCATGCTACTAGTCCTACATACTTACACCTAGCAACCCCATTCTAGCCTACTTGTTCATCTTACGGTGGACATGTTTGCCTGAAAAGGAATCTTTGAAATGTTTCATAGTTTTAGAAATATAGTGCTTACAAATTTACAATGGGGCTCAATGGCAGACATTGGCATGTCAAAAATCACTTTCACCTAGAAACTCCATTCACACTTTTTATTATTCAGCTTACTGTGGAGACACATGCTGGAACTTTTTACTTTGAAATGTTTTATAGTTTTCTGAGTTATTTAACTTAAACGCCCAATGCATTCTCTATGGCAATAGCACAAACTTTTGCATGCTACTAGTCCTACATACTTACACCTAGCAACTTATTTAACTCATTTCTGAGTTATTTAACTTAAACGCAGGCTGGGGCGCTAACCCATACTGCTACATTCTGGCTGTCACCCGTCTCTCCGGTGGTCACCAGACTATACCTGGTTGTCACGTCTATTCCTATGAGTCACTATAAATAGAACTATAAGGATACATTTTCGATGCAGTTACTATATCGTTACACCCGTACTAAAAATGCATGGATGCACCTGGGGCTGAGACGTATCCTCAGTGATGTATCCTGAGGTCATGGGGTTTTGGGTCTACCAACATCATACCCATCATAACCCCCCAACATCATACCCCTCCATTTTTTAGGTTTTAGACAGGCCAACATAATTAGAAAGTTGATCTTGTCCAGCTCGTTTGCATCACTCGGGTGAGCCTCTTCACAGTAAACTGACTTGGATACAGTTATAACCATTAGAGATTACTCTCATGTAATTATGTGTGAATTATGGTCCCATGGATCGATTTTGAATGATGTGATACTATTATCAAACATAAACCATCCTTTCCAGAACTGGGACCATTGCTCATGGTGGAAAGAAAAAGACAGACACTTGGTATCTATAAATATATCACCCGAGTCATTTTAATGTGCAATACAATTCATTGTCTTATTTAATAAGGAATGACATTCAGTTAATTTTCTGCTCCCAATTCTAGCAGAGCAGCAATTGAAAGGTAGTGAAAGAGTCCACTGGAATCCTACCCCTCGCACAGCTAGTTAGCAGTGAAGACTGTGTTCCTTTAAATCTTCCCTGGGAAGATGCCCTCCTCTCTCTGGTCATCCCATTTCTGAATCTGAAGAGCAAATGGGTATACAAATTTACTTTAAGTCTTAATATTGTTGATTTACAGTTAATTTGCTGGAATTCTATAATTCATTTGAATTTATGGGTTTAAAGTGCCATATGATGCTTTATTAGAATTAGTTATTTAATAATGTACAGTAATTTACCAACTATCAGCTCTCAATGGGCCATTGGGTCACACCCACAAGGAGAATACATTATTTTATTGTATTTGTAGATATACATTTTAGTAACATTCAATTGAATTGTCTGTAGTTTATATTAGCAATAAGAAAGGGACATCCCAGTCAAGCTGGGGTTTTCAAGTGGTGGTCCGTGGACCACCAATTGAGAACCTGTCTGTGAAGGTATTGCATGTGGTCCCTGACCACATGCAATTCAGTATAGGGACTTTTCTCCTACTAGTTGAGAAACAGTACACGATATGTCAGTGTAGTCATTCACTGGGAAGTTGGAGGTCAAGGAATTCCACAGAAAGTGGGAGTTAGAATCTCAGAAGGAAGTTAAGTCATCATGAGAAAACATGCCCATGTATTTGCATAATTTATGCTTAGTCAGATCAGTGTTTCTAAACCTTTTGAGCTCTGGACCACTACAGCATATTTCAGTTAAATAATAAATATATATTATATTATATATATATAAGATTTTTTTGCGTGTAGTATCGTGCAACATATATCTATATTTTCTCATTTTAGAATTATGAAATTATGAAAGATTATTTAAACATATTTTAATACAAACATTTTCCCATAGACCACCTGCAGGCCTAATGCCATGGACCACTAGTAGTCCATGGACCATTGGTTGATTCAATGACATGGAATGGAGTCTTTCCGAAAAAACTCATCCGACTTAGGGCCGATTCATACTCCTATTTTAGAGCCGAATAAAAGTCGGTTCGGCTCTGTAGAGCCTACAATTTGACGTCATTTTAGGTTCGGGGGGGGGCCGGGTACCGTCCTAAAGTCGGCTCTTCGGTGCTACTGAAATTTTCGAGCCGAAATCATTTCGGCACTACAGTGCCGAAACAGCGGTAAAATAGGAGTATGAATCGGCCCTTAGCCCCTATCTCCACCCAAGACAACAGTGGTGCCCCCACCTGCCCTCCCCAGGTTGATTAACAATCAACCTGAGGAGGGTAAGGGTGGTGGGCCCTGCTTCACAATCAGTTGAAAACCCCTGTCTTATAAAGACTTAAAGATCCCATGTTGTGGATAGAACTAATCTTGTACAATGTACATGACTAATAACACACTCTATCTGGGAGTGTGTTTTTAATTCCCATGAGGGGATGCTCAGAGGAAGGCTCAGAAAGATTAATTTGCTTGACTTCTGCCAAACGACAAAGTCAGGACTCAGGCCACATATAGCAAATAGTCACAAAATGTGTTGCTATTAAAATTCTGGTGATGAACAAAATTAAGTTGTGGGAGCTGGAGAAGTCCAGAAGTGGGAAGCATTTATTTACCCAGGAGTTGGGACAGAGTGAGGTGTAGACCCTCCTATACCATTCACAGGGGGCGATGTCCACTCCTTTGGCGTCCAGAGCTTTCTGGCAACGGTGATAGTCTAAAAACAGCAATGAATATAAAAATAAAAATGAACGTAAACAACACAAACAAATCAGCCATTCCTCTTCAAACTGCAATGAAGTATGTTTAAATGGCCTACTGTAAATAAATCCCAATAATGATGACAGCATGATGATGACAATCAGACCACCTGTCATGAGTACACGAGTCAGACAGACTGCTCTTCTGAACACTAGTGACCTGGCTACTCACTTTG
The DNA here is from genome assembly GCF_963924005.1 of Protomyctophum bolini. Lineage (NCBI taxonomy): Eukaryota > Metazoa > Chordata > Actinopteri > Myctophiformes > Myctophidae > Protomyctophum > Protomyctophum bolini. Next base: position 19,396,234 of record NC_137879.1, on the reverse strand, counting down.
ACAAGAGTTTCAAATGTAGTCCTAGACCTGCCATGTTGAGGACCAACATAGGTGTTTCAATTTGTCTGAACAGTCTAATTGACATAGAACCAATTCATCTGTTTGCAACACCTGCTTGGTCCCCCACATGGCAGGTGTACGACTACATTTGAAACTCATTCATTTCTGGTGTATAGTTGTTGTTTTTTTCAATATATAATGAGGCTACCAAACCAACAGTCAACAGACCTATGCTCAAATTGGATTAGCTTTAGCCTGGTTTCCAGCCCATAGACCCCGCCCAGTCCACTGAGTGAACTGTTTCAGGAAGCTTCAGTCTGCTTATTTAAAGATCCTCATTTTGACCTCAACCAATTTAGTGGCCTTTTAGGGACTATAATCATTATTAAATAATTCTTTGTATGTATATATGCAGATTATGTGCACACAATATATGTGGGTTTAATAGATCATATTATTGATGTATGCATTTTGAGGTGTCAGAGAAGTAGTACAGGAAAGGTGTAATTCTGGGGAAATTGCAAAGTGTGGTTGCCTCGATCGCACAGACGCCTTCGGAAATATAGGCCCCTCCCACAGATATTTTGAGTAATTTGAAGGGGATTTATTCCCCAAAAATCATGTTTTTGCAATAAAAGTTTGGGTTTTTTTCTCGCATTTGTGGCGCCCCCTATGGATGAAAATGGAATTGCTTTTGGCTCTGTTGATTAAACCACCCTCGACATTAACATTTGGGGAGGATTGCACATGATTTGTGGCATTTTTTTGTTAAATAGGCTCCTCCCCCTAACTTTGGAAGACGATTACGGCCGAACGATATACAGACTAAGATTCTGCCTGTGGTGTTTTAATAATTGGACTAGACCTGTACGTGCCCGTCGGTCACCAGCCTACAGTACGATGCAACTTGGGAACCTAATAATACCCATTGTCATAGCACCCGTTTTAACTATCTCTCTGTCTCCCTTTTGTGCCCATACTGTATACGGAGATCTCTGTAGCAATACCCATTGTCGTAGCACCCATTTTAACTGTCTGTCTGTGTTCCCACATGGAGATCTCTGTATCTGTCTGTCTGCCTGTGTCTGAATAGTGCAAACTGACAGTGGACTGGTTAAGTAATCAATTGGCAGGTGTGGGGTTGCCATTGGCTGAGGCAGAGGTTAGAAATTGCACAGGTGAGAGGAGAGGAGGCCTCATTAGGCCCACTGGCAGAGTCTGGACAACGGTGTATGCCCTGCATAATGGAATGGTCAATGTCTGTGCATGCATGTGCAAATTCAGATCAACTGGGCAAGACAGTGAGGAGCAGGGGGGTATGAGAGATGACATACATACAGACATTCCGTATGTTAGATTGGCTATAGCTACAAGTAGCCTGCTATACGGTAATTAAAAATAAAACACTTAAAACCTAATTCAATTATTAAATCATCTTCAATCCACAAATAACATGCCATAATATAGCTGCCTTGCTTGAGATTGTCACTATCTGTCTGGCATTCTTACCCATATAGTTAATAAAACAGTTCTTTGTCTGGTTCTGGTTCGGGAATCTGGAGTCAAACGGTGCAGTGCGGTAGTTCTTGAGCTTGGTTTGAATGTCCTCTGCCATCTTCAGCTCTGTTAACAAAATATTATTATTTTACATGATGCAAGATAACAGGCAAATTGAAGGTGTGAATGTAGGCTAAATGTAGGCTAAAGGTTCATTTCAGGTCAGCAACAAACTTTGATATTATTCCCTGTATTGTTGCAATTGGTGACTTTCAATAATATACTGGAATGTTCTACAGAAGTACTGCACCTTAAGTCACATGACTGGGTTTTTCACAGCTGCTATCTGATGAATGATTACTATATACAATTTGATTGGTTGTTTATACCTACTGTTGTGTATTTAATGTGTCAGCCTATTCTCAAACTATGCCTGAAGATTAAGAAGGCCAAAAGGCCGAAACGTTGCTACGACTCTTATCAAAATAAACCTCTTGAACCAGCAAGTGGAGGTGTGCGGGTCTCTCCTCCTCTAAAACGTTTGCTGTTCTGCCAGGACCTATACGCACCTGCTGTAAAATTAAACCGGGTGTGCGGAAGTATCATCTCTCGAATAAGTCAGCAACAAACAAATCCCACCTCTTCAGACTCCACCTATAGCTCACAGCGCACTTGCCGTATAACACCCTACTTGCCCTAGCCTTGACGACCTTGCAGGTGTAAGGCTAAATTATGTAATTTAGATAGCATATTATGTAGACATTACTAGACAAAGCATTCTATAGCCCTATATACAGTGACAGTACAGTACAGTAGAGGGACCCCCTAGGGACCCCCACACAAACTCTGTCATTTCTCGACTGTTTCGGACCCGGGGCGGCTAGCCGGAACCGGCCCGGCCCCATGGGTGCATTCCTGTGGGTCTGGATGTTGCACCACTCAGTTCACACAGGTGTGATTTTTTATTTCTGTTTCGCAAACATTTACACTGCTGTTGCTCAGGTATACACAAGACAGTAATATCATCAGTGTTTGTTTAATGCTGAGTGTACAAATAGAACCAAATGGACCCGTAAAGGTCCATTCTGTGGTACAACCGTACATCCTGAGTGTTCATTTAGGCTACTGTAACTCTGAGAGTGTACAAAAAAGGAACCAAATGGACCCATGTGTAGGCTACAAATGGAACTTGTCCATAACGTCCATTTGGTTCCATTTCGTACACTCTCAGATTTTAATTAACCCTTAATTGGGATATACCTGCACACCCAAGGCCAGATCAGTCCTCTCCAGGGTTCTGTTAAACAACTACCGGTAAGCAGCTTAGCAGCTACCTATAGGCCTACGTGCAGCCCAGGGCAGTTCACGGGTCCCTTAGGCTTAGGGTTTAGTATACGTTCTGGGTCTCTAATGCACTGCAGCCAGGGAAATTGATTTGGAGAGGCCCTTCGGACCCAAATAAATACTAACCGATGAAGGTGTTAGGTTCTTAGCTTAGCCTGATCCTTGATGATTATTTCTATAGGTATTTGATGTATTGTGTAACTGTGTTGTTATATCCTATAAACTTTATAGGATATAACAACACAGTTACACAGTGTCTCTCTCTCTGGATTGGGACTGAGAGGTGAAAGCATATGCTACTGCTAAATGCCTAAATTGTAAAATTTCAAAGCAAAGAGGAATATTTCAGGTTATTCATTTTTTGTTGAAAAATCAAGAATGCATCACCTCTGAGATTATTCCATCGATCAAAATTAGCCTACATTTTTTTATTTTCTTTTTTTTTACAAAGAACTGAACCCTATATCCTTGCCTTAAGTTTTCTCTTATAGACCTATTCAAACACAAATGTAATGGCTCATTTTATATAGCCTACAATCGCTGCCAGTCAATGTAAATAGTTTCAGTTTCAGTCTTCAGATGAGCTATATAGGCCTATATATTGTATGCATTGACAATTTGACAGAAACCATATATAAAGTAAAATCAATGTAGTAGACCTACTTCTGATAATGAAAAACTAAATAAATGGTAGACTACCTTGGCTTGTGCCGGTCCTAGGTTGTTCAAAATGACTTGTAGTATCCTAAGAGTCGCGTGGAGTGCCCAATGCGCGTCTGAGTCCACTGCTATAGTGCAGCCAGTGCGCCGTGCGCGCCTTTTTAAGTGTATGCTGCTAGTGGTCGTGCAGTCCTGCTATAACGGCATGGTGGATCATGCATGCAGGTCACATTGGAATGGAAGATAAATATTTTCCGCGTGCACAAGGCAGGACTATATACCGGACATAGGCTATAAATATAGACAATCAAAGGAAATCCGGTGAATGTAGAAATCATACGGCTGCAAAACGACACAAATGTTTTTATTTTATTTTTTACATTTTATTTTGTATCCACACTGCATATGACACAAAGGCGGAAATAGAGTAGTTAATATAGTCTATGCACAATATTATGATGGTACAAAGGCGGAAATAGAGTATAGCCGTATAGTCTAAAGTTAGATAAACAATGTGACATGTCACAGGTGTATATGCCAATTTCGCTCCTTGTCCTTGGAGATGTCCAAATCAAGAGCACCTGTTCCAGCCTTCCATGCAGGTTTTCTTGTTGCTTGCCTTGAATTGATATCAGTCCACTCCACGGTAAACTGTTGTTAACTGTGTGCGGTGCATGGTCTCAAATTCAATGCATAAAGGAAAACTGGCAGAAAATGACTCGCACTCCACAAAAACTTAGACAGTAGCCTCTTTTACTTAGAGCATAAAGAAAATATATTTCGTTATTTTTTATCATGCTCATAGTGTGTTGTGGAAGCAATTAAGGTGTAAAAAGCAGCACGTTTGTATGTATTTAATTGAATTCAATTGTGCAATCTATTTAGAAGACGTATATGCCTACGGTAGCTAGCTTACTAATTAAACCATCACATCTGCCTGGCTCTAGCGTATAGGCTATATCTAAATTAGCCTACTCGTCTCTTAACCAGGAATGTAGCGCTTTCGAAAAAGAACCGCTGCCCGACCATGTTGCCCGACAGCACCTGTCGCACGGGGGCGCAATGAAGCGCCTAACTAAACTTGTTCATGGTTAATCAAATGTCAAGTTAATATTGGCAATTGGCACGGTTCTATTCCTTATTATTTGCACATGTCACTCATTCATCATGGTCAACTCATGGTCTGACAGTGACAAAGCACATATACTAGGCTGCAGTCCATCACTATAGCCTACTAAATAAAGCAGGGATTGTGACCACCACTATGACGGGCTGCATTTCCATATTCCGTAACCGTATACAATCCATATGCTTTTACAAAGAGGATAACGCGTGCCGTCGCGTGGTCAAGTAATCTCTCCATATACTAAAACTGTCCTGTTGTTTCTGCCTACTGTACAGCAGCAGCAGACACTCCACATATTGCTGCGCTGAAGTCAGCCGGGACGTGAATCATGTATATGCAAATTGCAAAACCCACGTTCTGCAATAATCGCAGACCCTGCTAATGGCAGTGTGCGTCATCATGGCCATATCGTGGTTAATATGTAACACATCACACTCCGTCTAGCCTATCGGTTGATAACATTCGAAGCGGGTCGTCTGATAGCTGTTGTGGCTACGTGACTGTCTGCTCGTCCAGGCTCCGCGGCATAGCCCTTCTTTCTGCACATGCATTGCCAACCAAAGGTCACATCACAATGATCACATGCACTACCCAACTCTATGGCACTACCTAGATATGTTTTTTTTTCTTTATTTTATTTTTTTACATTTGTTACTTGTAAAAGGATGTGCATGCTGACCCTAGCTGGCCCTGCACTTGTCATTAATTCGGTCCATTTAGCTACTTGACCTATATCCGTATGTAGACTAGTACTATACTATTTGTATTGTTGTAGGCCTATACTCTTGTACTCTCAAAGACAAATATTTTACTTTATGACTCATTAAAAGTTAGCTGGGTAGCTAACAATGTATACATTTTAGGAAGGGAAAACCCATTATAGCATCACAGCTGTGATTCCTAATTTATTTCTACTCTAATCAACACACTTTACTTATATAAGTAAAATATTTTTGAATAGGCGGCGGCCTACTAAATATTTTAGTATCAGTAGCCTACTTTATTTTAATTCAGTTGAGTATAGTATAATATATGACCACAAGTACGCCTATATATTCTTTGACTCAAGTAGGCTACTATAGGGCAGGGATACTCAAATAGATTTACCTGTGGGCCACATTACAAAAATGGCAAGGGGCCAGGGGCCAGTAGATAAAATTACGACATTAATGATACTTGATAACTTCTCTCTTTCAATTGCTTTATTTTCGCAAAATGTATCAAAGTACAATGTGCATGCACACAATATGTAAATAAATAAATGTGTTACATTTTCTTGCATAAACACAAAGAGCTGTTTCCATAACTGCACAAATTATTGCACATAACATGAGTAGCTGTTATAATAACATAATAACATAACATGCGTAGCTCTTTGCCTGCCTGCATGCCTGCCTGTCTGTCTGTCTGTCTGTCCATGAGTAGTTATTTGTCTGTCTGTCAATGAGTATAGCTGTCTTACTGTCTGCCTGTCTATGAGTAGCTGTCTGCCTGCCTGTCTATGAGTAGCTGTCTGTCTGCCTGCCTGCCTGTCCAATTGTCCATGAGTAGCTGTCTGTCTGCCTGTCTGAGTAGCTGTCTGCCTGCCTGCCTAATTGTCCATGAGTAGTTGTCTGTCTGCCTGTCTATGAGTAGCTGTCTGCCTGCCTGCCTAATTGTCCATGAGTAGCTGTCTGTCTGCCTGTCTATGAGTAGCTGTCTGCCTTCCTGCCTGTCCAATTGTCCATGAGTAGCTGTCTGTCTGTCTATGAGTAGCTGTCTGCCTGCCTGCCCAATTGTCTATGAGTAGCTGTCTGTCTGCATCTATGAGTAGCTGTCTGCCTTCCTGCCTGTCCAATTGTCCATGAGTAGCTGTCTGTCTGTCTATGAGTAGCTGTCTGCCTTCCTGCCTGTCCAATTGTCCATGAGTAGCTGTCTGCCTGCCTGTCCAATTCTCCATGAGTAGCTGTCTGTCTGCCTGTCTATGAGTAGCTGTCTGACTGCCTGCCTGTCCAATTCTCCATGAGTAGCTGTCTGTCTGTCTGCCTGTCTATGAGTAGCTGTCTGCCTGCCTGCCAGCCAGCAAGTTGGTTAACAGAAAATAAATTGTTATGGCTGAGTAAAATAAAATACAATAAACACAATTTGCCTGAAAATAGATTACCCAGCTATGACCTTTTTCATGAAAAAAAATGAGTAGTGATATGGCTGACTGAGTAAAATAAAACAATCTACCTGAAAATAGATAGCTATAAGTGAAGAGCAATTTCCGCAATTTCCGCAATTTCCATTTCCGCAATTTCCATTTCCGCAATTTCCTCAATTTCCATTTCCGCAATTTCCATTTCCACCATTTCCGCAATTTCCGCAATTTCCATTTCTGCAATTTCCGCAATTTCCATTTCCGCAATTTCCTCAATTTCCATTTCCGCAATTTCCATTTCCACCATTTCCGCAAATTTCCATTTCCGCATTTCCGCAATTTCCTGAGCCTGTTCCACAGATTCATATTAATATATGGCTAAATATATTAAAAAGCATGTTCAAAATAAAACAGACCAATCTTTAGAAAGAGCTGTTTAGGCATAACCCCAGCATGTTTTGAAGTTCTGACATGTGCATCATAATATAATAATTATAGCTACAGAATCTTGGATTAAGGAAGTAAAAATCACACTTTTGTTAAGTGAGGGGCGCATCACTCCTTTATACAAACATCTTACTCTGTTTAAACGAAACAAACATTAAAAGTCCATAAACTTGGCACCCTATGTTTGCTCTGAGTCTAAACAAACAAAAGTCCATAACTTGGCTGCCACGACGTAATTTCTGAAAGCCACACATTGGAGGGGAGAGCGCCCCTCAAATAGATAATGCAAAAACAGTAATATGGCTCTTATCATCGTACATCATCCAATAAAAATAATTATATACAGTACATGAATTTAATTTGTTTAAACTTATCTTTTAACCATGATACAATGTTAAAAAAATATTCAATGTATTTAATGTTATATATATATTCAGCCCCGAGCTGAATTAAAACAGATGCAGTGTTTAGAAAAGTCGATTTGCTCGTCCACATCCTTTCATTGTCAATGAGATTTAATGTTTGTGTTGCCACAAAAAGATGGAGGAAGTTGCCCTCAATGACAACTGGAAGACAACGTAACCTTGACATTCCTACCTGCAGGCTCTGTCGTGGCAATAGCCACACAGCTGTGTGGGTAGAAGATATCTTCATCTTCGCGGGGAAAGCACTACAGCATGCTTTATGCAGGGCGGACCCAGACTAGATGCACAGTTAATAACATCTACAAGTTGGACACCAGTTCAACCACCATGTAACATTAGTTCATTTATTGCCAAAATTCAAACAGAAATCTAGTCAAAACAGAAGGAAAAGACAGGTACAGCTGGTGAGCCTGTTCCACAGGTTCAATATATTAATATATGCCAAAATATATATTAAAAAAAATACCCCACACAATTTTAAAAGCATGTTCAAGGGTAAGAAAACAGACCAACCTTTAGAAGGAGCTGTTTAGGCATAACTCAGCATGTTTTGAAGTTCTGACAGTGTTCATCAAAATACTTAGTTACAGCATCTTGGATTAAGGAAGTACCTTATATTCTCTAGTCTACAGTACCCTCTACAGTATAAGGCTACCATTTCTCTGAATGTAAAATCCATAAAAAACATGCAACTCAGTTGTATACACAATGATGAACCTCTGGTACCATTATACCAACAATCAGTTAACATTTACTACCATCTAATTTAATCTCATTATGTCTAGTCCCAGGAAATCCACCCAATATAAAACTATAGCCCTTATTTGTGTACTTAAGGGTGCATTAAGGGTGCCGTAACTTACTTGTAACACACATGATCAGTGACATTGTGTACTATGAACAGTGACATTGTGTACTGGCGTGATTTGGCTGCCTTTTAAAGCATAGTGCAACTATCAGTTGCATAGATCCATATATTCATATTATTCTCTCAGAGACACGTGTTGCCGACAGAGCATTTACGCTCAAAAGTGCAAGAAACAATAAAGCAAATCAAGTCATCTCAACAAATGATGTGTAGTTTCAGCAGTCGGTGAAGTGATTGTCAGAAGGCATTCTGAGCACTGACACCATAGCGTTGTCTAGTGCTTCAAAAAGTAAAATAGATAAGGTTGACCTAAAAACAGCATGTCTACATTCAGCATGCTATGAAGCACTAATGCCTGACAAATACTATTCCAATTTCCTTATTATCTTGCATTATTTTGGACAGTGAGAAAGGTGCCAGAGAGTGTGGGGTTGACATGCAGAAAAGTGCCCCGGGTCGGGTCAGCTTTGAACCAGGGACAGCTGCGGGAAGGAGTATAGCCTTATTTATGTGGTATGCACTCTTACTCGGTGATCCACCGGGTGCCCAAAGTCATATTCTAATTTCAGGTCAACTTGAGCATGTTAAACAACAAAGGAATTGGTTTGGTTGACAGCAGTTTTAAGGCAGTCATGTACAGTCATGTTTTGTTATGTTCAATGTCAAAATAGCTACTACGCTATTTTGGTTGCCACATGAATGGATGTGTGGTACATGTAAACAGTGGTGCTGTCAGTCGTCACTGAAGCGGAGTCTGTTGAAGACCTCTTTAATTTCGTCGTTGCTCTCTGAGCTGCTCCCGGTGCCAATGCGTAGTACCCTGCTGTTGGGGACGTCCTGCTTCAGCTTCCTCTTACTGAGGGTCACAGTGCCCTCCGCTCCCTCACCAGGTGGACCCGTCAGCAGGATGTAGCAGGCATGGCGCCCACGCTCCAACAATGTAGCTGAGATAAGGACAGATAAAATATTGTACTTTATACATACGGTACACACACAGCACATGGTCAACAGTCGAGCAAGGTATTTGCCACAGTAGTGTGTAGACTATGCATGACTATGTGCTGGGTGTGTACAGGGGCGGCAGTGGCTCAGGAGGCAATAATGAATTGCATTTTTATAGTGCTTTTCCAAATGCACAAAGCGCTTTACAATGGTTCATTCATTCATACATTGGGAGGTGAAGCGGCGCCAGTGTCCTCACTTCCCACACCAATGGTGGCAAGCTCACACCGACCAACTCATTGGAGGCAAAGTAGGGTTCAGTGTCTTGCCCAAGGACACTTCGACATGTGGACAGGAGGAGCCGGGATTCGGACCGCCGACCCATGGATCATTGGACGAATTGGAAGACACTGATTTGTGCCAAATTTTCACGATTTTTCAAAAAGAGCTATTTTTCAATAGCTAAAGTATAACATAATGCTTAGTTAAAACACCAAAACGGGTTCCCGTCCAGAATGAGTTAATATCAATTAAAAAAAACAAAAAAAACACATAGTAATCAAACTCACCTTTAAATGCAATGATGTGGTCCATGATATTGGTTGACTCTAGAAGGACTTTTGAATAGTGTGGATGCAGCATGTAGGATCGACGGTCCTCATTCAGTGGTATCTGGAGAACATTAAAAACAGGTCAGTGTCAGGCAAAATCTATGACCCATTAAATGCTAAACATCTCATTTATATGTTAATGGAAAAAAACTATAAGGAAATCATAACGTGATATTATGATAATAAATGTAATAACTTTAATAAATTATAATCTTTGATATGTAATATCCTAGAAATTCTGATTGGAAACATTTCTGTGTAATCCAGGAGGAATCCATAACAGACTCACAGAGGTGTTGGTCTCTGATGGCATCATGCCCCAGAACATGAACACAGAGAAGGAGTTGATGGTGTTGACGGAGGCTGGTCTAGGGGAGTTGGCACTGGCCATCAGCTTGACTTCCCACAGCACACCACCTGATGCCCCATCCAGAATCGCCAACTAATTAAAGATTATAGACAAGTATTAAAGACATATTCACACACGGATTGTCTACCCGCTCTACCATATCCTTTTTTTTCTTTTCTTTTCTAGCTTTTTCCACCCAATACCATTGTTAGGCCAATTATTACCAATTTTCCCCTCAAGTGCAGTCCCTGCCACTGCTAAGTGCTAACCTCTACAGTTGGTCATGTGGGAGGGTGCTAGATAACTTGCCTGCAGCTGACAGTGAAGAGTTTAACTGGTAGGACATAATGCATGCTATTCCTCTCAGGCACTCAGTCTCTGACCCAGCAGTGAATGAGTTCATGTCAAAGTAATAAACCCAACGTACCCTCTTTGTGCCATTTCCGATGTCCTCCTCAATCACTATATCAAGAATCGCATCTTTGTTGAAGTGACCAAAGGAGGGCTCCCTGAATAAATGAGAAGATATCTTATTAATTTCCCTTAATCTCGAGTAGTGAGTATGTATTTCATTAAAACCCATCAAAGTTTTTTAAAGAGGGAATCCACTATTGTACCTCAGCACTGCGCTGGTATTCATCCTCCACAGCGGCTGCAAACTGCTTCCATCTATCAGTACCACTTCCTCTGCAGTCACCAGCAGCAGGTCGGATGGATCGTCTTTTTTCCCCATCATCAGCACATGTCTCATTGAGCGTGACCTGACAGAGAGAACCACCACCACCAGTTGCACCACTCAGTTTAGGTGTGATTTTTTTATACACACACAGCGCCCACATTGTCAAATACCAAATGATCGTGCGCCTAGCGTCCATGGGCATGCTGGTAAAATGAGGTGTGGTCTGGAGCAAACATGGTGCACTGCTATCTTACGCACAGAGAGAAGCATTTGCGTTACATCCAGCTTTTAGTTAGTCTACCAGCACATTAACAGGTCACCACAAAATTTGAGGAACAGAGCCTCAAATGGACCAGAGGACTTTACAGTGTGTCGTTGGGTCAATAAGCATTTATCTAGTGCTTCTCCAGTTCTTTGTCCTTTAAAAGGACAAAGGACGTGGTGTAGCACAGTGGTTCTAAAAGTGGGGTCTGGGGACCCCCAGGGGTCCTCAATAAAAATCAGTTTAACTACTTCAACCCTAGTTTATATTTCGACTACCAAAAATAGCTGATCTACAGGCTCTTGACACAAAAATGTTTGAGAGCCACTGGCATAGTAATAGTCATATTAGTGTAGCCTTACTACACAACGCAAGAAACGGACTGTAAACATACACCCGAAATGCATGTATGAATAAAATGGAGCGAATGTAAAGGTGTAAACATGCTTTCTATAATATAGATGCATAATGCCTTACCACACACAGCACTGACGATGCATAGGAATGTATTATCACAATTTCTATATATAGTATCAGTGGTTTCAGGGCGCCTACTCAAAATGTACTGACCACTTAACCCCAAGTGCCATTTGGCTGCTATGGTCAGATGGGTGGGCTGTGTGCATTTTATTATGTATATTTTATAAACATTTATCAACCAATTATTGTGTTCCAGCTTGGATCAACAGAACCAACGTAGTATACATTAAGTTTGTATTTATTGGTATTAATATGAAAACTAAAAAATGCACCCTGTTGTTTTTAAATATATATTTAATTATATTTAATGTTTTGCCAATTATTTTGGGGCCCATTTGAAAAATCACTGCTGCTTTGCCTTGTTTATCCTAAGTTTTTTTTTCTTGGAAACTCAGTATTATCTCTTTGTATTTCATGCTGCTGTTTTTGCAGTCTTGCGGACATGCCGAACCAACATTTCGCTACTTATACTACCTGTATAAGTGAGTGACATATAAAACCTTCTTGAATCTGGAGTCTTGTTTCTTGATTCTAAAAAAACAACAACGATAACAACACAAGCCTCTGGCTAAAGACACAAAGACATCAAACAAGCTATGGTTAATGGAGGTTTGTGACAGTCTCTTACTTACTCATAAACAGGAACAAGGCCAGTGGTGTTACTGGCTTTGCTTTCCCAGCGTTGGTCCTTTTTTAGGCCTGTCTCTATGCCTGCTTTAGCCTTGGCAGCAATCCTCCAAAGGGCCAGGCCATACAAGCCGGTATCTGAGAGCAAATACAGGACAACTCAATACTGCCATCAACTGTATACAAACATTATTACACAATGGTCGAAATGGAGACTGTAATCAGTTGAATTCTAATCAAGATACAAATTGTCACAAAATGAATGAAAATCAAAAGCAAAAAGCATAATGTAATTGTTGGGATTTTCATTTGTTTCCTAGGAAAACAGAACTAAATTGCCAGCAGACAGCCAGACACTAACCTCTCTGAAACAGTACATAGTGAGAACCTTTGGCAGTGGAGTGCAGAAGATGTCTGTCGGTCTCTGCTGAATCAAGAAGCACCTCAGATCCAACCTGGGTCCCTGTCTGCCCTGAAAGGATCAGCAGCCGTGTCTGCAGGCATGACAAGAGACAGTTAATACTGAATGGATGCTTTTCTGTTGTTTTATACTCTGACAGAAGACACTGTCCAGTGTCCTCAATGCTTTGCGATTTCACAGATCCAGGCACTCCCAGAGATTGGATGATAATTATGTTAAATTGAAATACAACACAATACAAACAAAACAAAACAATACACTGAAACAAAACTAAATAAGTAAAAAGACATTAAGTGGAAGAATGAAAATATAACAATGTAGTGCTACTGGAATGTGCTTGCACAGGTGGGGCTGCACAATAACAAAATAAATGTCATACGTGAATAGTCATGCAAATATCTCAATAGTGATACAATATACACACTTGGTGATAGTGAAAACAAAACATATGCATATTACAGGTCAATTACGCTCTTATTGCAAACACTTAGTCTGACGTTTAGTCTCAGTGCTGACCAATTCAGTCTTGGTGGTGTGCCTAGAGACTGAAGTGGTCTGGCAGAATCCCTATGGTCATAACTAGCTCTAATGAGAGAAATGATTGGTGTTAACCTTCATGGCTCCAGGGGCCACCAGAGCTACATCCCTGACACCATCACCATCCAGGTCAGGGATACTGAGAACAGGCAGAGTGCTGCTCAACCCTGGAGGATGAGGCTGTTGCCACCTGACAGTACCTATACAAATCAGAGACAGCACATTTACATTACATTCATTCAAGGCACTTAACTACCACTGTTATCACCAGTGACTTACAATATCTAAGGAGTTCTTTGCAATATTTATTATAACTTTCCTTAAAATTCTAAATGTTGGGAGCTTGTCAGAGATAGAATGGCCTGACCATGATCAAGATAGTATCAGGAAACATAACAGCACAAGAAATACCCAGCACTCCGAAGTCCTTCTGGTACTTTTAATTCATCATGCAGCACGGACAATCAGACAAATCAACACAGACGCGTTTCGGCATCAAGCCTTCATCAGTGTGTATGAAAGATGCAACAATTGTGACAGGTTTATAGGGGGGACCTGGGTGCAACACTGAAAACGATAATCTTGTGATCCGTGCACCCAATAAACTGAATATTCAGACTGAAAGTGCTTGTTTTTCTCCTCTTCTAATTTCAGCTGAACAAGAATGATGCAGTTCATCATTATATCTGTCACGGTGACTGACTACACATATTTGTGGCAGGAAGTGAGGCATGTGGAACTGAGTCAGTGGGTGATTAAGGATTAAATCATCCTAAAATACAATGACAGGAGTAGTGGGAGATTTGTTGAAAGCATTGTTCCTCAATTAGATGTTTTGACAGAATAATGGACAAACAACTGGTTCCTGACTTGGTCGACACAAAATTCCATTCTTAGTGTATAACCTAAACCAACTGAGAACAACTGGTTTAAGTATAAATGACACAGGCAGCAGAATTCGTCTCTTACCAGTGTGTTTGTCAATGGCTGTGAGCTGATCAGAGTGCGACACAAGGCAGTGCCAGCCCCTGTCTGTCTCTATGTCCAAACCACATTGCGCCCAGTGGAACTCAGGTGCCAACGGAAGCTCCCACAAAGTCTCTCCATCTGTCCCCGACACCGCTGTCACAAACACACAAGGCGAGTCCACATCTGAAACATAAAAGGAGTGTACATTAATTTCACACAGTAGCCTTATTGATACAACAGATATGTTGGCCAATGGTTACCTCTTTGCTTCATAACCCTTTTATCATGTTAGGGTCTATTAAATCTGACCATGCCAGAAACTCAACAACACATTTCTTGTATGTGCAAACATTCCGATTAGAATAATATTCCCATACCCTTGCCAGCACACGTAACATTCCGATTGCCTTCTCTGTCCTTGCGGACAAACAGGATGTCCATTACTTTGTCTTTGCTAGCATCTTCAAAGGCGAGGAAATCATAGGTGGCTATAATGGAGAACAGAGTACAATCAGCTGAGGAAGCAGAGCACATTTCAGTACAACAATACAGTGTTTGGGTGTATGTATGGCTGCAGACCTCTCTCTGCGGTAACCGGAATGCTCGCCTTAAAAAAATATTCCCCACCGACCTCACGTCAACTGCTCAGTGGGGCGGTTCTTGTATTCTTATATTTGAGTTAGTGTCAAGGTGTCTTTGAGCAAGAATCTGAACCCCTTACTCCAGATGTGCCTTGCAAGGGTAAATGTAATGCACAATCTATGTAAAGCGCTTTGGATAAAAGTGCTATATAAAATAAATGCACCATTTACTATTTGTTTTTACTGAGGATAAGGTTAGGAAATAAGAATAAGGTTAGGTTTAACCGTTTAGGCATAGTTTACTGAGGTTTAGGAATACCAGCCTGAGCAGTTACGCCGGCTGTGTATGCCCGAGGCGACTGTGTTTTGAGGTGAGCGTTCTGGTATTCCTCTCTGCTACGTCTCCTCACCTGCTTGGGGGAATGTCCTGTTCCAGGCTGTGAGATACTGCGGTCTGACAGGACAAGGAATGATGAAGGAGAATGCAAACACGATGGTCAGGCAGAGGAACAGCGACAGAAAGAAAATTGCAGTCCTCCAATGGGTTAAATTGGCAAAGCCTGAGCCTTTTCCGCAGCCCTTCTTCTTCAGCTCAGTGGCTGATGGTGCCATTCCAGCCTCTGCACCATCCTGCCCCCTCTTCAGGGGGTCGGCTTCTGTGGCATGGTCAGTGGTCTCCATCATAGTGGAACCTATGGAGCTTCTCGTCATGGAATAAGAAGTAAAGATGGAGGTTAGCGTGCAAGAATAAAACATTAATAATAAAATCATCACCATCTTCTGCGCTGAATAAATGCTGACGGTTATGAATGGCAGCACTAAAAGGAGTCTGTTAAAACATGTCAGTTCTATTCAAGACCACAAACCCATGCACACTATGCCAGCCTTTGGTGATAACTGGCATTCATGGAAATACTAAATCACAGCAGTGGCAGATCCAGCTAGTTCTACTGCACTAGTCTTTGTGGTTTTGAAGCCTATTCAGACGTGCCAGCACTGACTCCAGAGATTTCTCAGCTAAACAACAACCAACCCATGACTATCACTCATGTCCCAGCAAAACCTATGATTTGTTCTGTAGCCAGGCTGCCAGTGCCAGGGGGGAGTGACAGTATCCCACTCCATTCATCGCCCTCAAATCAGCTGCCTATGGCTCTCGAATACATTTCTACCACCTAAATTACTTAAATATTTTCACGTACAGTAGACCAAGACCACTGACACTCGCCTGATTAACAAACTTGGTGATGGTTAGCTAGCTATGTTAGCAAGCTAATTTTGCAACTAACTTATTCAACAGATGAAATGAGCATGAACAGCGCAAATATTGGCTGGGATCCAAATCTCCGCCAATTCAACTTAAAAATCATATGTTCACTTACTTTATTTCCCCACAGTCGTCCTTTGTGGCAAGCTACAAAGGCTAGCCAGTAGCCAGCAGGCCTACGTACAAACAGCTGCCAAATACCTAACCTACTCCACTGTCAAGCTTCGAGCTTGAAGCTCAGGCTCAGATCATGATGCGTAAACAAAACAAACACCGCGTGACGCGGTGCAGTGGACCGCCTACCGTATCCGGTGACTTCTTGCACATGTAAAACAGAGCTGATACCTTTTAAAAACATTAAACACATCTTAAATCTGAAGGGGGGTGGGGTTGCCAGGTGAAACCTGGCTAGTATTTTATCTCGGGTCGGCTTTGAGGAGTTTGTATACTACGGTATTTAAAATAGTCTTGAGAAAAATGCTGCTATTTATCTCAAAGTGACTGCAAAAAAAGGCTGCTATTTGTTTTAAAGAAAAGCTGTAGGCCTATACCCTGTATAACATGTATATAACTATTAACTACGCAATGTGAAATAACTGTTTACAAAATACTGTACCCCCTCCAACCATAGATAATTATATATAAAGGCTTTCTATATATATGCCTCCAACTGTATATACTTTCCCCATTTTCAACAGTTTTTATTACATTTTGACACGCGAGCGGCGCGTATGAATGCGCGCGCGCGCGCGCGCACGCACACACACACACACACACACACACACGCACACACACACAGTTTCCGTATCTGCTCAATAGAAAGGTTGTAATCTCGCGTGATCTGACGGTACACGAGATTTATTTTCATAATAGGATGTCACGTCATTTTCCCTATGCATTTCCTAAATTCAACAAACGGAAGCTGGAGAGTCCTGGCTGGCTTCAAGGAGCTGCGAACGTTCAGCTGTCCCTTGGAGGAGTAAAACATTCTTCTTACCTGTTTCACACAGTTTAAAATACGAGGGGGGAAAAACCCATTGTTGGCATCTTGAATTTCTTCGCGTCGGAGTAAGACCCCGCGGCAATGTCTGCACAGGCTCAAATGAGAGCTTTGCTCGACCAACTCATGGGAACTGCGAGGGATGGTGAGTTGTTGTTGCAGCACGGTGCTAGCTGCGCTAGCCACTTAGCAAAGATGGAGCCATTGCAAAGGCTCGCTTGTGTTGGCGTGTGGTGGACAAACATTGCATGAATGGATGGACTTCAGACGGCTGTTTCAATGTCTGATGATCCAATTAGCCAGTTCTCTTCAGGGTTTTGGATTTAATGTTTGTGTCCATTATAGCTAGCACTGAGTTTTTACTGTTTTTCTAGTGATGTTTAGTATCGGCCTGCAAGCAGCTTGTAATAAGATAAGCCTCCCATCCGAGTCGCCGATAGCGCTACAACAAATGAGAGGTTCTGTACACCGAAGGATCCGATAGTAAAGGAAACTTACAATTCCTATTTTCGGCAGGCGACTCTGCTTAATTTAAATGATATGACACTGACTTCTTAAAAAGATGGCCAACTGTCCGGGATAGAAGCTCTAAACAGAAGTTGAATGTATATCATGTTTGAACTTGAAACCTTGGAATCTATGCAGGTCACAATGGTTACAACCGTCACATTGACCGACTTATTGTGAAAGGCCAAACCGGACCCAGAATCAGCAGGAAGGGAATCGGTACTCATGCAATTCAGACTTTTTGTGATATGACAAAATGATCGTGCATTGGGCTTTTTATATTTATTTTGCAGTGTAAATTGTCGCACATCTGGCAGCCCTGCCTGATCAGTGATCACAGTGAAAACAATATATATACTATGTATATTCGTATATTAACATAATGGTCAACTGGTCATGGTTTATTTCATTGTATATGAAATCCAGAAATTGCTTATAGCAGCTATTTGGATACAAACATTAAAAGACAGATACAGCTGTCAAGTCTCTGGTCATGAGCAAGTCAAACTTTATTAATAGCCCAACCCACTTGAAAACAAGAGATTGATGAGAAATACTCTTCAGTAAGCTAAGATTAGTTCATTAGAGTATGCAAGTTTGTGTTGTGCGTTTGTGGGTGTATGTGTGTTGAGAATAATATTAAATTCTTCCCATGCATATGTTGCATACAAACTGAACAATTGTGGCCCCTTTATTTTATTCATAAAGGTTCAGTGTATCTTTGCCAGCCTACATCAATCTGCAAAGGAGTTGCAGAAAAGCCTCATGTTCATCGAGCCGTGAGTCACACATGATTTTTAAAGCTGTTATGATGAATATCCAAACAATATGTTTGCCTTCCGGAAGTTTTTGTAGTCTATATTTCATATCTCACAAATGGCTAGTGGCACTAGAATTACAATTTGGAGTAGTGTATGCAGCCTGAGCTATGACGTCTGGTCGCGCTGAACAGGAGCAGTTCACTGTTCCTTTTAGACGTCTGTTTTCAAAGGAAAATATTAGCCATCAATCAAAAAAAAAAAAAAACTTTGCACAGATCATTTACAATCTGACTTGTGTATGACTCCCAACTTCTTACCACAGGTATGGGCAAGAAAACTGTTCCCATTTATACTTTCCTACAGCGGGTTTAATATCTGCAGCTGAGGTCTTGAAGATGCAGATGGGTACAGTATATGGTGCAGATCGCAGTGTGTATAAACTAACTTTTTTCCTTGGTTTTATTCATATTTGTTTTCTTTTCAATGTTCCATATCAGTAAAGGACTGACTTGGCTGGAGGAAATTTTCTGGAATGTTTACACCTCTTACACATTTTCTATAAACAAGGTCTTTTTCCCCTCCATCTAGTCAAAGTTACAGCTGTTGCATAAAGATTCCATTGATATACGTCACAGACAGAGCCACACTGTTGTTAATTTGTCAGTGATGTTCCCATACTGTGATTTAGAATCTATCTACTTGATCCCAAGCCTAATTCTGTAATGTTCAACTGTTCTCACATGGCCACATGCTAAACTTAGTAGTAGAGGCTCTAATGTTACACATTATTTATGAAGAGAGGCTTGGCTGAGGTAAGCACCAAGACTGTCAGGCAATATCCTAGACCAGGTCCAGTATGGCCATCTGCCTAACGTAAGCTGGTCAGTGGTCACATTACTGACATCATTAGTAGTCCGATGTAGGCTAGCAGAAACGGTTGGTTTGTTACTGACGGTACATTGTAATGCAAGTGTAAATTTCCTCTATCGTGGAACCTTTCATTCAGACATGACACCCACACCCAGTGTATGGATTTTCACCTATGCGGTGGACAGAAGATCTTAAAATATAAGTGTTAGTCACATTTAAACATTTCTGCCCCTTTGCCGTAGTCCGAGCACAGTAACAGACTAGAAATCATTGGATACCTCGCTCCTACTACCAAGTATGTGAGGTCATTCTCATCTGCTGTTTTTGGACTGTTTCAGGGGACGAGACGCGTCAGAGGGTCAAGTTCTCAGACGAGCGGGTCTGCAAAAGCCATCTTCTGAACTGCTGTCCTCATGACATCCTGTCTGGAACTGTAAGTACTAGTAAGCAAACACTGAGGTCTGAATATGCTTATTGAAATTAACCTTCTGAAAGATGTTGGACATTTGAGGTCAATGGATCTCAAATGTGACCTAAAAAAAACAGTATGCTACAGACTTGTTTGTATACAGCACTCATGCATGCCTTACTTGTTTGGTTATAGCCAGGAGAATCAATAGATTTATTGTGTGGGAGGAAATTATCACAAAAGTGCAACAGAATATTTTGTTGTAAATGATGTGAATAATTTCTGAAGTCGTTTTCCAGCACATAGCTTTCCCAATTGTGTTTTGTAATTGTCTGTTTTTTCGTGTGTGTACACTACACATGTTGATAGCGTATGGACCTGGGAGAGTGCTCAAAGATCCACGACCTGGCACTTCGGGCAGATTATGAAATTGCCTCCAAGGATAGGGATATGTTCTTTGAGCTTGATGTAAGTAGTGTCCTATTAGTAATTATCTCCCCAAATATAAATGGTGGTATCAGAATCTAACCTTCTCTTTTTCTTTTGTTTTCCCTCCTAAGGCGGTGGATCACTTGGAATCTTTTATCGCAGACTGCGACCGGAGGACAGAACTAGCGAAGAAACGTCTGGCTGAGACCCAAGAAGAGATCAGTGCTGAAGTGGCTGCTAAGGTAAGAGTTGTAACTTCTAGGCAATCCCAAGAAAACCCTAACAGTCTGGGGTGTGATATAAATATGGTCTTCTAATCTACACGTTAAGTGAAACCCACACTCTTATTTGCATTTTAAATTTTAGCTAATTATGGGAAATCAGCCCAATTATTAGGTGGGGCAGTATGGATTTTTTTGGTACAGCATTTGATCAGCATTTCACTCCAGGCCATCATCATGCAAAGTATGCAGGTATGATGTGTCCCTGCAAAGCACGCAAAAAAGTTTGATTATGCACTACTTTACACGCTGAAAGGCCTGTCTCGATTATTACATAATCGCCTGATCACAATTATTTGAGACTCACATTTTTGCATAATGGCCAATTGTTTCCATGGTGAAAAATGTCCATACATTTAAAAAAATTATAGAAATAACAGATCAACTATTTACGCTATTTTTGTAGATTTCCTTTTTTTTTTGGAAAGAGAAAAATATAAAAAAACGATTAAATGTGTCAGTGATTTCATTGTATATTTAAGTTATTTGTAATTGTCATACCTGCACTGTGCAATTTGTGATTACAAAGCCTAAAAGGCAAATGGAAATACAAATGGTAATGTTCAATGCAAAAAAACACAATTACATCGTTAATCAATTATTTGTGACAATTCATCGTCAACTTAAATTTGTACTTGTCACAGTCTTTCACGTTCAGAGTGCAGATTATTTTCTTTCAGAATGCATGCTCTAATCTTATTGTTGGAAGACGGACGACGTCAAACCACGTCTTTCTCTGTGACTTTCTCTCCGGTATACAAGTTATATCTTGTACCCCCGTCTGCAATAATGGACCACAATGTCTTTCAGTTAATTAGGTGTAGTCGCATATACTGTAGCTGCCCTGGTAGCTCAACCAGTTATGCTGACCACATAATCATAATGTCCTTGGGTGGAGTCCGACTCAAGACATGTTTAATCCATTTTGGGCGGGAACCCCTTTTGGTGTTAGCATTATGTTATGCTTTAGCTATTGAAAAATAGCAGATCTAAAAGGTCATAGCGTGCCACCGAGTGGCGTGCTACGAGCTTGTAGGTCTGCTATTTTAAGAAACATAGCTTTTTCAGAAAACTTTCAGGATGTAGAAGACATTTTTAGAATCTGATCTCAGGTCAGAATGCTTTCATCTCGTTCAATCTCTCTTCCGTTAGTGCGCCCGCTGGCCAAGTGGTCCAGGTGCATGCCACATATAGGCTCTGGCCTGTGTTCGAGTCCTGTTCATGACGACCTTTGCTGCATGTCTCTCCCCTTCTCGCTCTCCCTCTTTCCTGTCTGTCTTCACTAATAAGTTATAACTATCAATAAAGGCCAAAAACTAATCTTAAAAATAAAATAAAATCTGCCTCTTTAAATGTTTGGTAAAAGAAGCATTGAATTGTATTGATTGAAAATGGTGTTGCTTGAAATGTGTTAAAACTGGATTTCATGAATAATTGCCCATGGCATTTTGTTTACTTTGCAGGCAGAGAAGGTCCACGAGCTGAATGAGGAGATCGGGAAGCTCCTAGCCAAGGCTGAGCAACTGGGTGCTGAAGGCAATGTGGAAGAGGCCCAGAAGGTCCTGCAGGAAGTAGAGAAGGTCCGCACCAAAAAAAAGGATGCAGAGGTGAGAGGGTGCTCTGGAGTAACATAACTGATCTTATTATGTACAACGCTGGTATACAAAAGCCAAGTCTTTTAGTCTCTGTAGTGACATCCCCTCCATGCTGTGGGGATGTTGAAGTGCAAACGAATGTAACCTCTTATAATTTCCATGCCCTCTCAGGAAGAGTACAGGAATTCCATGCCTGCTTCCAGTTTCCAGCAGCAGAAATTGCGGGTGTGTGAGGTCTGCTCCGCCTACCTGGGTCTCCATGACAACGACCGTCGCCTGGCTGACCACTTTGGTGGGAAACTGCACCTGGGCTTCATTCAGATCAGAGAGAAACTGGATGCGCTGAAGGTATGCTCTAGTCTAGCATGTCCCCACATCTTTTTGTTGTCGGGGATCAAAGATTCTTACTACTTCAATGGCTACTACGACTACTGTTGTACTCATTTACTTGCCGTAGGATGGTTAAATTAGTAAAAAGGTGTAATGAGTTGGTTCATCATAAACATAAATTTAAAGGAGTGTTCTCTGAAGTCTGGGTAATGGTGGGTATGTA
The DNA here is from genome assembly GCF_963924005.1 of Protomyctophum bolini. NCBI lineage: Eukaryota > Metazoa > Chordata > Actinopteri > Myctophiformes > Myctophidae > Protomyctophum > Protomyctophum bolini. Next base: position 19,373,615 of record NC_137879.1, on the reverse strand, counting down.
CACACGATCAAACGTACAGCTTGATATCTGAACCAACCAACCATCACTGTTTCTGCATCTTGGAACAGAAAACTGTGCTGGTAAAGCAGGAGCAGAGAAACCAGGACCGCCTGAAGAGGAGAGAAGAGAGGGAGAAAGAGGAGAAATTGAAGAAGAGGTGGGTACAACACATTTTATGAACACTATTTATTTATATACCGCTAGATTTCTAATGTAAGTGAGCATGGTGCTTTGAACCACAACAAAATGTACCAAAAATGGCAATTATAGGTGAAGCCGTAATATTACAGCAGAGTTTCATATGGATGTCCTGGTTTAACGTCTGGTATTACTGAGTGTGTTGAATGGTTTACTGGCAAATTAATGTAATCTTTTTTTTTCTTTTCTTTTCACAGTACAAGATCAAGCAGCAAAGAGCAGAAAAGGTTAGTACATTCCCCATAACTATCTAACACAGTTAAATCATTTGTAGCAGTGTCAGTGGTGAAGAGAGATACGCCATCTTGTCAACTTGTTTGGTTGCAACTATCAAATATTTTCTTCTTGTTTTATAATTGAGTAAATTGATTAGGCTCATATTCTATATTTTGTCGTACGTCATAACATTTGAGAAATATAGTATAACTGGGTTCATGGTCTGACCATTAGGGTCTTAAGATACTAATGAATATAGATGCTAGAATGTATTGACCAAACGGCTACGTTATTAAATGCTATTATGCTACTATATCATCTGGATTAATGCTAAATCATGGATAAATACAGCTTTAGTGTAGTATAGTAGAATAATGTGGTAGTGTCACATGGCTAATCATGGTGACAGGCTATTGTATGGGACTTTGTAGAGGTGTATGTCTCCATCCCATGGACAATTTGTGTAATTGCAAACAAATACATCTGATTGACAACTTTAGAAAACAAAAATGTAATTATATTTATATAAGTTTCCCATTAAGCTGAAGTGACTTTTAATGAAGTTTCATGTGAAAGTATGAAGGAGAGAGAAATTTGGCAGAATATATAGACGACAACATGTTTGATACTAGTGATTGTCATTGTCAAGAGAAACAAAACATTGTTTTTTTTTACAAAAGAGAAGCAGCAATGCTCAGTAACTGTAGTGTAATGTCAGCCAAAATATTTAATTCAATAAATAACTGTGCCTAAAGACTCTTCATTCAAATGCTCCACTGTGATTTCAATCTCCAGCTTATATTTTGTGGTTTCCATACACAAAAATATGGATACAAATTCCAGTGCTAAATAATAACAGGTGCTCTTTTCTCAGGTCTCGTTCACGTGACCGGCAGAAGAGACGCTCGCGCTCCTCGTCACGGGACAGACGCCGCTCCCTTTCACGCTCCAAGGAGAGGGAGAGAAGGCGACGCCACCGCAGTCGCTCACGCTCCCGGAGCCAAAGCCGCCACCAAAGCCACACCCATGACTCCAGAAACAAGTAAAAGACACTCGCACAAGCAAAACTGTCTCATGTTCATTGCAGTGAGATTTCTCTCCTACTCTCATCCATATACCTGTATAGAGACTATTGTTGGGGCTGATTAATTCGATTAAGAAAATAAATAATATATTAAAGTTCTATTGTTGTAAATATTCGGCACCACTGCCATGCATTAAATAATTGTCAGAGTAATCAATTCTCAAAATCATGTGTTGCAACCTTTAAAAAAATAATACACACAGACAGTTTCTTTAACCCATTCAGACCTTAGCCCAATTTAAAATTAAAATGTCGTTTTTATGTGGACATGCCCACCAATTAATTAACCGTTTCCGTTCATCCGACGTCCTAGGGAATCAAATCGAGGGATGCATTGGACGTGTGTACACGTCCTAGCGGATCCTCAATGCGAGGAGAGAATATTCAGATTCTTTTTCAGTCCGACTCTCGTCCGCCGTGCTTCGCTTGTTCGATTAGCTGTTAGCGCGGCAGAAAGAATGCGTCGTACCTGTTCATTTAGGGCGCTCTCCGTAGTTTTGATCTGATGGATATACTAAGCGCATCATTTCTGACTTCAACATGCCTCTCGTTCAAAATATGAACGCTTTGGAGCTTCTAGTGATATAATAGTCTCGAGACCAAGGTAAGCTAGCAAAATATTTCTCTAAATGTTTCTTTTCCCGGATTGTTTCCGGGGGGTCTTTCCATTACCATGTCTTTCCGGCACCCCAGAGCTTCTATTTGAAGGAATGGGGGCGTGTTCTCTCCTCTTTACCCGAGGGGGGGATGGGGAAAGGGCCTTTCTGTGTGGAGTTTGCATGTTCTCCCCGTGTAGGTACCCTCACAAAAACATGCCGTAATCCTAGTCTCTAAACTACCTAGCCCTGGCCAGCCGGGGTGCCTGATGGAGGGGAAAGGAACTGGTCGGAATAACATGATCTTTCCAACCGGGGAAACTCTCCTCTGTCAGGTGAAAAGAAGCAGCTTGAACTTCTCATGCACAGAAGGAAGCATGAGGTCAGTCCGTTGCCCCCCCAGGAAGTGTAGTGCCCAGGATTACCGATTACATTAGATAATTGACACTGGGTGAAGAAAATGGGTTGCAAAATCGTGGGATAAAAATGATAAAAAGTGTCACTATAGCATTTGTTTTGACATCATTGCACATAACAACCACACCAAGGGGTCTAATGAAGTACCACCTGAATATTTTGTTCCAGGGACCTCCAGAAGTAAAGATTTGAGTTAAAAAAGTTATTTTTGAATAGCCACGGATGACACGGATGTTTTCATATTTTTTGTTCGTATTTTTTATCAATACCTTTTCTCAGGTCATCCAAGGACCGAGACCGCTCTTCCAGAGACAGGTCATCCAGGGAGCCTGACCGCGACCGGAAGGATAGCGTGAACGGCAGGTCAGACTCTCGCCGGACGGATGATAAGGATGCAGGAGACCTCTAAAACTCCATCCACCTAAACCACCACCTGTCTCTCACATACATACCTGTATATCTATCCATCCACGCATCTCTTTGAATGATAACTTTATATTGCAGACTGTTATTGTATAACTTGACCCCCATTTTGTTTGTTCTTTTCTTTGACTGCGACTCCAGTCAAATCTTTGTATACTTACGGTAATTTACTGCATCACTTGAAATATTATATGCCTTCTATTTAGCATCCGGATATACAGTATAATGAGGGTTATCGTTTGAGGGTTAGTCGATGGTGAAATGTAACATAATGCCCACACATCTGTGAATCGGGGGCTGGTTTATATTCAGTACATGCTATGTCTTTTATTTGTGAAAGTACCCTGCCCTGAAGCCAATTCGAAATATTGAGATTTGTCTTGGAGTAAGCGTTAACCCATTGGCTATTGGAGAGACCTTTAAAACGTCCATGATCCATTATCTTTTTGATACAGAACCACTCGTCTGTAAATGTTGTTTTGTTATCCTGATTATCATGTATCTGAATTGGCTTATAGAACATGGTTTTTATTATGGCCCATTTATTTCATCAGTGTGTCATGGAGCAGTTGAAACCGCACTGCATGGCTTGAATGTCCACATGCAAATTGAGACTGCAGATCTCCAATGTCCACTTATATTTTGTTTCAATTATGTTATTTTAGTGAAGCCCCATTTGTTTTTAGAAAATGTAAAGGAATCCCGGTTGCTGGTTCTGAAGAGAATGTTTCCTTGAGAGTTCGGCCAGTTTAGTATGGGGCTTGAAACTATTTTCTAGGAAATGGTGGCAGACTCTTCTTCCTACAATTTGTCCCTTTTCAGAAATTTGTATTATAACATGTTAGCCATGGAATGTGATAAGTGGGTTGAGAAATTATTTGCTCTCCTTGTCATAAAAGAAAATCCCCATCTTTGAAATCTTATTAAAAACACCTGCTACTTTAGTCATTTCCTATATTCAAACTAATTGGAATGGCTTGTGCAATTTATTCAATAAAAACGTGTCGGCCTACCCAAAAATGTATGAAAAATGTAATCAATGCATTTCTTGACCTAATGTGTGAACTCTGTAGACTTGTTTGCTGGAATACTTTATTTGAAGACTCAATAAAAAGCCAGCCTTTTAATTTTTACTGTTCATGCCATTTCTTGCCACAGGACTCACTTGTTTGAAGAAAATTACCTGGAAGGAAAATAATTAACTACAATAACTAACAAAATTCCCTGAGGGTCAATGTAGTTTTGAATAAACTACAAAGAACTCTATATGTGCATAAATGGGAGACAGACATATCTGGGTGATTCATGCATTTCCAACTTGCATCGTTCCAAGTAGGCCAGTGCCCAACGGGCACCGCTGTAGAGGCTCCAACGCATAATATCTGTGTGGTGCATGTATTTCCAACTTGCATTGTTCCAAGTAGGCCAGTGCCCAATGGGCACCGCTGTAGAGGACCCACGGGAACCGCTCTGTCCAATACTAGACAGTATTGCTCTAAGAAACCATCTTGGAGGGGAAAGGAACTGGTTGGAATAACGTGTTCCTTCCACGCGCTACGTCCAACCAGGGAAACTCCCCCCTGTCAGGTGTAAAGGAGCAACTCGGACACTCAGGCATGAAGGAAGCATGAGTTCAAGTCCGTTGCTCTCCCCGTGTCCCCCATATATGGGGACTAGGTTGGTGGAGGGTGTGTAGAGCCCAGGATCACATTATTAGATGATTGACACAGGGGTGAAAAATGGGTTACAAAATCGTGAAAAAAAAAAAAAAACATCCCAATGCTCTGTGCCTTAAAACAATGAATTACTTCAATTCAAAATGGCACTTGGTATGAACGCAATGCACATACAGTACACTGATACACACCCAATTACACATGTACACAGACCAACACACAGATGTGTATCTGATATAACACACAACTCACATATCCCCCTTACAGTTCCACAACACACATTTCACACTAATGTGTTGTGGAATTAAGACAATATGTCACGTGGGTATTTTGCTGGAATACTTTATTTGAAGCTTCAATAAAAAAAGTCCAGCCTTTAAATGTTTATAGTACATCATGCCATTTCTTGCCAAAGGACTCACAAGTATAAAAAAAGAAGAAGAAACTAATAAAGAATTTACAAACGATAAATACATTCACTTAGTCTTCAGCTGGCAGGCAGAGATTGCACACAACACAGAGCTTGTCTGAATGGAAAACATTTGTCAAAATCAAAAATCACATTAATCTCACAGCACGTTGCATCTGCGATGTCATACAACAGACTATAAATTAGGCATTAGCATTGCACTTGAATATTATGAGGAAAGGTTTTACAGCAAAGACTTGATCCCAGGATAAGGCTGCCTTTGAGTCAGATAAAGTTATTTTAAAATAATGCCCTTCATGGCCATCTTGTACATCAGATTGTCAGGGCGTCATCAATGAAGTTCAGTCATCGCTGGTACTTCATATGGGCACTTGTTTCACAATGTGTAGCTCTCATTCAAATCAACCTTCATTTTCTGTTTCTCCATGACTGCCTCCAGCTCTGTGGCTCTCCGAGCATCCTGTAAGAAAAAAAAGTAACAATACATGATAAATGTATACATGATAGTGATTTGTGTGTCAATAACAGACCCTGGGAATTTGGGAAGTTTTTGAAATATTCATTACCTCGAGCAGGGCTTTCTGCACTGTGAGCTGACTGTATACTCTGGCGCCCTCATCTGGAAGTACCGCACGTAGCTCTTCCTTGTTGAGGGAGAACAGCTGTGCACCAGTCAGCACTCCCAGACACAACACCGTACTAAAGGACAGAGAGATAGGGAAGGGAATTACATCTTGTATCCTTGTTCGCATACATTACAATCACCCATTATACTAGTTGCAACACAACTTTTTGTTACGAGAAAGATATATAGAAATTATAGAAGACTAAAACTATTATTAAACAGGCGCTCTGTTGGCATAGTCAGTGGTAAAGTCCCTACAAAATAATTGGCTACTCTAAATTTAGGAGAAAACAAATATATATAATAATTAAACAACTCACTTATGAATTATTACTACTAATTAAACAACATATGGAGGACCAATGATAGTGATCGTGCTCTTGTACTTTAGCATACTTTAATAATGGCACTGTAACAATGACTGAGTACTTTGGGATTGAGGGGTGCCTGTTAATCCTGTTAGCTGATTGATTAGACTAGCATCTTGGGTGGATTTCTATTATACTGTGGTTTGTTGATTAGAAATGTAAGGGTGGAGTCTGCAAAGTATATAAGGGAAACAGCTCAGAGTGTAGGCTGCAATGGGGATGAAGTTGGAACTTTGCCTCTCCATTAATTTAAGTTGTTTAAATCTTTGCGTTGTATTTTCTTCATTTTCAATTTGTATTGGCCTGGATCAAATGTAAGAGATTTATTTTCTGCAAGCTCGCCTCCTAATGGTTTTTACTGACTTTGTGCCCCTCCACACACACACACTTTGTGACACAGTGACATTATAACTAGTAAACTCACGGTTCACTAAAGCCCTTCCCTCGGAGCCACTCGGCCACCTCATCCGGCGGGGAGTGGTAGTCCAGGGGCACAGAGGTGTCCGATGAACGAGGGATGATGAGGGACGGCTTGTTCAGATTGGCCTTCCCGTTGGTCAGCCTCTGCAGCAGCTCATCATTCACCTGCATGACTGTGGGAGGTGAGAGAGAGAGAGTCATGTTTATTTCACACACTTATTTTTATTTCAAGTAGGTGAATCCTGATTTAAACGGCACCATACAATGGTGTTGTTCACCAAAAATACACAATCTACATTCTACAAGCTCATCTGGATATGCTATTCTGGAGTATAGATTAAGCATGAATCAGCGATATAAGGTCAGTCAGCCACAGGAGATGCGCAGAGACAGACCATTCCCAAAATATCACAGGTTCCCCTGAACAGCTGACATATGTCCATTAGCAGCTCGTTGTCTCTCTCAAGCATGCACGCACCTGTTCACTCATGGTGAGTTGTCGTGGATGGAGTGACAGCGTCATCTATAAATTTACTTAACCACTTTAATCCCGGCATCCCTATTTTGGGGCTGTCATCAGAGGCACATTCAGAACCCCGCTTGACGATGGTTCTCTGCGACCCACTTTGACAACACCCTGCCTGGGGTTTAGAAGCTGGTACCTTTATCTGTGTCTTCTTGCGCCTGTATGTGTTGGCTGTAGGGAGGTAAGGTGCGAAGCCGCTGCGGGGACGGCGCAAGATGTAAGGCAGCGGGGCTGGGTGGGACCACAGAGAAAGTCTTAGCCAGTGGAGGCGGGGCAGGAGCCTGGGAATGGGGAACAGAGAACAAATAAACATTGGAATGCATGCAGGTATGTAAGCAGGTAGGCCAGCGTATTCCCGCCTCTGTGTGTGTGTGTGTGTGTGTGTGTGTGTGTGCGTGCATTACCTTGGGAGCGTTGTTTGTCACTGGACTCGACTGGTCTATGTGAGCGACAGGCTCCAGGATGTTGAAAGGAACAAAGCCGACCTCATTGAACCTATTTCGACATTTCCACCAGCGCTTGGATGATTCAACCACCTGCCCAGGACAGTGCACTAATTAATATCTCATAATTCTTTAATAAATCATAGCTACTGTGTATACAATTCCCAAATATGCGAGTAGTTTTCCATTGAGCAAAACGCAACACAAACTAAAAATGTATATTGGCTTTGAAAATCTGATATGTGTCAAGCTCACATTGTGCAAATATTGATTCGGGGACACCAAAATCATATTTATTAGAGTAGCCAATTCTTTTTTAGACCCTTTTCCTCCCCAATTTAGTTGTTTTATGCCAATGAATTCCTCCCCACACACATTACTGTTGTCACCGACAAAGCCACCACCTCCATGGTGGTGAGCCGGGACTATACCACTGCGCCACCCTCTGTAGTTGTTAACCTGGTTACTAATCACTGAGCAAGGTGGCATGTCTTCCTGAGATAAAACTATAGCCACAAGGCTAGTAGTTTACTAGTATTGGGTTGAGTTCAAGAATGCACCATGCACATCACTGTGTGCAGGGTTATTACTGTATATTAATTATTTTCACATAATGGCTCAGTGCTATGCCACTTAATTGTATTAGTCTTTTTTTTCTTTTTAATTGCTTTATCTGTGTCTATGCAAATTGCACAGCTTTGAGCTTGGATATCATTACAAATCTCAGGGTTAATCACTTAACCCATTCTGACCGGGCACCCATTTTGGTGTTGGCATCATGTTATGCTTTAGCTATTGAAAAATAGCAGATCTACAAGCTCATATCGCGCCACCGAGTGGCGCGATACGAGCTTGTAGGTCTGCTATTTTTGAAAAATTCGAAGAACGACTGACATTTTTAGAATCTGATCTCAGGTCAGAATGGGTTAATCAGACCAGTGTGTGTCCCGTGGAAACCTCGTATGAATCTGATCTCAGGTCAGAATGGGTTAATCTCTATTTTATATTTGGGTATTCAACAATAGCAGATCTACAAGCTCCCAACGAATCACATTGTGAGCTTGTAGATCTACTATTTTCAAAACATTTTTTGAACATATTCACCAATAATGACATGCCCCAATATAAGGACGACAGGGTTAAAGTGGCTATGCTGCTGTCTAATATTGATAATCCCTTGGCTGAATACTTGGCAATGAACTGTTGCACTTTGTCAGTGGTCAAGGGTTGTGTTTAATGTTGGAACGAACCAAAGCAGATTCCTTGAATGAATCTCATACTTGGTGATGAAAATTCCTTGCATAAACCACAGACTTGGTAATAAAGTGCTTCCCAACATTCCTAAATTCTTGTTCATGGGTTCCCAACCTTTTCCAGTTCAGGGCCCAGTGGTGTTCACGGCCCACAGTCTTGCTTAAACCGGCTGCCATGTTAAGTGGTCAGATGGATTTAAATTCTTATTTTTGACATGTACATTATACTGTATATATTGTTTATATTAATGTCATATTAATAGCATTACAATCTTAGTGTTTTGCCAATTATTTGGGGGCCCACAGGTTGGGAATGGGCGGTCCTAGTTCCTTACCTCTAGTACATCTCCTTGCATCACAGACAGCTCACTGCTGTTCCTGGCTACAAAGTCATAACTGCAGCTATATATTCTCTCTGGCTCTGGTGGCTGTGTATCGCTGTCCCTGTGTTGAAAAGGAAATTAATGAGTTATTTTTTGCTCTCGCACAGTAAAATCCTCAGTGTTCATTTAACTCGGGGACTTTGCACAACAAGGGTAAACTATGACAGGTGAGTGATTTGTATTTGCAGAGGTGACCTACGTTTCTTCGGGTGTGGCAGGCGATTCGACTGACTGAGAAGATATTTGCTGTTATGAAAGAGAGAAAAAAGGGCTATATGAGCAGTAGACAGACATACTAAACGAGTTAAAGAAAGACACACACTCACACACACACCTGTTTTTACACACGGTGGTATAATGTGCCTATACTGTATGCAGGTATTCCATACCTCCTGTTTTACGAGGAAGGCCTCATGTTTGTGTTGTGACTCGACCGGATCCTCCCAAACCTGCCCGTCTGCCTTGGAAGCTTCTGGCTTCCAGCCATCCAGAAATACTGGTGTGTACGGCGCTACAGGCCCGTGTAGCTGAGAGCTGAGAAAGAATGGAGAGTCAGCATTGGCCTTATATCAGTTTACAGTGTAACCAAAAGCAACTGGGTTAAAGTAGGTGCAGCTATTGTCAATTATAGCGATTTAAGGACAACATTAACAATGAAGAACTGCTATGTATGAATGTCAACCCTTGTTTTGTGTCAACTTCAGTGTCTGTGTGTGCTGAAGTTTTGGTTTGAAGCTGGATCAGTATTCTCCACAGTGTCAGAGATAAATATTGACTCATGTCATGTCAATTCGACCTCCAAAGGGCAGTTGGGCAGATATCGTTCATATCCAAGCAGCTTAGCCTAGCTTAACTTTCATTCATGATTAAGTGAATGTATGAAATGCGCTATATGCATAACATTTAATTTGGATTGTCATGATCCCTTGTCATTATTGGCATCCGAAGATGATTGTTGGTACTGACCGAGGGAGAGTCCAGTTGGGACCGAGAGACGTCCAGAGCTGCCTCTCCTCCTCGGTGAGGGTGTCTTGCAGCAGCGAAACAGCAGAGTTGGTGAGGGCAGGGCTGGATATAGAAGCCCCCAGAGCCGGTCCTCCTGTCGTTTTCACCATCTGCACACGCACAGATAACACAAGATCATCAGTATCATCATAACTTGATGGATTAGGTCAAGAAGGACTCCTTCAGCCACACTACAATTTAGGTGGCTCAATCTATGGCATTTTATGTCGGAGTAAAGTATTTTGTTAAGTGTGTTAGAGGTAGAATACACAGATTCTGAATCAGAGTTTTTTCAGTGCCTTTTAGGGTGAGATCTTAAGATACAGAACACATTGAGAAGTTTAATGTCATGTCATCCTCCTGATACATTGATTGACTTTTTCTATTTTGCATGCGTCTATGGAGTTAACATTACTCTATTAGACCCCCCAGGTGTGGTTATAATATTCAAATATCCCTGTCTATTTTTGGTTTCTTCCTGAAAGCCTTTGTCAAAAAGCCCAATCGAAATAACACCATTTTAGTGACATCACAACCCTAACCCCTCCCACATTATCATACAACAGCAGCTGTGGGCGAGGCTTAAGTTCAGGTGGGTGGTGCTATGAACTGGTGGGTGTGGCCACATAAAAACATAATTTTAACACTTTCTGTACACTTTTTTGAAATAAATCTTCCTCCTAGTATAATCATAGTACTTGATGATTATGTTTTAGGGGGGGGGGATCACGGCACTCCATCTTTAAGATATTCACTCCCTGTGTAATTTATTCTTATCAGTTGATAAGATAATTGAATATAATTTCCTCACTTGCGTTTCCATTGTTAAAGGACCACTTCACCACTTTTCAACCTATCTTCATATAATAGGTCCTCACTAATAATCATGAAAAAATGCCGCAATTTTTTTCTACTCGGTCTGTGTCTCATAGGAGGGCTGTGGGCAGTTCAGAAACCGTCTTCCAGTGACATCATCGATGGGGAATACAAGCTAATAGAAACTGCAGGCTTTCTAGTCCTGAAAAGTTGCAATGCGAAAATGGAAGCCATCGTTCTCACGATAATGAAAATCTAAATATTTTTGTAAAGAAATCTTGTTTAAATAAATATCTGCCTAATGATGATGTCACTGGAAGACGGTTTCTAAACTGCCCACAGCCCTCCTATGAGACACAGACTGAGTAGAAAAAAATCGTGCCATTTTATCATGATTATTAGTGAGGACCTATTATATGAAGATAGGTTGAAAAGTGGTGAAGTGGTCCTTTAACCTTTGACTGAAGGGACAATAAGGGTTTTAATTAAATTGTGTACCAACTCCCAATTTCCTAATGTTAGTGACAGTTTAATGCAATGTCATGACATTTGACGGTATTGCTCTAAAAATAATTTAACATCACCCTGACTAATTTGGTTAAACGTCCAACACTGTTAAAGCATTGTATTACTTAAAATCAAAAAGTTGCTTGGTATGAATGAACACAAGGCACAGACATACTGTATGGGCACACCCAATCGTTTGTAGATCGGCCTCTGAATGTTAAATCCTAACCTAAACACAATCTGAACATTTTCCTAAATTCTAAGCCCAACTATAAATTCTTTAACCATCAAACAACCATTTCTCCAGGTAATTGTGTGTCAAATTCTACTATACTTCTGGGCACACACACACACACACACACACACACACACACACACACACACACACACACACACACACACACACACACACACACACACACACACAGAGAGAGATAACCAGCTTCTCACACCTCTCTTGGTCTCTCCCTCTTTCCATACAGGTGTGTCACAACACAAACATTTCACACGCCCTGTTTTCAGGTTTAACATTGATTTCTATGAACTGAAATATCTTTGGAGAAGAACAAGTCAAATCAAACAGCACAGGTGGAACTTGCTGGACCTACCTGATATCTATTTTAATTTTTCTAAATATATTGAAATATGTTATTATACTGGACCCCTAATCTCAGTTCCTTTTCATATAACATGACGTACTGCACATCATCATGATTAAGGGTACTATGTATTATGTTAAATGTATACATTGGTAATAACTATAATAACAATACTGTTATCATAGTAGAAGTACAGCTCAATCTGGGAAGCAAATACCTTTGAGGTTTAGGGTTAGGTATTAACTGCATATACTGTACGTGAATATACAAATAAGAAACTGTACTCTACAGCAGTACTGTAAACAAACCAAAAGTAAATGCTATATATTAATCATGTCATTGGCGTTTGATTTCAGGCTATCGCAATGGGACCTGCCTTGTGTAAATATTGAATAGCCCTCATAGTTTCTGCTAACATGACTTGAAGAGGCGTGTGCAGCCTCTTCTATGGAAGTATTACGCAGTCCCTTGACTGGCTGTGGACCTATTTTGGCACAATATAGGTCCAGTGTGTGATTAATGCATTATAACTCCATACACAATAAGATACCATGGCATTTCCCAAATTTTGATACTGTACCTCTACCGTTATCTTTTATTTATGTCCTCTTGCATAGGATTTCAGTTTTTGTTTTGTTTTTTCTTTTCTGCTTTCCTTTATTGATAGTATATAGTTGTCACTTGCAGCAAAGGTCGTCAAACGCATGACGCACTGTCAGGCTGCATTAGAGCCTATACAGTGTGGTATGCGCCTGGACCGCTCACATAGGATTTTGATGACATCATGGTAGGCAATAAATATTATGTATTGCTCTAATTAGGTGGTGATCTCTGTCAGTATAACTCTGTCACAGTCTCACCGCGGACCGGCCAGTAAAGAATGGGCGTAAAGGTTATGACTGACTCACCATATCCAGGGGTATGAACACATGGTGCACAAGGTCCTCAGATGAAGGGTTGGCAATTGCAGACTTCAGACGAGCCTAGACAGACGCAGAGAGACATTAACAACACAGTTATAGACAACAGCCTGTCCCGACAAATTAGTGTGAGGTCAGGGTTAGGCACCGTCTTTTGTGAGCTAAAGGTTAGGGTTAGGTTTTTAAGGACTGAACTTCCCCTGTAAGATGCAACATTAAATAAGGAGTCAACGGCCCACCTAAATAAGGCATGAAACCGAGGAAGCCGGCACTCCTGTACACGCAATCGAATAGGACCGCCAGGCAAGGACGCCAGGGTTAGTGAGGTTAAGGTTAGGGTCACAGCCCTAGTTTTAAAAAGAACAAGAAAGAACTGTTGACATGGTAATGACTAATGAGTACTGGCCAATCAGAGCCAGTACCATGTCTTCACTGAATCATGGTGTATAAAGGAATAAAACCTTTCAAACAACTGCAAATTGTTGGAATGACAAAAATCTATTCAAAATTCGGTGAGGGAGATTACTGAATAGCCTATCGTCCTTTTGCAAATGACTTGCAAAGAGATAGGCCTACACAGAACATTTTCATGCTCAGCAATATCCACACAATGTAAAATATGAGGTGGTTAAAAACTCACCAATAGGCTGAAGCAATATCTGAATTTCTGGAAAACATCAATGAATTCCTCTTCTGGTGGAGGACGGGCCTTTGCAGTGAGCAGGTCCTCTGTTAAAATGGAACAGTGACACAGAAAAACAGATGAAGCAAAGTAAATCCATTCAGTACATAGAAAATACATCTTCTGTAATGTATTCTCATGCTTTGGTACAGTAAATGACAGTTTCCACTTGAACTGGCAGCATAGACTGTAGGCTGGCAGTCTAATTCTTCCACGAGACGCCGGCAGTGTCCAATAACTTGCCATGGAGGACCATAGGCAAGTTTCCTTTGCAAGAAAACACTACAGTAGTTGATTTCTACAAGACTATAGAGAACCTATACTCTTGGACCCCATGTGGCAAATGACTAGAAGGAGCCACTGCAGTAAAATATACAAATACAGCATTGTGGTTATGCAACCACCAACCAGTTGCACTTGACATCGGTGTCTGTCCAGACATTATGTAATGAAGACTTTGAAGAAAGTGCTAGTGTTTTGTGAGCATTGTCACATTGACCTTGACCTTTGTCACCTACTTCTAATCAGTTCATCCTAAGTTCATGTGGACATTTAATTAAATTCTCCAAGGTGCACATGAGATATCATGTGCTCCAGCCATGGCTCCATACCTCCAGCCATGGCTGTCCAAACAAACTTTATATGGACTCTCACTCTCTTTCGCTGCCCATTGCTTACCTTCAGCGCTTTGCTTTTTGCTTTTCTTTTTGCTTTTTTTCTTCCTCTGGCTGAGTACAGTGGCAGCTTCGGCAGTCTGCTGCAGTTTTGCCATGAAGCTCTCGATGTCCTCGAAACAGTGGTTAAGGATCCCCTGAGGAACATAGAGACAGGAACCAGTTAGTCACCCTTATGAATTACACCCAGAGAACCTAAAAATCGGTTGTCTGTCAAAGACGAGGAGACATACCACTTCTCTCTCTGCGCGCAGGAAGGAGATATCTGATCCTCCGTTCACGCCGTTTGCTGTGGAGGAGAGAAGATTCAGTTCATCCATTTTCGTTCATTGGAGGACCTGGTATTTCCCGCATGTGGAATGCCTGCCACCCCCTCTGCCCCTGTACACACACATATACCCCCTACCCCCACCCTAAACACACAATGTAATCTCTGTGCTCCGGGGAACCTTTTACCTTAAATACCTCTCTGTGCTTCACTTCCCCTCCCTGTCCCCTTTTCCTACCATCTCATCCTCTTTTCTTCACTGTCCTTTCCCTGTCTTTCAAGCCCACTTGAAAACAAAGAAGCATTTTGTTTTATTGTCATTAACCACATGAATCCTAGCATCCCTATTCTTCTGGACATATATAATAGGCAAACATTTGTCAAAAATTGGCAAACATTTGGCAAGTAAATCTCCTTACCTCTGGGTCCGGGATAAGGCGGAGGGTTGGCAGGCGGTGGGTTGGGGGCATGTGGCAAGGGGGGGTTTGGAATTCCGTAGGCGTCAATCATGGTTTCTGTATTCTGGGGAAGCCTGAAAGAAGGAGAGGAGAGATTGGCATACTCCCAGTAAACCCACCTACAACACAAGCATGGGTCTGACATTCAATGAATAAAGTGGAGGGGATGAGCTCAACTGAAGGGGCGAAACCAAATATCACGATATATTATATTATCATAACAGACAATATCTTCTCATTTCACAAAAAATGATATCAATATATTGGCCAGCCCTATACCTCCAGTTGTCTTTTGACTGTTGCTAACAACAACTGTTCACTCAATGCCAGCATGGGAAACACCCATCAGAACAAGATGTTTGCCTATCCCATTTGGTTGGCAAGATCAAAATCCTTTTTGAGATGAATGGAAAATCCTGAAAGAATGAACCAATAAGGGTGCATTTTAACACTCTCCCATAGTTTTAACACTCAGTGTAGGTGACTTCATAACTGGATGACAATGATCACTGACACAGATTCCTCAAGGTAATCCACTGTTTATGAAAATGATGTGGCGACTCTTTAATGTGAAGCCCACACAGCCCTCATTTTGTGCCAACCCACAGTAAACAATGTGGGGGAAAAACAACTTACTCAGAACTAAAATGTTACATAAAACAAGAGTTAAGGTGCTGTAAGTTATTTGTTTTGTTTTGTTAAATGAAGTGTTATAAAAATCTATATAACACCAGTTTCATCCAATCAGGAGAGAGAATTGGATACAAGTGAAATTGGAAGTAGCCTATTGAAAGAAAGAAAGCATGGATTACTTTGTTTAAATTCTGTTAAATCTGTTACATTCATGGACTTTGTTCACCTGTTCGAGGTAAATGTATAATGATCATCAATAGAGTAGAAAGGCAGATTTCTCCCATTGTGTATATTTGTATGTATAGGGGCCTATCGTTTTGTATTGTCCTAGTCTTTTCTTTTTACAATTTAGGCATTTAACAGACGCTCTTAACCCAAGAACAAAAAACATGGTAATTCATCAAATACATAAGAATAGTCATCATGAATAATACGTAAACTAACAGTGGATTATCTATGCATGAATAACTATGCATATATACTATATAGTGCTATGTCTACATAAAATGATATCTAAGTTACATAAGTGAGCCTTTGCATGCCTGTAAGGTCGTCGGGGCTAGGGCTAGGATGGAGTCTGAAGAGCTTTTTTCATGTATGTTTGTTTAAAATTCAATAAAAAGTGAATTGAAAAACAAAAAAGCAAGAAAACAACATTGGAGTTGAAACTCTATCAAATTGAAAATTGATCAATTCTCGAATCTCGATCCTAGTTGGATGAAATTTGTAACCCAGCTGAAATTGTATTTTCTGTTTACTAAAGAGTTGGAGAGACGGGATGGCCCCTGTTACTGAACAAACACATTATATAATAACATTAACCTGATGAAGATGTATTGACATTGAAACGTTGTCATGTTATTTGCCTGCTGTGGGAAAATACAAAAGGCTTTGGTTGTCAGGTCCTTCTTTCTTCTATTCTACATGATACAATGATCAGAATATAGAGCTTTAACTTTTTAACAACAGTTTAAACCAAAAAATATCCCTTACAGCACCTTTAACACAAATTCTCCTTTAGATATAACCAATGGCTATGGAAAGCAAACAATGGAAATACCAGAGGCAAGGACAACACTTTGGCTGACGTTGGTATGTTTGCCTTTCCTTACACACCTGCACGAGCAACAAGTCCGTCAAAGTAGTACTAATTCAACACAACGCAGCAACATTGAATTGGTACCCTACAGTACAGTCATATCCACAAGCAACTCATAGCACTTTCTCTTACCTACAGTTTGTCCTTTGCGTGTCCTTTGTACGAATGCCTCAATATTCCGCCCAGGTATGAACTTAATGCACTGCTGTCAAGATAACCCTCTCTCTCTCTCTGTGTCCACCTCTCTCTATAGGTCTCTCTCTCCCTGTCACAATGGACTTGTTCTCTGTCACACCTTCTTAAGTTATGTAGAAAACCAGAAAAACTGGTCTCTCCTCTTGCTTTTCTGTCTCTCTCAGCTGCTCTCCCCTCCCTCCCTCCCTCTCTGTCAGACAGGTGGGTGAATGAATAGCGTCACCATGATTTTGATTTGGTCTGTTTGTTTATTTGATAATTTCTGTCTATTCATTTACACTGTAGATTAATGACAGACAGACAGACAGACAGACAGACAGACAGACAGACAGACAGACAGACAGACAGACAGACACTGTTGATTATACAATAGAGACCTATCTGTGGACTAATATTTCTTCCTCTCACTTCCTCTTTGTTTTTGTCAGACGTTTGTGCATAGACATTCTCACACTCTCTCACACACACACACACACACACACACACACACACACACACACACACACACACACACACACACACACACACACACACACACACACACACACACACACACACACACACACACACACACACACACACACGCACACTTCAATGGCTGAGTAGACCATGAGTAGCCATGACCATGACGTTCACTGTACCTGAGGGCCTTAGGGTGCTGCTGGCTCCTGTTGGAGGACGAGGCCAAAACTGCACCTGTGATGTCATCGCGAATCTGCTCCGCCTGCAGAGTGGTGTGAAGTCGCGTAAAGTGGCATGGCATGTAAAACCTGAACCTATCCTGGCAGTTCATTGAGAGCACGTGCTGTGTCACACGGTATCATGGCTCTATAATTATGTGTGGTGAATAGGGGACACAAGTGAAACCAATTTACTTGAGCCATTTAATAGTTTTCAGGTGAACCAATGAATTACGGTAAGTTAATTTAGTGGGGAAAAAGAGCCCCCTCGGCCGGGCGCTGCACAATTTGAAAACAGAAAATAAAATAAACAAATAGGGGTATTTTGGTTTAATTTTAGGGAACCCATCCCCCAAAATAAACAGACAGACAGAGGCTAGTCGCTGTGCAAGCCTGCCGCTTTAAACTGGATCAGGCTTCCCACAACACCGCAGGCATTGTCTGCAGTGCAGACAGCAGAGCAGAAGCTTTTTTTGTGCCAATATGTGACAAACGTAATGGCCTGGGATGAGGACTCCTGCATATTATGCTTTGAATTTCTGCTCATTAGTCTGTCTGTTTTTGATCAGCATGTATGAGGCCTTCGACCATCATCTTTTGGAAAATACAAAACATTATCTAAAGAATATCAGCAAAACTAGGGTGTATTGCACACCCTAGCCCAAATGGTAAATCCGGACCTGGATATCGGCCAAAATGTCAAAATCGTGCCTCTTGAATCCAGCTCTTCCGCATGGGAAACTAAACGGCTACTTTTCAGGGGAAGGAGAATCCCTTCTGGCCAAGAGACATACAGCAATATGCTTGTGGGGTACACAGGAAGGGCCACTCTGCCACATTACAACTCTGTATTATCAGGCTGTAGAATATCAGCTATAGTCAGTGTGACAGCCTATTGATTCTCATACTCTTGTACTCTCTAAACATGACAGATACGATAGTCATGACCAATGGCCAAATTGAAATTAATTGATCATTTTAACCATTCATCTCCAGACCCATATTGTATCAGACTCCATGAGATAAATGGCTGTTCGTCAGATATGCTCACCTTTACAGTCTCACAGCTGAAGAAGTGAATGTCTGGTTTCTTCTGGTCTGCACTTTGGCACACCAGCAGAAGTAGAGATGGGAACCGTTTCTCTTTGTGGAGCGCGTCACAGCGATGGATAGATTTGAAAGAATAGTTCTCCAGCTCATCCTGTATGAATAGATAGATATTGATTATAATATGAATGATGAGCACTGAGCAGCAACAACAATAATCATGATAATAATCACCACTGTCTAATTTTATTTATATCGTACTCAACCTTCAGTGCTGTTATATAAGCTGACTAGAATGCTCTACCTAAAAATTCAGATGATTTATTAATTGACTTTTTCCTACATTTATCTTAACCATATTTAATGATTCTCTGTTTCCTCTACAGTATGTAACCTCAAGTCCGGTTTATTTCTTGAGCCATGACCCAAGAATGTGATATCCCTGATCTACTGGTGTGTGTGTATATACTGTATATAACGCACGCACGCACACACACACGCACACAGTGTGCATAGCATGAGAAAATTTGCGTGGCTTCAAGCTGTCAAGACAATATCCCATGATTGAATACCTTTGTGAAACCCACACTGACATTTAGCGACACACTGAGCAATTTGACCAGGCTTCTGTAAATTGCATCCAGCAAGTGTTCAATTCACTACTGCTCAATTGGCAGTAGTGCTGTTTACTTGTTTTTCAACTAATGGTTTATATTAAGTCCAAACCGACAAAATAATTGAGAAGCAGGCAAGCAGCAATCCAACACTTAAGAGTCTTTTGTGTTTTTGTATTGTGATTCAGTCTTCAGATAGGTGCAGTAAAGAGAGGAACCTCAACGTGTTATTTCTATCTGTTATATCTGCCCCAGCTCCTGCCTTCCAGTGACCCCTGATACTCTTAGCTGAGTGTCCTGCTTGGGGTCCAGAGTGTTATTTCAATATCAACATGGGCCTGACCTGGCTCTGTGTGTCTCGAAGTCGAATGGCCTCTCGTCCAACCTCCAGGATCATCTGCTGGCTCCATATCTTGTTATTCTGAGCCATGACAGAGATACGGGCCTGTGCTTCCTCCACACTCTGCACCTCTCCATTCTGGAGGGAGAAGGTCACCAGGTGCTGCATTGGGGTTAGACAGAGAGAAGATAAAAGTAAAGAACAGTGAATATACAGTAAATACTATAACAGGCTTCCCTGTCTTTATACATTTTTCACCATTTTTTCAACACTTCTCTGTGTTTTTTTATTGGTCACACACACTACAGACCAAGCCTGTCTAGAAGGATGTTCCTCTTCTGTGCCACGGTGTAAAAACAAATAGGTTCGTTTGTGCAAATATTATATCTTCCTTTATTTTAACATATAAATGGCAGCACTTACATTGACAACATATTGTGACATGTTGATCATCCTTTGTGTTCCCAGCCTACTGCTTGGATACTGCTTGAATGTTTCCTGCTTATCCTAAAAACACAGGACAGGGAGGGGAGAGAAGGGTGAAGGCAGGGATGCTGCAAGTAAGAATCAATTATTTGTATAATTCTTTTCAGGTGGAATTACAGTGGGTGTTCCAGACAGTCATACATGTAAAAGTTAATTTGTTATTGACAGCCATTTGAAATGAGTCATCTGAAGGCAGCCTTCCACACTAAAGGATCAAATGAGCAAGTTCAAAAAAATGGTGTTGTGTAACTGTGAATTGAATGGGAGTTTGTTTGCGACTGATTGCTGCTTTTGTATGTATTATCCTAAGTGTTTCAGCTAGGGGTGGAAAGTAACAAAGTACAAGAATGCTTGGAACAGTAATTAGTTACTCTACTAATTATTACTGTTGCTTACTTTAAGTTACTATAATATAGTCAGTAAGTTTGCTTTGAACCTCTTTGCTCTCATAATAACGGTTTTTCTCGGGATGACAAGATTGTCACCACTTTCAAGAGCACCACCAAATTGTTGTGTGTTGCTAAGTTGCTAAGACATACCAGTAAGACACCCTGAGGGCGAGAATTTCGCGAGAACGATATTCTAATACTCTTTGATTTCCTCTGAATTACAGTACTTTGACTTATCCAGTACTACTAGAGTAAAAACATCCGAGAATAAGGATGTGAATGAGGATGTTTTTAATAATGGGAAACTACTAGAGTCATGACTCTGAGGAAGATCACAAGATCGAAACGTCAGTCATTACTATTTATACTAGTACCTGAATAAAAACTGAATAAAAACTGTCCAGCATCTTCTCCTTCTTCTGCAACTAATTGTCCCTGTTCCTGTGATAGGCTTTAGGCGTATTAGTAGATTCCCTTTGTTAGAATCTCCTTGCCCCACTCTCTTTCTCTGTTTCTTATTCAGTAAAAGCCGACATACTGTGAATGACCAGCCCAACCAGTCTGACAACAATTCTGTCAGTCTCTCAGTGGTCATTTCTTAGAATGTTTCAAACCAAACAAGAGTATTACCCAAATGACTTCATGACCGTTTTCCCTGCTAATCTCTTTGGCATGCCACTCACCTTATCCCAGTGACAACAGCACATTTCTTTAATATATACTGTCTGTCTGAGGAGCATCCACAAAGGAAAGGCCACATATTTCAAAACATGTGAACCAATTTTGAGTGTGCTCTTGCCACTAGATGTTAAAGACTTGTCTTGTTCATAATACATGAGAATGCATAATCCCAATAATAACACGACCACTGCAGCAATTAAGACAGCACATTTTTAGGGACTTTTTTACGGATTTTCTCAGGGTGGCTGATACATTACACAGGCACTCTCATATACACACTGATACATATTACCAACTTTTACATAAAGAAATAATTTTTGAGATCAACTTACCGGTTACTTGGCCCCAAATATCAACAGTCTTATGTCAGTGAGTGCGAGTGCCTAAGTTAACGGGGTTGACTCTATCTTCATACCTGTCTTTCTTCTCCAGCTATTAAAACATTTGTCAAAGTGGAGGTGTGTCACCGTGTTCAGCCCTGCCCAGTCTACTCCACCTTAGAGATAAAAATATAATCTCTCTCTCTCTCTCCCCCCCTTTCTCACTCTCACGCACACGCGCACACACACACACACACACACACACACACACCCTTCAATTTTAACTTCTCTTTTGTTTACACTGGCAGCCAAATCTAGCCTGGGTCTACTCTAGCCTGAATCAAATCTGTGCCACATCCAGATTGAAATCTGATTTGTTTAAATAAGTCTAAATGCAGACAGGTCACAAACTTGAGTCAAATCAGGTGGTTTCAAATCTGATTTGAAGAGATCAGTCTGAATGCAACAACTACAACCTGATCTAAATCAGATTCCATTTGACTTGTATGTGACTTGTTTATTCCATGTTTGTGTTTAGACTGTGGCACAGATCTGATTCAGGCTGGATTTCGCACAGATATCACTGTCGGCGTGAGGTCGGCGGAAAAAAACTGGGGCGAGATCTATGGGCGAGATGGATTGGGGCGACCGTACCGCCTAATGTGATATCGGCGACATCTAACAGTGCAGACCAGACCTTGGGCATCTACAAGCCACATCCACAAGGTGTCGTTAAAGCTGCAATACGGAATTATTTGAATGAATGAATAACACATTAAACCAAACTGTATCACTGGAAGTGGTCTTCCATTGAGAAATTATAGGACCCATTTGTCGGGTACTGGGTAGACCAAATATCGTCACCAACTGCTTGGCTGTGTGGCCCGTGTGAAGTTCCACGGCCTGAAGCTCATAGACATAGGCCCATAGGGATAACTAGGAGTAGTAGTAGCCTAGCCTATCCCCAGAGGCACTGTCAGGTCAGGGATTATGTGTGAGGTACAGTTTAGCGTTCGAATGGTCCTATACTTACAGTATATGTTACGTAGGACTGGAGGCATCAGGCCTGCATACACGGTTATTTAGGCGTGTGAAGATCAAATTTCAAAATATTCACCGATAGGATGTAGAAGACGGTGGAACTCAGAGGCGGAGTCAGGTGAAATAGCTTCACAGACACCACACTTGGCGTTGGCGTGTTTGACTTTGGCTTGTGTTGTGTGTCACTGAGGACACTTGAAGAGAAAACTTTAGTTAATAGACGAATCTTAGAAGAATATATAGGGATTGAAATTGACGCGTAAAGGTAATTGTTGAATGCATGACATTACTGAAAAATGCTGACAAATGTCTACTCATGTAATTGTATTTGTAGATTGTTTGTAAAAAATGTACATGGAGCTGCGCTGGTAGAGCTACGTGGCAAACCCCTGTGCATATTGCATTATGTGACTTAATTGTTGTATTTTGTAACCAAACCAAGATATTATTATTTAATATCAAAGAATAAAGTGAATATAACCGCATGTTTTTCTGCCGTAACAGACGCTATTAGGATGAAAATAAAATCCCATAAACATCACTGATGACTGATGAGCATGGCAAGTGTTATCAGATTACTTACAATTACAACTGTCTTGTATTTAAATTAAGAGGATCCGAAACAAATGAAGGAAAATTAAGTTTTGCCACGTGTTTTATTTGACATTAAAACCTGGGCAGAAAAAGTAATCGACTCTTATTATATTCCGCAGTCAGCACTGCTTTGTTGTCAGAAATGACCTGCTATAATGTAGGCCACTTGCTTATCTTATCTATGCTATCCATCCATCCAACTCAGACAGAGTTTACGATGTTTAAAATATGCTAGTTAATGCGAGGGGAGGAGTCTGTCATTCATCATTGCATCATGCGGAAGGAACACTCATCCACGGCGGCATGTATCCAGAATAGATGCGAGGCGTACTAGGCTACTATAATAACAGTTACTTATACTTCCACGCATAAGTCCAGCATAAGCACCACCACGTGTGGGTAGTAACAAAGGAAGGCGCGCGATGCCTGAACGGCGTGAACTATATATAGTGATCTGATAATAATCGGCATAAATTCGGCGCGATGTTCTTGTTCTGAATCTGCACCCGATAACAAGAACACTGAACTGACTGAAGAAGATCTCCACGTGTCTATCTTTTACTTGGATTTACTTGGATATCTTGTTTTAACTGGTTCGATACTTTTTTTTAAATTAAGCACAGTTCCCGCATAATCAGGTGAGGGCATCAGCGCAGCTTGTGCATTATTTTATCATTATGTATTTTGTGCATTCTAGTATGAGCCAAGGTGTGACTGCCCTGGGAGTTTTGGGCCATGGCTGAAAAAAGTTTGGGAACTTGGGAAACACTGGCTTTTACAGCCAGGTAGCCCTACAAGTCAGAACCCAATGGTACTGATGTATCTGACATTTTGGAGACCCAGTAGCCATGGGCCCGGTTCGGCACGAATCGATTGGGCTGACCCACGGCCCGGTTCCGAGAGGGGCTGCTAACAGCCAGGTAGGGGTACCCTTTCATCACGATGATGAATTTAACTTGCTGGTAGCCGAGTATTGTGGCACAGCACGAGCTATGGGCATATTCGGCTGCTGCCCTAATGGCCTCGGTAGCCCCTTTCTGAACCCTGATTTTTGTTTTTGTTTTTTGGGATGTCTACTCAAATACAAAAAAGGTATTCAGGCCAGGTTCAGAAAGGGGCTGTACCCTAATGGGTAAGACAAGTGTTGCTGATCAACAGTAGGACTTGGAAATTGGAACACAGAACTCACTGAACTCTTTGTTCAGCACTTCAGCCCTAAGAAATTACCAGGAATTGTCAGTAAACGTATTATAATTTGAGGAATAGTGGAGGGCTCTTGTTTGTATGTACTGTAAAGTTTACAGTATATTTTTACAGTTTACAGTGTAAACCGAGAAGATACAGGTGCAGAGAGTATACAGGATAAATAAATCAATGGATCACATTATTTCTATTATTATTATTATTATTATCTTGCTTATGTCCAGATTCCAGCCAATCTGTTTTTTATCTGTCAAATGTAATGATGTGATTAATTTGTATTATTCATCCCTACCTTAGATGGAAGAGAAGCAGCCCTTACCCAGTGATGATGACAGGATTGCCAATGGTATGCCAGGGTCAGAGGTGACTGCCTCACTTCCAGAGTGCAGTGGTCAGGTGGAGACATTAGAGCCCCCTGCTAGAGATGGATGGAACAGTAAAATAGAATATTTCCTGGCACAGGTTGGATTCAGTGTCGGGCTCGGCAATGTGTGGAGGTTTCCATATTTGTGCCATCAAAATGGAGGAGGTGAGGACTGAGGACGCAGCCGTGTCAATTTATTAGTAGTGCATGTTTAGATCTGTTATTTGTATGCCTTGCTTTTAGAGCACTATGTAGAGTTTGTAGACTCTTCACAAATGTGCAGTTGAATGGCCAACAACAGCCTATTATTTGTACTGCAGTGCTCACTTGTCAGCTGTGAAAAATTGTATTCTGGCAGTTTCATAACAAATTTCTCAACTGGCTGCTTCAATTTAGACAATTTTGACACGGGGTGAGCTGAAGTGAATTCTATGTTTTGTTCTGCCAAAATGCCCTTGAACATAGGATGGAAGACGGTCTTCTTCTAAATAATAATTCAGCGAATGTCTGAATGTCTGTCTGTCTGAATGTCTGAATGAATGTCACTGACAGCGCGTTATCTCATCATTAACTGCACGAATCACTCCCACTTTTCACACAGGCATGGACCATAATTATATGGAGGGCGTAACGGAGCCCTTTTTCCCCATTTGACACATTAATGATTAATAATCAATTTATTAGTGAATTAACCTCGCACCTCCGTCCCTTAGCGACACCTGCATCACAGGCCACCGTTATCACCGTTACCCCACTGGCATGCTTCCTCTAGCTACCGCTGCACCACAACAAAATGTGCCCTATACAATTTGGCGCCGCGCGTGTGTGTGTATGTCTCCTAATAGACAGCACAGCCGTTGTCGTCTATCTCCGACCGAGCCACACTATTAGCATACATCTCTCCATGGCAAAAAAAAACTGCACGCTCCCACAATCCGGCTAGGCTACATTTTACCGATTTTAACGATGTATTTCACTGTTCAAATATTGTTTTTACATCACTCCAACCCCCTCAGACCAGGAGGCGGTTTGTGTGTGTGTGTGTGTGTGTGCGTGTGTGCGCGTGTGAGAGGGACGCTAAACTGTCAACACTTCTACTAAACAAAGGATGGCGCCATAAGTCCATATCCATACATTCGGGACATAAATTACGCAAAATACTTTTAAACATGAAGGCAGCAGCTTACTGCATTCTCCTAGCTGTTGTGTGCTAAGCTACATTAGCATAGGAAGGAACGGACCCACAACAGTGTTGGCCAATCACCAGGGTTGACACATGTATATATATAATATATATATATTTACTATATATATATATATTTGCTGTTCATATATTCAGAACGGGTAAGGACTAGTATGAATTAACAATGATTTTTATTATGTTTATGATAAGTTTACATTCCATATGCACTCCTAAATCCTTCACCAGCAGTGGCCCTATGTCCATGTCTTGGATTTGTGAGCATCTCTGTAGATGTCACATGTCAAATTAATCTACCGTATGTCAAATTAGTCTATGGGTCATAAAATAAAATGTCTCTTTTATTATCCAATGGGTAGTTTAAGCCAAGCAATCCGATTGGTCAAAGACAGACATGCTGCTTATTTCCATAAAGGTTTGTCATGCTCCTTAGTTGCCATCCCGACCCTTGTAGTGGAACAGGGAGCTTGTCTGTGATATGTCTTGCTTTTAAATGCTTTCCATGTTATTAACCGTTGCATAAATAAAAGCATTGAAGATGTGACATTACAAGAGAGCAGCAAATATACTGTACACCCACAGAGGTACCCATAAGCATGCATGACCCACTTCAGTTATCAATGTTTTATTAACATCTTTGATCGTCTCTGATCAGGAGCTTTCCTCCTCCTATATGTGCTATTGATGCTGATTTTGGGAATTCCATTGTTCTTCCTGGAGCTGGCGGCCGGGCAGTCCATCCGACAGGGCAGCATCGGAGTGTGGAAGTACATCTCCCCGAGGCTCGCTGGAATTGGCTACTCCAGCTGTGTGGTAAGCTGAAAATACTATTTGTGTTGTGACCAGTGCTGTTTGCCAATTCTAGTTATGGTGTTTAGTTTGAATGAAAACCAGCTAGTCAAGTATGATAACAGAAACATGTAAAAGAAAAATAACAAACAAGATTCTTACTCTCACGTTAACGTATTACATATGACACCTGAGACTATGTATTGGCTCTTAACCAGTTCTGTAACATGTACAGTATTAAACTTTGGGCAATAATGTGTCTTCTGAGGCCACAATAATGCACAAGCTTGGCTCCCAACATTTGGGTTATGGACGGAGACCAACTTTGATGGAGATATGTGGCGCTATGTAAGAATGTGGTCCTGACTTCTTGGAAAAGGCTAATTAGGTTTCCACATACAACTGGTTGAGTGCCATGTGGTTGGATATAATGAATGAATAACCATTAAGTTTCCACAGAGCTCATGTTCTGCCTTGCCCACAGGTATGTTCCTTTGTTGCCCTTTACTACAATGTCATCATTGGATGGAGCATCTTCTACCTCGGGAACTCATTTCAGTATCCTCTGCCTTGGGAAAAGTGTCCTGAACATGGAAACCTAACGGGTAGGTACCTCCTCCTCAGCACACCTAATTTAACAAAACTTGTAGATCTTGATTGTTTCTCACATGCAAACTTGTCATCTTTTGATGACATTTTCTTAGAGTATAGACCATAGAGTAGATAGTATGATTTGTGCACATCCAATGATAATTTGTGAGGGATACTCGAAATATTAAAATGAACTCCATTGAACTGCAGCAACGAATGAGGCATCTAGGTTTTTCTATATGTGGTGTAGCTAGTAGCCTCTGCCCCAGGCTTACTGGGCTTAAAACCGAGGTAGTCCTCATTGGTTCCAAATCCGCACTCTCCAAGCAACCCAGTTTCACCCTCACCATTGACAACACCTCAGTTTCCCCCTCCCCTCAGGTTAAGAGTCTGGGTGTCGTCCTTGATAGCACACTCTCATTCCACACCCACATCAACAACACCATCCGGTCTGCCTACTTCCACATCAGAAACATCAACCGCCTTCGCCCCTCACTCACTTCCCACAGTACCGCAATCCTGGTTCATGCTCTTGTCACCTCCCGTCTGGATTACTGTAATTCCCTTCTTTTTGGTCTCCCCCACAAACTTCTCCATAAACTCCAACTGGTCCAGAACACTGCAGCACGTATCATCACCAGAACCCCTGTCATCAGTCACATCACCCCTGTTTTACACCAACTCCACTGGCTTCCCATAAAATCACGCATCGACTACAAGATCCTTCTCCATACTTTCAAGGCCATCCATAACCTCGCCCCCCCATACCTGTCTGACCTTGTCCACATCAACATCCCCACCCGGTCTCTCAGGTCTGCCTCCTCCCTCACCCTGAAAGTCCTCCCAGCCCGTCTGTCCACCATGGGGTCAAGAGCCTTCAGCCGCTCTGCCCCTCACCTCTGGAACTCCCTCCCCCCTGACATCAGAAACATGGACTCTATCACCACTTTCCAAACCCACCTCAAAACCCATCTGTTTAGGCAGGCCTATGACCCTGCATGACCTGTCTGCTGCAAGATGTGTTTTTGTTCTGCTTTTAACTGTTCTGCTTTTAACTTGTACTGTTTTAACCTGTACGGCGACCTTGAGTGCCTTGAAAGGCGCCTTATAAATAAAATGTATTATTATTATTATTATTATTATTACTCATCTGCGAAGAGAAAAGCCTGGTCACAATATCAGGCATAGAGTGCATAGCCGGAAATGTCAGTCCGGAACAACCGTTAGATTTATTTGTTACAATATTTGTCTGCCAAATTCCAGCAATGCACTATACAGCGCATATTGTGCCCAGCATGTGTGTAGCTAGCAGCTTTATACTCACAGAGGCCCTACCCCTCTAGCAGGTCTGTATTTTTGCTCAGGTACCTATCTCACCCTTTTCACGACTAATCAGTTTGCATGCTTGCTGCTTATAGTAGCAGACTCAGAGAAATGTCTCAGACAATAAAAGTATTATGTGGTTGTCTGTCCATTGAGATCTACCTCTATATATGTTAACAACATGCTACGATACTTTTGCTATATAATATTTTCTTTATTCAACAATAAAACCGTAAAGCTGTATATTTGTTCTTTCTTTTTTAACTTACAGTTAAGGAATGTGAAGCCAGCTCACCCACTACATATTTCTGGTACCGGAAGGCCCTTGACATCACAGATTCCATCGAAGAGACTGGACAGTTCAATGTTTATAGCATCTGCTGCCTGCTGGCTGCCTGGACCATCGTGTGCCTGGGGATGTTTAAGGGTATCAAGACATCTGCTAAGGTAACTTGTCTGACCAGCCTTGGCAGCTGATTCACAAAGGTCTGATACGGTGGTTTTCAATCCAACCAAACTCGCTTCAGAATAAATGAAGTTTGCATGGCACTAAGTTGGACAACACTGGAGGATGAAATGTCTGTAGCACTTACTTTTTTATAGCGTGGCACTGAAGAGGGTCTGTGTGTGTGTTACGAGCACAACTCTAATCTCGCAAACCCACTGGACCAAAGTAAATCACAGATTTGTCCCCTTTTCTTCGGTTTTATTATATTTAACATTTTATAAATGTCTTGTGACAATTTGTGCACAATGCACACAAATAACAGCGATATCATACGTATGTCAGTGTCAACATAAAATCCAAGATCCATATGGAAGCCGCCATTATTACACACATGTCTTGTTCTAAATAACATCTCCAGAATCTCCATATAATGGCCAGGGGTGGACACACTATCGCTTCGTTGAAGCATTTCCAGATCAGTTCCAAGCTGAGTTAGTGTTTTTAGCATCCCAGCCTTGACTGACTCACTGACTGGTGTAGGACTATTTTTGTCTGTGTCTCAGTGTTTCACTTGGAGTCTGGTGGCTCATTGGCTGTGTAAACGAAGGTGTGGACTGGGATCCCTTGTCCATGGTCTGTCAACAGACAATCAATCATCGATATTTTCCAGCCCTGGAGTCTGCATGTGTAAAAGATAGATTGACAGCACAGCATTGTGCATTGCATTGTGTGATACAACTTGCGCACACTGTGTCAAAAATATTGCATGTCATTTCTTACACATGATATGGTGGAATGCTGCATTGAAGTAGTGTGGCATGTTATATGTAGGATACATGTTGATTTAGCTGCTTCTTGCCTCTCCCTTGAGCTCTGTTTACACATCACACATCCTCCTCACACTATATTGTGAGGAGGATGTGAAAATAACAACTCAGTTCTTTCTGTATTGAGCTGTATAGCTTATCGTTTCTATATATGTTCTTACAGCTTACGTATGTTTCTTGATGACTATTCTTTTATGTATTTGATGTATTACCATGTTTTGTTCTCGCTTACTCTAAATCGCTCTGGATTAAGAGCATCTACTAAATGCCTACATTTTAAAGTAACACCCAATTTGGGGCGGGAACCCATTTTGGTGTTTTACCCACTCAGATCGGGAACCCATATTTGGGTTCTGTACAGTATGTACAGTATGCAAAAATGTAAACATTTTGATTCTGCTATATACATATTTGAAGTTTTTCAGAAACCTTAGGTCAGGATTTAGAGGCCTTTTTAGAATCGGCCTCAGGCCTAAATGGGTTGATATAGATTATTATGGTTAAATTCATCCCATGTGTACAAGTGCAAAATTGCATTGGGTGCTCATAGGCTAGCAATGTATAGATTTTCCCAGGTATAGTAAGCCTTGTCATATGCTTAACCTAGTAAATCAGGGATTCCCACGGTTCTGGGAATTTCAGGAATGTCATTGATCCGCCCACACACATGCTCACATACAAACACGTCACTGGGAGATCAGAGAATCCTGCAACTCTTGGTCAGTAGTTTTTACCAGGGTGCATTTATCATGTGGCTTTACAAAACAGTCTGTAGAACCATTCAGTTTCTTTAACAGCCATATTATATCCTTACAAGGTTCCCCCAACTTTCCGCCTCATAGCATTCCCGGCTTGAAGGAATAATCATTTATTTCGGATAAATACTATTTAGGCTGCACCACAGACACCCATGTGGATCAGGGACCTTCAAAGATAAGATAAGACATCATGAGAGCATTTGGATTTAACCATGCATAATATGTCATAAAGTCTTCAGCTTCAAATTTGAACCAGGACCACTATAAAGCGATGCATTCGCAGGTGGGGAACTCAGAGTTAGAAGGTCCTGGGTTCGATTCCCACTGGTGATGCTGTGGGCACTGCGGCGTGTTCCCTCCTCCGCGTCATCAGTGCCCATACCCGAGGCGGGGATGGAAAAAGGGCCTTTCTGTGTGTAGTTTGCATGCCGTAATCCTGGTCTCTAAACTACCTCCCCCTGGCCAGCCGGGGCGCCTGATGGAGGGGAAAGGAACTGGTCGGAATAACGTGTTCCCACACGCGCTACGTCCGGCCGGGGAAACTCTCCCCTGTTAGGTGAAAAGAAGCATCTTGGACTCCTCATGCATAGAAGGAAGCATGAGGTCAGTCCGCTGCCCCCCCCCAGGTTGGCAGAGGAAGTGTAGCGCCCAGGATTACATTAGATAATTGACACTGGGTGAAAAAATGGGTTACAAAATTGTGGGATTAAACATTTCTCTTTCTATGCTTATCAGAGTATTAATCCCCACTGTTTTTTTCAGGTCATGTATTTCTCCTCCATCTTCCCATATGTGGTGCTGCTGTGTTTCCTTGTCAGAGGGCTACTGCTGGATGGAGCCCTAGATGGTATCACCTACATGTTCTACCCCAAGGTCAGTACACAACACATTTGCTCAAGCTACTCCACTTAGAGCCTAGACTTCCTAGATTCGTTCTGTAGTACAGTTATCTCTTTTTCAACTCTTAAAACATTTTGTGAACTGGATGTAAACAAACACTGTGTGTTGTGACGGACGAGGGTCTTTTATTCCACCCGGAAAATAACATTTGTAACCGCGATCATCGGTTGTTTAGTTATGGGACGTTGAATCAAGCTTATTTTGACCAAAAAGCATTCTGGGAAAAGAATCCGAGATTAATGTATTTTTCCAAATCTGCTAACGAGGAGGCGGACAGCAGGTGAAAAATTTACTTCCCGTTCATTTCTGGTTTTATCAGTTTCTTAGCAACCTAGAACCATTCATACGATGGCGAAGAGTGCGATTTATCATAACACACTGAAAAGACCACATAGGATGTTAGACTTTATCTTTTGGATATCCAACCCAGTTTTCGATTCAGCCCAATTTGGGGAAATGAATATTTCACCCCAGGAAGGGCGGATGGGGGCTTTAAGATATGGGCCAAGCAAGGGATTAAACAATGGAAGGATGTTTTTGACAAAAGGGGAATCTACTCTCTTTTGATGAACTAGCTGCTAAATACAATTTTTAGTAGAATTCTCTCCTGAATCCAAATGTAATGCATGGAAGGCTGATCTACAAGAGGAATTGACATTGGAAGAGTGGAGCACAGCCTGTATGGATGCTCAATCCCAGACGGGTAACACTCGGTTAAAACTGTTGCAATATAATTGGCTGATGAGGGTCTATATCACTCCAGAGAAATTAAATAAATTTAGTGCAGATATTCCAGATACTTGTATCAGATGTGGTAAAGACAAAGTTACACTTTTCCATTTTCTGTGGGCATGTCCAAGAGTGAAAGAATTCTGGGAAGAAGTGAGGAGGGAGATTCAGAAGATATTGTCGATAGATATTGAGCTTGAAGTTCATACCACATTACTGTAATATGACTTATTTGTTTTTGTCCTATCGTGGAGAATTTGATAAACCTGACACATCAGTTACTCCAATCGTCCACAGTTGGAGATCTGGGCTGACGTGCAGGTGTGGCGGCAGGCAGCTACACAGGTCTTCTTTGCTCTTGGCCTGGGCTTTGGGTCCGTCATCGCCTACTCCTCCTACAATCCTAAGAATAATAACTGCCACCGTGACGCCTACACAGTCTCCTTCATCAACTTCCTCACCTCGGTGCTGGCCACCCTCGTCGTGTTTTCCGTGCTTGGATTCCGCGCCAAGAACAAGGCCATGGACTGTGTAGCCAGGTACAGGTTTTTAGTTAAAAAGTTATTTTAAACAATAATCATGTTGGGACGTTTGTTAGGGGTGTTTGGTCATGAGTCCGATACCCAACCCTAAACCTAACCTCACAGGAAGCCACGGGTTAGTTGTAACCTGCCACGCATGTCGGGAGCCATAGGTTAGTTTTAACCCACACGGGTTAGTTTTAACCTGCAGCACATGCCGCACACACTGGCAGCGCATGTCGGGAGTGATGGTGTTGTCGAAATTATGCCTGTCGGACTGTTAGGATGTCTAACAAACGGGGTGCATGGACTGTATAGTTGCAATGACCCGAACCCTGCTGTATCCACGTTTTTTTACCCTCTCTGCCCTCAGTTTCCTCTCTCTACACTCACCAATTACAAATAAAAAATATATGCACGAGAAGCAACTTGACATAAATAAAAGTAAAAGCGAGACAGAAAATCATAGCAAAGAAAAGGTACCATAGGGTAATACATAAAACAATTATTTCTTATCATTTACTTTGAGAATGAGTGATTTTTGTAGTGGGAGAAATGTATGCATTTTGTAGTGAAACAGATGGATGCAGGAATAATAAGTGCACCTGGGGAATCGGAATCAGCTGGTCATGGCTGGAATTCTAGGTAAAATATTTAGGTTTTATATGACAAGAGAAATATAGCATAGTAGAATATGTTTTCTGATAAAAAAAATGTCTTTCTTTTTTTTAGAAAAGGTCATACCTTTGCAGAAAGAAATTGCTTTGACATGCTGACAAACTAACATGCACAGGTCTATGATGTCAAAACCATAGCGTTGCCAGCAGCCTTCTACTCTAAGCATATACGCACCAACCCCTCTAGCACATCTAATGTTTTCACTTCTCACCACTAACCTGTTTGCATAAAGTTACCCCTTTTTGTCATTCTCAGCAATATGAAAAGGCTGCCTGAGCTGTTATCCAACGGTGGTGTGGACTACACGATGGCACCTGCCTTTATCCAGGCTGACCCCAGTTCTGTGGCCCTGGAGGACTACAGGTCTTGGTTCAAACAATACGGCATGAATTTCAACGGCTCACTCACAGACTGCGACATGGAAGCAGAGATGCAGAAGGTAAAGACGGATTGTCAGACTGGCATCCACCATCTTGATGGTTATCGGTGGCTTATTCAATTATGTTTTATGTGAAAGTGAAAATGATTAATAGGCAGTTATTGTAAGTGTTCAGACCACCACCACACAATCGCAAGGTGCTCAGGTCAATCCTGGCTGGGTATCTGTCTTACATGTCCAAAATCGCCCTCTCTGCCCTCAGTCAAGTTTCTGTCGCTCTACACTGCAAAACAATATGTATCTCTTATGCCATATCCTATGACATAAAAGCAAAATGACCCACATGTGAAAATTGACAATTGGGGGGAAAATATGAAGATGATGATTCTCTCATTCAAAGACATGTGTTTTGCTCTGGGTTTGACCTGCTTTGTGTGTAGGGTGTGGAGGGGACTGGTCTGGCCTTCATTGCCTTCACTGAGGCCATATCACTCCTGCCTGGCAGCCCCTTCTGGTCAGCGATGTTCTTCCTCATGCTGCTCAACCTGGGCCTCAGCACCATGTTTGGCACCATGGAGGGCATCCTCGCCCCCCTCACGGACAACTTCAAGGTTCTGGCCAGGAACAAGACCAAACTCAACGGGGTAAACATTTTGCTTTGGTTGGAGCGACCACCTTGGGTATACCTATACCCCTCGTCCCCTCCTTTTTTCTGCT